>NW_023425524.1:812500-1277500 GCF_014108245.1 Pipistrellus kuhlii
CTGATTGATGCTCTAGAGTCTAGAGTCTAGTTTAGGGGTGTTGAACTCAATCAGAGAAGGGGCCAAAATCTAAAATCCAGCCTAAATCGCAGGCCGAATGGTTTACTGAACAGTCATAAACTGTCATTGTGATGGAAACGCAGCGGAGTGCAGTGATGACAGCGTGGTGCGGGCCACATTGCAAGGCCTGGCGGGACGGATTTGGCCCGCGGGCCTTGTGTTTGACACATGTGCTCTAGACACTGAGCCAAACCAGTGAGGGCTGTATCCTTTTTTATTTATTTATTTTTATCTTTTTTTTTTAAATATATATTTTATTGATTTTTTACAGAGAGGAAGAGAGAGGGATAGAGAGTTAGAAACATCAATGAGAGAGAATCATCGATCAGCCCCCTCTTGCACAGTCCCCACACCGGGGATGTGCCCGCAACCAAGGTATTATACGTGCCCTTGACCGGAATCGAACCCGGGACCTTTCCGTCCGCAGGCTGATGCTCCAGACACTGAGCCACACCAGTGAGGGCTGGATCCTTTTTTTTTTTTTAAAACGGAACAGACGCCGGCTGTGCATCAGCACGAGCACAGCTGCTGCAGGGTTTCCCAGCTCCCCTGCTAACCCCTCTCTGTCTCTTGCAGCCGTACATCCTGGCGGAGGAGCTGCGGCGGGAGCTGCCCCCAGACCAGGCGCAGTACTGCCTGGGACGCATGCCCGCCTACAAGGGCCCCGGCGCGGTGCCCGGCGCCCTGGACTACGCGGCCTTCTCCTCCGCCCTCTACGGGGAGAGTGACCTGTGAGCCCCACGCCGGCCGCCCGCCCGCGGCAGGGGGAGACCTGGAGAGCTCGGCGAAGGGAAGGGACGGGGCGAGGTTTAGTGTGCTTCATCAGTAGGTTTCTCTGTTTCGGAATTGTTAGCTAAACGCAATGGAACATCAGGGGTTTTTTTTTTTGGTTTGTTTCTCTGCTCAAACAAAGCAAATTCCCTGAGTAGTATGAAATGAGGAGGATCGAGGGACGGAAGAAAAGTCCAAAATGGGGAAATTCCCAAATACCCAAGGTTTGAGGCCAGGGAGAAAAAATTCGGTCAATGTTTGATATCTTTAAAAATATTCCTTAAGTAGGCTTACGTGATTACCGCGAGGGGAATGTGTTCAGGATATTCTTGTCCTACCTTCCCATCCAAAGATTAGCAATATTTTTTAAGTACTGTCGTTTCTTTAGTTGAACTTAATATGGAGAAACGGATCTTACATGGAATGGAACCAGACGACCCAAAATATCTTTAGAACTTAAAAGCTTTTAAGTAGAGTTTATAGTCAGCTCGTCATCATTTAGGACTATGCAGTCGAGGTAGTGGATTTCAATGCCTTATTTACCGTCCAAAGCAGAGACCTCAGGAATCACAGAAGCCGGTCTGCTTGCCGGAGAGGAAGCCGTAGTCACTAGGGGAAACGAAGGTGTTAGGATTATGAATCGAGTCCAGGTTTCTGTGCGTTTCCTAGAGCTTGGGAGCACAGGTTTGGGAGAGAGGACTGTAGGTTAGTGCTCTGTTTTTTGTTTTTGTTTTTAAATAAACAGGTTTCCGTAGCAATAGTTTATCACAGGTCATGGGTCAGAGACGGGCACCCAGATCGCTCACCAGGCCGCACTTCTTTACGCCCTCGGCTTTCTGACCTGGTCAGGAGGGGTTAGCAGGGAAGGACTCATTCTTAGCAGCCGTAGAGGTAACGGCTTGCATCGCAGACCTTACCTATTTGGGGGAATGCACCTGAGCAGTAGGAGCGACTAGACGTTCTTTGTCGGCACTCAGAGCGCGGTCACCACTGTGACTGGGTGCCGGGCCCTGGGTCTGGCTCTCTCCACACCTGATGCCCCGCCACAGAGGACAGACACCCCACGCTCCCAGCATCCTCTGCTCTCCCGAATGTTCATCTGTTCCCATGTGCGGGCTGCCTTATGCTATAACTCCCCCCTCTGTTTTCCCACCCTGCGGACAGCTTGTAGAGAAGGCAGGAATTCTGTTTACATCCGAGCCCTTAATGATCAGGAAAGGGACTGTAAACAAACAAAAACTGTTTGCAAACAGCAATTCAAGTGTTGCTAGAGGAGCAGCCATGTGCCTGTTACCCACCGTCTGCTTTCTCCGATTCTTGGTGGATTGCCACCAACAGCTGGAAACGTGATAATTTCCCTTCACACCTGTTCGGCAACCTCATTCTTTGACTGCATTGGCCCATGTAGAACCCTTTCATTTAATCTGCTTCATTTTATTAAGTAGTTAGTAGATAGCAAGTTAGGAAACACCCAAGTCCCTGTGTGTAACGCCAAACACGTTGGGCGATACTTAGAGGAACTGACTCTTTACGTCCAGCAGGTGCTATATTCCAGCCATAAACATTAAGGAAAAACTGGGAAGTCGTTCTGCCTCTGAAGCCACCAGGGGAACTTGGGGTGTTTTAGGATGCCTGCAGGTGGCTCAGCTGCCTAAAATGTTCATTGCTTTACAATATTCAGGCAAGAGACTAGATCAGTACTCTCTGCTAATACATGAAGAAAGGAGATAAACTCTGAAAAACACTTAATAAACATGTTTATACTCTCATCTTAGAAGTTATTTTTATTTCTGAAGCTGAATTATCAATTAAACTTAATTTATAAAAGAGAAAGAATCCATGCCTTTTTTTTTTTTCCCCCCAAATAGCTCGTTTCTTTGGTTAACCACAAACTTCTTCACTTAAAATTGCCATTATATTTCAAAACTCTCCTTTGGGTAACTATCTGCCAGCCATAAAGAGTTAGAAACTGGCCCGAGCCGGTTTTGCTCAGTGGATAGAGCATCGGCTTGTAGATTGAAGGGTCCTGGGTTCAATTCCGGTCAAGGGCACATACCTGGGTTGCAGACTTGATAACTTCAGTAGGGCGTGCAGGAGGCAGCCAATCAACGATTCTCTCTCATCAGTGATGTTTCTATCACTCTCTCCTATTGGAAGCCGCCCATTGCCCTCACTGGCAGAGAGAGTGGACAAGGAACCCGGAAGGCTGGTCAACCTTGAGGCTCCGGTGAGGGTCAGAGCCATACACCCACTGTCTGGTGGAGACAAAGGGAGCTGAAGCAACTCCCATCTTTTAGTCTTAAGTAATCCTTGCTGATGGGCTATCATCGAGCTGTTACTGGAATTGCCTGCCCAAGGGCTATAACCTCAATAAAAGGGCCTCCAATTCCCAAATTAATATTTTCTTGTCTAGTCTCTTTCATTTGTGTGCGGCCTCCTCCAGGACCTGAACCTTGAAACTGAACCAGGTGGGGTTTGGGGGGTATACACTGGCAGCCCAACCTGGGGTACTCGCACACTCCCCTTCATTTCTTCTCTGAAATTAAAAAAAAGAAAAAAAGAATTAGAAACAGATGATTGGGTAGGAGGTAAATTTGGCATGAGGAATTAAGGTTGATCTAGTTGGCCCTGACCAGTTTGGCTGCAGACTGAAGGGTTGCAGGTTAGATTACATTCTGGTCAAGGGCATGTATCATGCAGGTTCAATCCCTGGCCCTGGTGAGGGCGCATGCAGGCGGCAGCCAATCGATGTGTTTCTCACATCAGTGTTTCTCTCTGTCTCTCCCCCTCTCTTCCACTCTCTACAAATCAATGGGAAAAGTATCCTTGGGTGAGAATTAGCAACAAAAACCCCAGTTATCTGAAGGTCTTATTTCTACACAGTGGGTTTGTGTGGGATGAGCTGAGTGAGGGTGAGGGTGAAGGTGAGGGTGGGTGTGGGCTAGCAGATTATCACCAAAATAAATGAACACACTCTCCTACAGAGAGAGGGGAGGTTTTTTTGCAGTGTTCCCATTCACACTACAGATGCATTTGTAATTTCCAAGGGCTATTAAAATCAAGTAGCCCAAAATGGGTGGCCTCAAACAACAACAACAACGTATTGTCTCACAGGTGTGGGGACTAGAAGCCCAAAACGAAGGTGTCACCACGGCCTTTCTCCCTCTGACATCTACAGGGGAGAATCTCCAGTGTCTTCTCGCTTCTGATGTTTGCCGGCAATCCCCGGTTCCTTGGTTTGTAGGTGCAGCACCCCAATCTCTGCCTTTGCTGTCACTGTTATGAGGGCTCGATTATTACACACAGTAGGACTCAGTAAATGCTTTCTGTCTGTAAGTGGCCTTACACGCATCCCTCCCAACACCAGTGGATCATAGCGCCTGGACTTCCACTCAAGCCCCAGCACTGAGCTACACACAGTGGGGAGACCAGCAGTGAGGGGGTCAGGAGCACGGGGTCAGCATTGCGGGGCCAACAGCGTGGAGCCAGTGTCCGCTCCAACACAGCCCACGCGGCTGCATTTCCGGATCCCGGTGCGGAGGTGCGCAGGGCAGGACTACATTTCCCAGGGATCCCTTGGGCGAGTCTCAGCCGATTGGTTGAGACCGACAGCCAATGCGGCCGCGCAGAGCTCGCACGGACCAATCACAGCTCCGGGGCGGGAGCTCCGCGTGGGAGATCGGCTGCGACAGAAACACCGCCCCGGGGCGGCCGGTTCCCACACGCACGTTGTGGTCCCCGGCGCCACGTCCGCGGCTCCGCGGCCCCCGGCCCCGTGGCGCGCCCCGCGCTGGCCGGTGTCGCCCCCCGCCGTCCGCTGTGGAGACCGCCCTGCTGCGTCCCGCGCCCGAGGCGGAGGAGCGGGCCCGGCGGCATGTCGCCCGCGCCGCAGGAGCGCGCGCCCGCGGGTAACGCTCGGCTCATCCCGGTCGCGGGGCCGCTTGACGCGCGCTGGGGGCTCCGGGGCTCGGGGCTGCTTGCGCCCATGATGCCCCGCGGGACTCCCGTGGGAGACGACGGCGCCCGTGGGCTTCGGAGCAGCCGCCAGGGCGCCCACGTGTCTCCCCGGCCTCCCCGCCGGCACCCCTTCCCGCCCCGCTGGCACCCAGTCCATCCCCTCCGGCACCCCGTCCTCGCTCCGGTTCCCGCCCGCACCCCGTGTCCATCTCCCCTCCAGCACCCCGTCCTCCCCCGCCACCAACCTGTCCTCCCCTCCAGCACCCCGTCCTCTCTCCGGCTCCCGTCTTCCCCCGCTTTTTCCCCGCAGGCACCCTGTAGGCACCCCGTCGTGTCGTGTTTCCCCCCCCTCTTCCCCCACCCCTGTCCTCCGGGCCCGCACCCCTGTTCTCCCCATCCCGTGCTTCCCCCGTGCGTTTGCGCGGTGTACATCTTCCATTGCATTAGGCGTGGTCATAACTGAGTGGAAAAGTTTTTGGGCGGCATTTTTCTAACGTGTCGTGAAGCTATGAGCACATCTTTTATGTGAGCCCCGCTTACTCCCTATTGTGAATGGTTATAAAGGACTCTGCACCCTCTCTCCACAGGTCTTTTTCCCTCTTTCATTTTATAATTGATTCTTTTTATTGATGAAGGTATTATATGTGTTCCCATATCCCCCATTGCCTCCCCTCCCCATTCTCATACATGCCCACACCCCCCTGCTGTCTCTGCCCATCGGTTATGCTTATAGGCACGCATACAATCTTTTGGGTGATGTCTCAATGGAATACCTCGCTGCTGTAAAAGAGAAGGAGCTCCCACCGTTTGCAACAGCCTGGATGGAGCTGGAGAGCTTTATGCTAAGTGAAATAAGCCAGAGATAAATATCACATGATCCTCTTTCATTTTTCATTTTTTTATATATTGATTTTTTTACAGAGAGGAGGGAGAGAGAGCGTTAGAAACATCAGCTGCCTCCTGCATCCTCCCCCCCCCCCCCCCACTAGGGATGTGCCCTCAACCAAGGTACATGCCCTTGACGGGAATGGAACCTGGGACCACCCCCAGTCCGCAGGCCAACGCTCTATCCACTGAGCCACACCAGTCTTGGCATCTTTCATTTTTTAAAGTCGCACGTCCCCTTTCTTCAAAGCAGGCGTGAAGAGAACCCTGCGGGATGAGATCGAGGCCGTCCTGCGGGAGAGGATCATGGTCCTGGATGGCGGCATGGGGACCATGATCCAGCGGCACACGCTGAGCGAAGAGGACTTCCGAGGCCAGGAGTTTAAGGATCACGCCCTGCCGCTGAAAGGCAACAACGACATCCTGAGCATAACTCAGCCGGAAGTCATTTACCAGATCCATAAGGTAACCTGTCACCAGGCGAGGGCCCTTCCAGCCTGTCCTCGGGGCGGAACGCTGTGCTGGGTGCTCTGGAGGATACAGACACGTGACACAGCTCTCAAAACTGTGTGTGAACTTGTCTGAGGTCAAATTCTGGGACTAGTTATTTTCTTAGAATACATTTTTATTGATTTCAGAAAGAGAAATAGAAACATCAATGATGAGAATCATTGATCAGTTGCCTCCTGCACGCCCCCTACTGGCGATCGAGCTTGCAACCCGGGCCTGTGCTCTTGACTGGAATGGAACCCAGGACCCTTCAGTCCCCAGGCGGATGCTCTATCCACTGGGCCAAGTTTTGTGTTTTATTTACACCACCCGCCTTTCTGTGCAAGTCTCACATCTGTTTGCGTCTCTGGCCTCTAGTGCATGCAGTATCTTATGCCTACAGGCTGTTTGGGGGTGATGATGTTGAAAAGGCATGTTTGTTGTTGGGGAACAGGGATTCTAAAACTCGGCCTTGACATTCCTATCTCCTTACAGGATTACTTGCTGGCTGGGGCTGACATCATTGAAACAAACACTTTCAGCAGCACTAGTGTTGCCCAAGCCGACTATGGCCTCGAGCACCTGGTGAGACATCCGCTTTCCTTCACAGTGAAGGTGTTTGTGAGTGTTTGTCACATGGCTGGTTGCTAGTGAGACGACCACCGGAAGCAAATGCCTAGTTGTCTGTAGTTTGCGCTCAGGGAAATGGTTTGACTCTCTTCCGCTTATGAACACAGCAGCCCGTTCATTTCCCATCTGGCTTCTTTTATGGGCAAGTAACAATCAAATAAAAATGATTATTATACAGTGACTATCGATAAAGAGCTGACAGTGGCGAGCTGGGCCAGGCCTTTCCCATTAGTATTTGAACTGCGTCCAGCATGGCCAGGGGTGGAACCTGAGGAAGGACGGTGAAGGATTAAAGAAAACAGATGACTAAAGAATACGGTTGGGTCCAGGTGGATCACTGTGCCTAGATGAGGAAACAGGGACACACCCTGTAAGCCGAAGCTCTATTTTATAGTCAGATCACACAAAGCAAAACCAGGGCAAGACGTTTGCAATGTTCTGTCGAGTTTCAAATCTTCTTTCCTCTTGTTGCCATTCTCTGAACTCTATCAAGCTTTCTTTAGGCAGCACTTGCTGCACCCCCACTCCCCATCCCCACCACACCCCCACTGCCCACTTCCCTGCTGAGTCAAACTATAAGGCTGAGCTTACATACAACCACAGCCTTTGGCTCTACTTGTGCTGGGAGGGCTTTGCCCTCCAAGCTGGGACTTGTATGTGGTTTTGTCACAAGTTAATCCGAGGCTTAATCTTGTCCAAACGCTGAAGCTGCTCTCCACGCTATTCTTTTTTGAAAATCTTTGAAAATCTGTTGAGCGACACCAGCTTATTCTCTGCCATGCCAGAGGTCCAGAGAAGGTCCTTCTGCCGCCTCACTCATGGCTTTGGGCCGTAGGGGTGTCGAACTCAATCAGAGAAGGGGCCAAAATCTAAAATCCAGCCTAAATCGCGGGCCAAATGGTTTACTGAACAGTCATAAACTGTCATTGTGATGGAAACGCAGCGGAGTGCAGTGATGACAGCGCGGTGCAGGCCACATTGCAAGGCCTGGCGGGACGGATTTGGCCCGCGGGCCTTGTGTTTGACACATGTGCGGGGGAAGAACCACAAGCAGTTTCCAAAGATTCTGGTCTTTCAGGCTGGGGTTGCCGATGGGCCTTCTTGGCCAGGATTTCATTCAGAAACTCAGATTAATTCACTCCCCATTTCCCTACTGTGAGCGACATTGGGTTTTAGAAGGTCTTGCGTTCCTTGTTCTGCACGTGGAGAAAAAGGGCAGGCTAACGCCGTGGTTGGCAAACGGCGGCTCTCAAGCCACACGCGGCTCTTTGGCCCCTTGAGTGTGGCTCTTCCACAAAACACCACGGCCTGGGCGAGTCTATGTGGAAGAAGTGGCGTTAGAAGAAGCTTAAGTTTAAAAAATGTGGCTCTCCGAAAGAAATTTCCACCGTTGTGCTGTTGATATTTGGCTCTGTGGACTGGTGAGTTCGCCGACCGCTGGGCTAACGTTTGCAGTTCCGTGCCAGGTCTACCGGATGAACAAGCGCTCTGCAGCCGTGGCCAGGAGCGCGGCCGAGGAGGTCACGCTCCAGACAGGTGAGGAGCGGGGCCCCTTTTCTACAAAGGTGATCCCTGGGATTGTTTCGGCTGTGACCTGGTGATAGGAAAGGATTATTTACTGAAACACTGAAGCCAGGCATGCGAGCATGAAGAGTTCTTTGGATTGGCCTGGTGATCGTGTATGTGGCTGCCCTATATTTCATCATTTTTCCAGATAGCCCATAACCAAATTAAAAATATATACATATATATTATTGATTTTTTTTTTTTTTACAGAGAGGAAGGGAGAGGGATAGAGAGAAACATCAATGAGAGAGAAACATCAATCAGCTGCCTCCTGCACACCTTCCACTTGAGATGTGCCCACAACCACGGTCCATGCCCTTGACCGGAATCGGACCTGAGACCTTCGGTCTGCAGGCTGATGCTCTATCCACCGAGCCAAACTGGTTTCGGCGCCCCATAACCAAATTTTGCAGTAAAATCTATGACCCATCCCTCTTGAGTGGGAGGAAGACTTACCCATAAGCCTCCTGTTCATTCAGGAGAGGTCGAGTTTTGTTGTCAAATGAATTAAGAGAAAAGTTGGAGCTTTTGTGCTTTTTGGATTTCAGAGTATTGGACAAAGGATGATAGTTCCGCTTGCTAGGGAAATCTCACACCTTCTTGATTCGCAACAAAAACCTGGAGCAAATTCAGAGGTTTCACGCTTGCTTTTCTTCCCCAAAGGAATTAAGAGATTTGTGGCAGGAGCCCTGGGTCCAACTAACAAGACGCTGTCTGTGTCCCCATCTGTGGAAAGGCCAGACTTCAGGAACATCAGTGAGTATCGCTGATCTCCAGCAAGGGCCGCTGTGTTTGGTAAAATGGGAGCAGTAATACTTCTGTCTCAGGGTTATTGAGACTTCATCCACATGAAGGGCTTACGGCGCTTCCTGGAATATAGTATACGGCTCAAAAGAAAGTCAGCGACTGTGTGTGTGTGTTTTGTTGTGGCTTTTTTTTTTTTTTTTTTAACTTGCTTTTGAATGTACTTTGTGTTGTGTTCTTGATCAGCCATGGAAATAAGACCGGTCAAAATAAAGCTTTAGAATGACAACTTGAGACATTATGGACACCCAGCCTTGGTCAATGAGAGAATAACCCATTGGACCTCCAGTTTATTTAGCACAAAGCAGTCCAAACTTTATAAACACATTAGCATTACAAAAATGATAAACTACCATATGTAAGCATACTTGCATTGAGAGTTTACAAGAACGTCTTAAGAAATCCAGATGAACTTCTTAAGCAGGAGACTACTAAGAACCAACAATGGCACTTTCAGAGCTGCCCAGTCACGATATGATGGATGGTGATGGGTTATGTGTAGGTGACAAGTTCAGACACGTGGTTTGTGCTTCCACACGCGGTCTCCAGGGTGGCTCCCTCTGATGCTCTCGGTCTCAGCGTGACGGTGAGGAGCTCCCTCTTCCTTTCTCCCGCGCTGTGGAAGGTGAAGGATGCGGACAGCAGCGTAATTGACAGATGTCCCGCGTGTGATTCATTTTTTGCAGCTTTTGATGAGCTCGTTGAGGCCTACAAAGAGCAGGCCCAAGGGCTGCTAGACGGTGGGGTCGATATCATACTCGTTGAAACTATTTTTGATACTGCCAATGCCAAGGTGAGTTAAGGGGGGAAAAGGGACAGAGTGTGTGTGTGTGTGTGTGTGTGTGTGTGTGTGTGTGTGAGGCGGGGGCAGGGAGGAGAAAGAGGAGGGAAGGGCTGTGATGAATCCCTGATGTAGTGAGAAGACAATGATAGCTATTTAAAAAAAAAAAAATACTTTTATTGATTTCAGGAGGAAGCGAGAGAGAGAGAGAGAGAGAGAGAAAGAGAGAGAGAGAGAGAGAAACAATGATGAGACAATCATTGATCAGCTGCCTCCTGTATGCCCCCTACTGGGGATCCAACCTGCAACCCAGCATGTGCCCTTGACTTGAATCGAACTTGGGGCCCTTCAGTCCATAGGCTGATGCTCTCTCCACTGAGCCAAACCAGCTAGGGCTGATTTAGCTTTTTAGCTTTATAATGGTATAAGAGAATTTTAATTTTGGATGGTTGGATTCTGGCTGTGTGTGTGTGTGTGTGTGTGTGTTTTGTGGGATTTTTTGTTTGTTTGTTTTTGGTTGGGAGAGAATTATATTTGCAAGGGCACTCCCCATTCCAAGATAAGGACTTAAAAGGGTTTCTTTTTATCCCTAGTACTTTACATTTCATCAAATGTTTAATTCCTAGCTCTCTATCCTTCTCCCTTCTGTAAAAAAATCAATAAAATATATTTAAAAAAAAAAAGGCTCCCCAGAAAAAGAGGTGCTGTGGGTGCAGCCAGCAGACCGCCCCCTGCAGGAGTAATGCAGGGGGGCCTCGCCAGCCATCTGGTAACAGGTAGTGCCCGCCCCACTCCCGGGCTGTAGTGACAGGGGTGCTCATCCCTGGGCATCTGGGTCTTCCAGGCAGACCGAGTCCCCACTCATTTCACTCCCAGGTGCCACGTGGGCTCCTGCTCCCATCCCTGTTGCTCTGGGTTGGGGATCCCTCCCGCTTTGCAGCTGCCGCCGCGCCTGGGTGTGGGTGCCTGGGTGCCGGCCCTTCCTCGCAGGCTCTGTGGCTTCCTCTGTAAATCCTTGGTTATCACATTTCAGTTCAGCTCCCTTCCGGGGGATCGTTCAGGCTGATGGCTCTGTGATGGAGCTGTCAGTGCCGTGGGGCCAGGAGCAGGGCGTGGAGCTCCCGCCGCCTCTGCGGCCACTGGAACCCTCGGACGCTCTCTCTCCCCGACAGGCAGCCTTGTTTGCACTCCAGGACCTTTTTGAAGAGACGTATGCTCCCCGGCCCATCTTTGTAAGTCTAAGTCTAAAGTGCTGATTTTGTTTTTTATCAATACTGTCAAATATTTGAGGGTAGGGTTTTTTGTTTGTTTGTTTGTTTGTTTTTTCTTGCATAGAAATACCAGATGCATAGAAATAGTATCTTTTAAGAACCACTTACTTGAATCTTTCTGTTCACCTGCCTCCTACCACCACCTGGAGACAAAGAAAACAATTCTAGAAGTGGTTACTGGAAGGCAAAGCGGTCTGGCTGAATTGTCTCCTGCCAGAGGCTTAGGGACCACTCCCTTTTGGGCCCTGAGAGGGGGGACGGAGGGTTGGGGGGGTGGGGTGTGTGTGTGTGTCCTTGCCTGCTGGCTGTGTCGGTCGTGTCGTTCCCCGCCCTGCACTGAAGACAGCAGATTGCCAATCTAATAATCAATAGGTAGACCCTCCCCAGAGTCCTAGGGTTCCTTGGAGAAAATAAAATAGAATCAAAACCAGGGCCGTGTCTCAGCAGGAGGTTCGCACGGAAGACTGGATGTGTGTATTCTGACACTGCTCTCTGCTCTCGTCATGGCTTTTGCCTCCCTTTTCCTGGCTTCCCTGGCTCCCCAGCTCCCCCGCACTGGGCATCTCTGCTCTGACCGTTGTACAAAGTGTGCCTGTGAGTCCCACCATCCTCTTCCCGGTCGAAGGCACCGGAAGTCAGCGTGCTCCTCTCCTTCTGGCCTGTGGCTGAACTCTCCATTCGCGTCTGTACTGTTGACTGAATTTGCTTTGTTAACTCAGATTTCGGGAACAATCGTCGATAAAAGTGGGCGGACGCTTTCTGGACAGACAGGGGAGGCGTTTGTCATCAGCGTGTCGCACGCAGACCCACTCTGGTGAGTCACCGTTCTTTCCCGCCTCCATCCTTTTGGGGGGGGGCGCCTCCCCTTATAGCGTCAGGTTGTGCCTGTTGGTTATTCCCCATCTACGGGATAACCAGGAGCAGTCTAGCTCGGAATAAGATGGGGATTTTAAAGCTCAGATTTTTATCTTTTAAAATTAACATGGCTTTTTCATTCTATTTTAACGTATCTTTTAAAAAAATCGTAATGGCTTAAATTACATACTGTGAGTGAAGGGAAGCTCTCAGAATATATGCTTTTCCTCCTGTGTCTTCTCCGTAAACATTCATTTCTTCTGTCCAGAAGCTGTGCTCACCCTGTCTCTCATTCTCTCTGTCTCTGTCTCTCTGTGAGTCTCTCTTTCTCTCCCCTCCCCCCCCCCCCCTCTCCTCCTCTCTCCTGGCTTCTTGTTATCCTTTAAGACTCATCTTGAGAGTCCTCTTTGGGGAATCTGCTTTCTCTTACCAGCCCAGGCTGATGTTTCTCTCTACCCTCAGGATTCTGGCTGGTCTAATAATCAAACAGACATGAGACAGGTTAGCAAGAGAAAATGACCACATTTAATACATAGAAAAGGATGATCCTGATAACTTCCTCTTACCTTTACAGCATTGGGTTGAACTGTGCTCTGGGTGCAGCTGAAATGAGGCCTTTTATTGAGACAATCGGGAAATGCACCACGGCTTACGTCCTCTGCTATCCCAACGCAGGTGTGTGCCCACGGGAACTGCACGGGGGAGATCCAAATGCCCGGACATGCGTGGTAGGGTAACGAATCTTTTTTTTTTTTTTTTTTAAATATATATTTTATTGATTTTACACAGAGAGGAATTGAGAGGGATAGAGAGTTAGAAACGTCGATGAGAGAGAAACATCGACCAGCTGCCTCTTGCACACCCCCTACTGGGGATGTGCCCGCAACCAAGGTCCATGCCCTTGACCGGAATCGAACCCGGGACCCTTCAGTCCTCAGACGGATGCTCTATCCACTGAGCCAAACCGGTCTCGGCGGGTAACAGATCTTGATAGAAGAGCTTGTTTGGTAGGTCTTGGTATGTAGCTGACACTCAGTAGGATTTTTCTATTAATAAATGGAGAGTATTTGGACCTAGACTACTGTTTTTCTTTAGATTTGAACGAACAGCCTGGTGTTTTATCACTGCTTTCCCTTCTAAAAGTTAGGACCTCTAGTTTACTGCATATAAAAGTTACCGAGAGGTTTTTGTAGATAATCGTCAAACCACCCAGGGACATAATGGTAATTCATTTGGGTTAGCCAGATTTCCTGGTGACTGTTTTTTGTTTTGTTGTTTAATATATATTTTTTTATTGATATCGGAGAGGGAGGAAGAGGGAGAGAGAGAGAGAAACATCAATGATGAGAGAGAATCATTGATTGACTGCCTCCTGCATGCGCCCTATTGGGGATCGAGCCCACAACCCGGGCATGTACCCTTGACCAGAATTGAACCCGGGATCCTTCAGTCTGCAGGCTGATACTCTATCCACTGAGTGAAATCAGCCAGGGCCCTGGTGAATATTTTTGAGCACTGCTTAGCTACTTAGTACTAAAAATCATTTCCCAGCATTTTTTCCCTCCTCCAAATGATACATTTTAACCCACAATAAGTTTTATTCCTCACCAGGAGCAAGATAACTGGAAGGGGATAAGAGATAAAATAGGACATTGGACCATTACGTACTAAAGTCTTACTTGGGAGAAGTTATTTGAAAGCAGACTGGTTGTGTTTTGGGTTTTTAATGGCATGCCTGGCGCTCATTAGCTTCAAGGGCATAGTACTCCCCTCCTCAGCCAGCAGCTGCGTAACGAATGCCTTTCCTTTGTGGGAAGGTGGTGGGGAGTGGGGGACTCTGTCCCACCCAGCAGTGATGCTTTTCTTTCAAATGGAAAAGAAATGGTAGATGTTTAGCTTCCTCTGTGACTTTCCTTTTTGGTGTGGTGTCTCTATTTACTGTGTTTAATATTAGGAATTATTTGTGTTTAATTATAATGCTCCGTTTTATTTAAATATAAAATGTCCTAACTCTTTAACCTAAAGCCTTTACAAATACAGTCATGGCTGCAATACCCTTTCTCAGGCCTTCCCAACACCTTCGGTGACTACGATGAAACTCCGAGCATGATGGCCGTGCACTTAAAGGTCAGGAGTTCTCTTTCACTTGGTTGATAAGAGATAGGGAAATGACATTTTAGATTTAGAATATGTGGAAGATTTTTTTCCTAAATATCATAAATTCCAGTGTATGCACTGTAACGAATAAAAGCTTAGTTATTCCGATTTAAGATGGTGGCGGTGGAGGGAGCGGCTGGCTGTCAGCCTCCTCCTTCCCAGGTGGTACTGGTGGCTGTTGGGAAATTCCCAGGGAGGCCCAACTGAAGCTACTTGAACTTGACTCTCGTTCAGCCCTCCCAAGACTCCTTACTGCCCATGGTCACCCCCTCCCCACCATTCTCCTTCCCTCCTGTATGTCTCAGAATCCTAGACTACCCACTACCTAGGTCATGAGCCCATACTATCCACCACCTATCCTGTGACTAACCCCAATCTTTTCCTCATTCCTTGAATCTGTAGCTTCTGGCTCACTGACATTCTCTCCTAAACGATTTCTGATTTAATTCTTAAAATTTTAATACCTTACATAGGTGCTCTCATCAGTGTTCAGACTTCTCAGTTGCTTGACTTGTTCTCTTGTCCTGCACACTAGCCTGTGGTTGAACCCCAGACCCACACTGACCTGTTGTATGCAGCCATTGCCACCTGGGCTTGTTGGAGGACTTTTAGTGTGGCTATTGTGACTGAGGAACTGAATTTTTAGTTCTTTAACATTTTTAATTAAGTTTAAAAACTTTGTGTTATTTGAAAATGCATGATCTAGTTCATGGTCATTCAGCGTAGCATATGGGCAAAGAATCTTTATTTGATAAGATAAGCAAATAGACATTACATTTACAATGGGATAAAGGATTTCATAGTATCTGGACTGTTTTCACTGAATAACTGGGGCATTAAAAGCTCTTTATCTAGAGTTAAGTGTTCCTAGCTCTCTTTTTAATATAAAGTTGGTTATTCCGGAAATGTAGGGTTTTTTCTGCTGAGTGGCCAGCGGTGGGTTTAGGATTCAGACGAACTCCCTAGAGCTTTCTTTGCCTGAACACAGGGCTTTGCTATGGACGGCTTGGTCAATATCGTCGGTGGATGCTGTGGTACCACACCGGATCACATCAGGTAATAATCACCGCTAATAAAAGTTATTCCTTTCAGCGTGGCATGAACTGTGTCCTCTTCACGTTCATGTGCTGGGTCCTAACTTCCTGCCTCTCTCCCTGGGGCTGGGGTGGGACATAGGGGCTTTAAAGAGGTAACTGAGGCACACAGCAGACCGGGCAGGTTCAGAAAAGCCAGGCTTAGCGGTTCATTTCCTGCTCGTCTGAGAAAACCAGAAGGTGTAATTGCTGCCGCACATTGGGAACCAGGTATGCAATTACGTGCGTAATTGTGCCAAATAGACTCACTCTCATAGCCGGAGATTAGTTTAATTTTATTGGATCCTGAATTAATGGTTGTAGCGTTTTCTCTTTTTAACCCAGGGAGATTGCTGAAGCCGTGAAAAACCATAAGCCTCGAGTCCCGCCCGCCACCGTGTTTGAAGGGCACATGTTACTGTCCGGTGAGTGACGAGCCATGGTGTGTATGCTTTCAGAAACGGTTCTCTTCTTGCTTCAGTGTGTTTGTAACAAGAAGAAAACTATTTAGATGAGATTTTTAAAAAGAATTTATGTGTAAGAATGAATCTTTTTTTTCCCCCGATTTGAATTTCTTGTGCTGTCTCTAAATTGCTTTAAAAATAATCTTCAATTCGATTTTAAAAGAATGACATCAAACAGACTCTTTTCAGTTGTTCTTTATAAGTTACATACTCGTGAAGGACGCAGTTTGAAAATCGGCCACTTTGCGTTCAGATGGAGATGCATTAGGCCCTGATGCAGGACCTCCTTAGCCATTAAAGCTGTGCCTGCTTCCTGCCCTGTAGCCTCAGGGCTTGACCTGGGATCCCCTGAGGCTGGCAGGGGTGGGGGCCAGGCTATCAAAGTCCTTATCAAACTAGGAAGAAATGGTCCCAGTTGGTGAACAAAGACTCATCTGTGTTCGTTCTTTTCCTCCTTCCTATCTATCTCTTCTTCAGCCAGTGCTTTGTCAAACGACTCAAAAGCCATTTTATTAATCACAAAAGCTATGATTGTTGGTCTAACATTATGTTTGTCTATGTATCTATTCTCATTTTTACAGTAACATTATGGGGCAGATACTTTTACTGACTCCGTTTTATAAGCTCAGAGGCTGTGAACAGTCACCCGAGTTGTTCACTGCGGCTGGGAAGGGCTTGAACCTGGGGCCGGCTGTCCCCAAATCGTCTGAAACCCCTCAGTGTAACCCCTCAGGACTTGAAACTGCAAATTTCTCACTCCCTCTCCCGACACAGTAAATATGAGTAGAGCAAAAAAACACTTCATACAGTGTGTGGCTTTTCCCTCAGTGTAATATGTCTGTGTTTATTACCCAATGTTGCCCCTAAATTGGCCTATCGCATGGCAGATGTTGTTCCCCCTTGGCAAATAAAGAGGGCCAGAAGCCCCAAGGGACCTGCCCAGGAGACCCTCCTGCCTTGGGCCTGGGCAGCCTTGCTGGCTGCATGCGGGTCCTTGGACTTAGATGGGAGAGACGGGGAAGCCAGAGGGTCGGCTTCCAGCTGCTGTCTTTGTGCCCAGCTGTGGAGCTGCCCCTTGCGGACAGCTATGGAGCTGCCCTTTGCCAGCAGTTCTTGGGATTCCGCCAGCATGGCTTTTGCCCCAGATTCTTGGTTACACAGGGAAATGCTGGCATTTTTTCCTTGTTTGCCAGAGCTGGTATGATTCAGCTCTTTAGAGGAATTGGCAGTTTAAAGCCCCGAAGTATTTCTTACTTGCATGTCTGGCTGTAGATGTAGCTGCAACATAGTACGTGTAATTTCCTTGGAGACCTGTGCGTTCCGCCTGTCTCATGTCATCATAAGCATTTTCAGAAATTTCTCAAAGTGCTTCTCCTTTCAAGGTCTCGAGCCCTTCAGGATCGGACCCTACACCAACTTCGTGAACATCGGAGAGCGCTGTAACGTGGCGGGATCCCGCAACTTTGCCAAGCTCATCATGGCAGGAAACTATGAAGTGAGCATCTCCACGCCACTCTGAGGCATCTGCCATGTTCGTGGCTGGACAGCAAGTAAAGGAACAGCTTTGATAGCGTTTGAGCGGTTATTAGCCGAGCTGCTGGGACGTGTGAGAGGAACTGTGACGTGTTTGCTGGGCCGGGCTGGGCTGGCCTCGAAAAATCCAAGCTGCTCTTGTTGTTGTTTGTCACAAAGCGCTGCTCTTGGGTCATGAAGTGGATGAGAAGGGAGGGACCCGGTTCTAGCTATTGCTATTCATTGGGAAATAAGCTTAAAATTTGGTGAATACTCTTCATTTTCTTTTCTCACAAATCCTTGTGGCGAATGGAAAGCCAAGAAAAATCTGAAGTCCTCATGAGCACGTCAGGCAGTGACTAAGGTGGTATTGATTCTGTTAGCTGCAGTCTGAAATACACACGCAAACACAAAGAAAGAACAGGCCCGCCTTGGGACGGTCACGTGATCCTTTAGCCAGAGTGCTTTTAAGCTGGTCCCTCTGCGGATGAGCAAAATGCAATCCAACCAGAACTAACCCGAAACATCTGGATGGACTATTTTTCTTATGCAAATGTGAAGTTTACAATGGATGAGTTACCATCAAACTTCTCTCACTTCAACTTCTAGGTTTTGCAACTTCTAGGAAATAGATCTTCCAGGAACCACTACCAAAGTAGACTTTGTTTTAATCATAAAGGGCCCATTTACCATCCTCTCCGGATCTATTGCTTGCTCCTCCAGGGCCGCCTCCTGTGGCCTGGATACCTGGCACCTGACAGTTCCCCTCAGCCCTCATCTCTTCCTTCCACTACCGTCGAGGCCACGTGGGCCTCTGTCATGGTTCTCCCCGTTCAGAAGCTCCCACGGGTGGCCTTTTGCATCCGGGACAGAATCCAAACTTTGCAGGTTGTCATTCAGTGTCTCCACTTAGGCCCAAACTGCCTTCCCTTCCGGGGTGTCCCATAGGCTTGTTCAGCTGTGCTTCCTTCCGAATCCTCATGGCCTTCGTAGTGTGCAGGGTCTTCAGTTGGCAGTGTTCCTATTTATCTATTTGTTGGTTCTGGTGACCATTCTGTGTCATATGAGTTCAGGTCACAGCCCAACTCCAGGCTGAGTTTAGATTCTTTATGGCAGGAAAGTGGCCTCAGTGGATTCTGGGTAGTGACATGAGGCAATGGGAGGGAGTTGAAGGTTAATCTCCCATGACTGATGGGAGGAGAGCAGGCCTAGAGTCAGGGAGGCTGGCCGGTGGGTCCAGCATAACTCTGAAGGACTGCTGGGGATGGCGAGGGATTCCTCAGCCTCTCGTGACTCCCCCGTCCTCATGCTGCTTCCTCCTGCATTCTCTCCTCAGGCAGCGCTGACTGTGGCCAAAGGGCAGGTGGAGATGGGGGCCCAGGTGCTGGACATCAACATGGACGACGGCATGCTGGACGGTCCGAGTGCAATGACCCGATTTTGCAGACTCATTGCTTCCGAGCCTGACATTGCCAAGGTAGTGCACCACGTCTGTTCGTCAAGGGAATGTGCATGTCTTGCTCTGTCATTCCGTTTCATCATTTGTCCCTTTGATCTGTCATCACATACACTGGTTTTCTGTGTTCCCATGTCAAAAACTCCGAGGCTTCTGACTGTCAGTTTTCTTGCTCAATGTTAGCTCATGGAAGAAGCCAGGCTTCTAAGAGTGATGTGACTTCAGCTTGGCTGTTTTCAAGGCTTCTGGAATTGGTCGAAAGAATGGTTTGTTTCCTCTGATGTCTGGATAAACGGAAAACCTGCTTTCCATGTCTCTGAAGAATATACTAACCCTTCCTACCGAATCATTCATTCCATTCCTATTGATGATAATAAGGAGGGGATTTGTAGTCTCCGCTCTGGTGTGCTACCTGTGCTTTGAGGAGTCCAGAAAAAGAAAATTACTATGACATTCCAAAAGACAAAAGGCTCTATAAGGAGAAAATTGACCCTTGTCAGGGACATGACTACTACCATAAACTGCTGTTAGTTAAAAACTTTTCATTTCAGACCATCCTTTGTGGCTACTTTAGGTCTCTGAGTTGGTAAGGCTGCCATGCAGGCCTCCCCTGAGCTTGTCAGGCTTAGTATGTGGCCTTGTGAATTGTAAAGATACAAGTGCCCTGTTGACTGAAGCACCTCATGTAACTTAAGGCAATATTAATGACTTAGTGTTCTGAGGGCTCCGGTAGTTTTTTTCTGGATCTTTCCTGGTGTTGCCCTTCTGTTATCAGTGGGGTGCCCCCTGAGTGCCCACCTGTTACGGGTAGAAATGGAGTTCTTGGGGTGCCGCTGGGAAGGAATTTCCTGAGGCCTCTTGGAGGATGGGATTTTGTGGAAAGCTTTCTTGATGGTGTAAAATTAAGGGGGTTCCCTAAGATCCCATTTCTCTCCATCTCCCCGCGGAAGAAGTCCAATCTTCCACTCAGCAGAGTTTCTGCTCCATGTCAAAAGTGCCCATCGGGCTAGCTCCAGCCCACTGCATGTGGGTCTGCATGTGAGACAGGAGCGATTTCAAGTATTTGGGCCTTTAAGGACAGGTGCACGACAGTCCTGTCTCTTGTCGCTCTGTCCTTTGTTCATTGTTTCCCTGAAGAAGGAAGGGGCTGGCTGGGAGTCCCGGAAGGGAATGTGTGGCGACCTGTCTCTGCGATTTCCTGCCCTGTGACCTCAGGTGCCCCTGTGCATCGACTCTTCCAACTTCGCGGTGATCGAGGCCGGCCTGAAGTGCTGCCAGGGCAAATGCATCGTCAACAGCATCAGCCTGAAGGCTGGGGAGGCTGACTTCCTGGAGAAGGCCGGGCTGGTCAGGAAGTTCGGCGCTGCCGTGGTCGTCATGGCCTTTGACGAAGAGGGACAGGTGAGCGATTCCTTTGTCCCAGCTCCATTGTGTCACCCAGGCTGGATGGAGCAGTGGTGAGAGCCGAGTCCAGACAGCCATGTGTGTGAGTGTGTGAGTGTGTGTGTGTGTGTGTGTACGTAATACCACATATCCACACACATGCACGCGTACAACACATTTGTATCTATATACATGAACATTTGATATATAATAAAGTCTTCACATCAGTTGAGAAAGGAATTATTCGGTAAGGGCAATTGGAAAAACGGGCTATGGGTTTGGAAGAAAATAAAGTCAGAGCCCCATTTCCCACCATATACTAAATAAAGTCCATGCCAGTTTAAGATCTAAACATAAAAAAAAACAAAATTCTAAAGAATGTATGGGAAAATACTCATCCAAACTCAGGAAGGCAGAAAGAACATGGGTAGAGCTGTCTGTAAAAATGTACACTTTGTGTGGCGAAAGTCATGGCACTGTTTGCAACGTAATAGCAGTGGGTTAATGTCCCCAATATGTAAAGAGTTTCTGTAAGTCACAAAATAAAACCCCCCCGTCAGCCTAATTGAATAATGAATAGCTTTGGCGGGGTAGCTCAGTTGGCGAGAGTGTCGTCTGGATACACCATGGTTGTGGGTTCGATCTCCAGTTTCCTGGCTCCTTGGATCCCCATGTCCACGGTGCTCTGATGTCTCTGGCGATGAGCCATCCTTGATGTTGAGCGCTCAGCCAGCCCTCTGTAGGCAGTCCCCTTGAATGGTGTTATCTCTTTGACGCGCATATTATGCAGATAATAGGTTTTTGCCTATTTTTAAATTTATCCTTCTATTTTCCAATTCTGGCATTTGCTCTGCTCACCTGTATTTGTAAGGTAGAGCCGGTGGGATTTGCCTTGGGCTGTGGCTGTGAGAGGAGGAGGAGGAGTCGGGTAATTTCAGGGATCTTCCCAGGGCAGCTGCCAGGAGGAAGGCGGAGAAGCAGGGCAGGTGGGTTAGGCTGTTTCTGAGCAGGTGTTTCTGAGTTTCCTGGGCAAACTCTGGCGTGAAGACAGGGTTCCCTTCCCGGGGAATTACCTGTGAGCAGATGGTGCTTAGACCGCGGCGATGAGCTCATCGGCTGCAGCGGAGAGGCCCCGGGTGGGACCCGGGAGGAAGTCGCTCCGAGGCCAGAGAGAGGAGGAGGCCCGTCGTGGGGGTTGGGAGGAGCAGCCTGGGTGGCAGGAGGGGGACCAGAAGGGAGGCTTCGCTTGGCTCCTCCGCGAAGAACAAGCTTCCAGAAGGGTTCCGGAGCTATTTTAAAGAGCCGTGGGCAGATCTAGTGGATGAGACCGAGAATTTACCACTGGGCTTAGCAAGGGGGGAGTGGAGCTCTTGCTGTTCTGTTTCCAAGGAGATGAAAATCTGATGGGAGGGGGTTCAGGGGAGGATGGGAGAATTGGAGCCAGTAGGCTTTTCTCAGAAGTTTTGCTATTGTATAAGGCGAAGAGGAAATAGGGTGGATACCAGAAGGGACATGAGGTTGAGAGGGTGTGTGTGTGTGTGTGTGTGTGTGTGTAGACATGTGTAAGCTGATGGGACTGATCTGATAGACAAAGGGGGCATTTGCTAGGTCCCTGCCCTTGTGAGTCGAGGGTTGTGTACGCATGGAGAGGAGACAGATTGCTTGCAGTCTGGAGGGAAGGCAGGGAGGCGGCAGGCAGAGTGAGAGCACAGATGGCAGGCGGCAGGGAGCGGGTCGTCTGGCTGGTGCCTCCTCGGCACCGTAGGAAGCGAGGTCGCGCTGAAGGAGAGTGGAATGCCAAGTGCTCCCTAAGAGGAGCTGCCTGCTTACCTGAGTGTAAAGCAGAAACTCCCCCAGGGAACCCCAGGGAACGGTGCCTGTGCTTTTAAAAACACGCACACCCCGGCTCCTTTTGGTATGGAGACTGGGCTTCAGTAATTCTAACGCCTTGGAAGTGAGTCTCCATAACTCTGGTTGAACGAAACCCACCAGCAGTTGATCTCACTGCGTCCTCATAGCCACCAGCTGGGGTAGCTGTTGTCCTGTTTACCGTGGCTCAAGGTCGAGTGTCCCAGAGGAGGCTGAGGCAGTTTTCCACGCCCTGGGTTATCCCGTGTTTTGTCAGCCCGGCTGGCGCTGCATCGGGTCTGAAAACTAGCTTTCCCACGTAGATGGAATGCGACCACAAGTAAAAAGGTAGGGAAACATGCTAACTTGCCCGTCATGCCTCTGATTTTAGACGTTTATGCTCATTCTAGAATCGTGGTTTTGAAAGTTATAAAGACCAAAGCAAAACCATTTTCTGGTTTATGGAGAAATAAAAGCCCATTGGGATATTGATTACAATTTAATTAATCCTAACCTATAAAATACTAAAGAATTGGTGTCTTGCCACTATTCAGATTTGTAACTCAGGAACTGTATGTCTTTCCAATTACTAATCAATAAAGTTTATAGTTTTTCTTAAATAGGAAAGCTCAAGATCCCAGGTATTTTGGATTGTTTTGTTGTTGTGTCTGGGTTATGTCTCCTTTCAAATATATTTTCCTTCAGCAGTGGTTTTTGTAGATTTTTATTTCATAATCAGCCTTTTTATTGGATTTAGATAAACTGATACTGTTTAACAGTTGAACATGTTGGGATGTCCTAGGGCAGTGGTCGGCAAACTGCGGCTCTCCAGCCACGGTTTACCGCTCTGTGGACTAATGAGTTTGCCGACCACTGTCCTAGGGTATGTACCAGAGTACTATAAACAGTCCTAGGAAACTGGAGACATAGTTCTTAGTTTTCCCTTTGTTTTGACTTTGCTGAAGGCAGTTGAGCCTGGGAGTTGATTCTCACATCTCCTCCTCCGGCCCTCTCTGAACTCCCCCAAAGTCTGACATTGTGTAGTGGCTACAGGGAGGTCACCGCTCCTGGCTAAGATGACATGGCTGAGTGTTCCTATTCCTGGGCTTTCCTTATCAGATGGAGTCTATTTTAAATTCTTTGTGCGTAAGAAGCAGACTTACCCAGCTTTCCCTCGGAACTGGCGGTTTATGGCCGGGACATGTGGAACACGAGCTTCTCTCCGTCCCCAGACGCCTGGCCAGGGTGTCCGTTGTCTCACGGGAGTCACAGCAGACAGGCAGATCCTCCTCAGAGGTCGTTTGAGGGCTGTTTCGAGGCTGCTTGGCACTTTCCGTTTCAATTACAACCTTTCGCTCCTTTTTCCAGGCGACAGAAACAGACGCGAAAATCCAAGTGTGCACCCGGGCCTACCACCTCCTCGTGGGAAAACTGGGCTTTAACCCAAATGACATCATATTTGACCCCAACATCCTCACCATCGGGACCGGGATGGAGGAACACAGCCTGTACGCTGTTAATTTTATCAATGCGACCAAAGCCATTAAAGTGAGTCTGGGTGGCTTCTCTTATGCACAGGACATTGCCCAGGCGGCTCCAGTGAGTCGTTTGAACGTCATGAATTTGCATTTATTGGCTGGGAATGTCGGCATTCTTGCTCTTAGGTAGTAAATTGGTTTTCTGAAATTTAGGGCCCTTTATTGTTTTTCTTTTATGTTATTTTGAACTGTAACACATATTGCAGAATATATTTAAAAAATAGGGTATATAAAATGAATTCTAAGGCATTATAGTAGCTCTCATTCAGATCCTGAGTAGAACAAGCAAGGTTTTTCAGTGTTTCCTGATTCAGTGTTTGTGGTGACTGGTAGACCATAATCACCACAAATAATGAGAATCCACTGTCTAAAGAGCTATCCTGTTTCTGAGCTTAATAGAAATAGAATTTAAGATTCTTACACCTTTTTCCTCCCCAACTTACTTTTAAAGATTCACTTCTGTAGTTATAGTTCTGTACTTGGTTTATTTGTAACTACACTGATCAAAGAGAAACATGTTGATTGACCGTACCTTCACAACGCCCACCAACCTATCAGTAGTGAGTATGCAAATTAACCCAACAAAGGTGGATTGGTTTGCATATGCAGGTGCAAAGCGGTGCTGGGCATTCCACACCACCCCAGCCGGGAAAGGCAGCTTTCGCCAGAGCAAAGGCAGTGCTGGCAGCCAGGGGAAGGAAAGCCCATTCTTGCATGAATCTTTGTGCATCGGGCCTCTAGTTAACGTATAATATTCTGTGGTGTAACTGTTCCATAATCAACTATTTTGCTGCTGACAGACACTTGGTCTGTTCGGGTTGGGGGACGTGGCGCTCGTGCAGTGTAACATCCCTGTGTGTGTCTTGGGCACACGTGCATGTGTGTCTCTGCAGTGTATGTGGGAAGCGGGAGGGTTGGTCATAGCCGTCAGTGGAAGCTGTCTCCCTAAGTGCTTGAGCTGGTCTGTGCTTCAGCCAGCAGCTCCCCATAGACGCCTGGCCTTGTTATAAGATGTGAAGGCAACCTTGAACTCGATGTGCCTTTTTTACTCTCCACATTTTTTATGTAAAGATTCAGGGATGTCATTGATGTCTTTGGCAAAATGAGGGAATCTTTTCACTTTTTTTTTCTTCTTTTTTTTTTTCTTTTTGCCAGCAAACGTTACCTGGAGCCAAAATCAGCGGCGGTCTTTCCAACCTGTCCTTCTCCTTCCGAGGAATGGAAGCCATCCGCGAAGCCATGCACGGGGTTTTCCTTTACCACGCCATCAAGGTAGGCAAGGCGCCCGCTTCCGCCGCCGCCGCCAGCCTTACCCAGGCCAGGGGTCTGCAGACCCGCAGGCCCTCCGAGCCGGCTGCCCGTTTCTGAGTCGAGTCCGAGTGGAGCGAAGCAGCAGGCGCTCCGTGGTCTGTGTGCTTCCGTGCCCACGGCTGCAGGGCTGAGCCCTGGCGGCAGAGACCACGGCCCGAAGCATCTCCCGTCCGGCCCTTTACCCAGAAAGCTCGCCCACCCGACGGAGGGCGCCCCCGGAAAGCCTCACCGATCTCTGTGCTGCCCCCAGTGCGGCATGGACATGGCGATCGTGAATGCAGGGAACCTCCCCGTGTATGACGACATCCACAAGGACCTCCTCCAGCTCTGCGAGGACCTCATCTGGAACAAGGACCCCGAGGCCACCGAGAAGCTCCTGCGCTACGCCCAGGTAGGAGGAGCGCGCACGCGCGTTCTGACGGGGGACGGGGGGGGGGGGGACACGGAACGGACGGGGGGGGGGGGCCGGAACGGACAGGGGGGGACGGGGGGGGGGGACGACACTCTCCCGTCTGGATGGATGGCGCAGGCGTGGTTAGGAGGTCCTCCTCCTGCAGTAGGGGCGAGGATCCAGTGGATCCAGTCACGGCTTTGGATCATGGGAGATCTGTAGAGGGCGCTCCAGAGGAGGCGCTGAGGTGGGGCGAGGGGAGAGAAATAGGCCACACGCAGGATACTGTTCAGTATCCTGATGTCTGTTTCCGTTTAGTTCAAAATGTGAAATGAGCCGGAACCAGTGTGGCTCAGTGGATAGAGCGTCGGCCTGCGGACTGAAGGGTCCCAGGTTTGATCCGGTCAAGGGCATGTACCTTGGTTGCGGGCACATCCCCAGTAGGGGATGTGCAGGAGGCAGCTGATGGATGTTTGTCTGTCATCGATGTTTCTAGCTTTCTATCCCTCTCTCTTCCTCTCTGTAAAAACTCAATAAAATATATTTATAAATAAATAAATAAATAAAATGTGAAATTAACTTTTCTCATACTAAAGTAATGCAATTCTAGGACATTTACAGTCCTAGAATTTTGCTTGGTAGTCTGTTTAGCATAAAAGAAGGCTCAGACATAGTTTTTTGCCGCCAAATAAATAGTTCAGGAAGGACCCGTTGTACCCATCTCTGTCCTCGTTTCCGTTAAGACTCACGGCACAGGAGGGAGGAAGGCCGTGCAGACCGACGAGTGGAGGAGCGGCTCCGTGGAGGAGCGCCTGGAGCACGCCCTCGTCAAGGTGAGCCGGAGGGCGCTGCGCGAGGAGGGGGGGCTCCGGGGCCGAGGCCCCTCCTCCCCGCCTGAGGTGTCCTAGGGGTGCGGCTACAGCCAAGGAGACTTCCCACCCCCCACCCCACTTGGCAGTGTCCAGAGACATTTTTGGGTGTCACCACTGGGGTGGGAGGTGCTGCTGGATCCAGCGGCCAGGGATGCTGCTGAGCGTCCTCAGTGCGCAGGCCCGCAGGACGGAGAATTATTCAGCCCCAGATAGCAGCACCAACACCCCCGAGAGACGCTCCCCCAGACCGAGCTGCTGGCATTCCATCAGAAAGCAGTCCTGGCTCTTTGGCTGGTAATTGTACCATCAGGCAAGACTCTCCGTCTCTCAGCTTTAGTGTCCTCATTGTGAGTCTGGAGAATTTCAGAGTTCTATTTTTGGGGGACTCTAGAATTTAACTTTGAACTTCAGATTCACATGTTTCAGGTTGTGGAACTAGCAAGCCAAAGTCAGGGATCTCTGAGCTGGCGGAGCTGGAGGATGGGGCTCGGTCCCTGTAGGCTGGACAGGTCAAGGTCAGCAGAGGCTCCCTGGCTCTGAGCTTTGCCCACAGGTCCTGCCCCTGGTCCTTCCCGCCCAGCCCCTAACTTTGCAGAGAGAAGCGCGGATTTCATGGGAACTATTTATTGATGTGTAATCTGTTAAGCCACGACAGTAAACAGTACCCAAGATGTAAAGTATTTTATTATTAATTTGAACTTCACTTATGCACGCTCCTCCTCTCACTCATAGCTCACTTTCCTGAGTACTTAGTGTCAAAAAAGTCGTTAATCATCACTCTGTGTAGGCATCTCGTTTAATCCTTGGTGTGACCATGCGAGGCAAGTACCACGTGATACTGTGACTTAGGAAGCTGAGGCTTAATGCATCCCCTGAGTTGGTGATAGGTGCCAGATTTGCAAAACCTGTACTCCACGCATTTCCATGATTCAAATAATTTGTTGTTGGCCGTTTATATTTAAGTCACTGTTTTTTTTTGCAGGGCATCGAAAAATATATTATTGAGGATACCGAGGAAGCCAGGCTAAACCAGGACAAATACCCCCGGGCCCTGCATATAATCGAGGGGCCTTTGATGAACGGCATGAAAGTGGTTGGTGATCTTTTCGGAGCCGGAAAGATGTTTCTGCCTCAGGTTGGCAAAAGATGGGGGAACGTTTTCACCGTTGAAAGGAAAAGTCTCTGTCTTTTAATGAATGTGTTCCCATCTGTTCCTCAGGTTTTCATTTTTGACAACAGCTCAGGGGCATGGAGATCTGGTCATTGGTTTCTCTAAATGTATTTAGGGGTGACGTCACCAAAAATGAATCGTTAGGGTGGCGTGGAGGTTAGAGGTCAACTGCAAATAATTAGCTTCTCATCTGCATGTGTGAACTTCTGTACCACTTCCTACCCCTAATAACCATCTACCTCCCCCCCTCATTAAAATAAAACCTACGATAAATGTAAAGTTAATAATAGTCACAATTTATTTGACTAAACCATTTTAAGCTGCATATTTTGAAAAAGTTATTACCATTCTAAATAGCGGCGTAATTAAATATGTTTGGAGTAAAACCAGAACTCTCAGCAGCTACTAACCACATCAGTAAACACCTAGTTGTTCAGCTGTCTGGGTTTGGGGCCTATAAGGGCTCCGGTGTGGCCGAGCTGAGGTCAAAGCACGCACCCTTAATTCATGTAACATCTCACACGTAGCCAAGAGCGGCCGTGTAGGTGGTTCCATAAAGATGCCTGACTCTGCGTGTTCTCCCCAGGTTATCAAGTCGGCTCGGGTCATGAAGAAGGCTGTCGGCCACCTTATTCCCTTCATGGAGAAGGAGAGAAAGGAAGCTCAGGTGCTGTCCGGCTCAGTCGAAGAAGAGGCGAGTGATTTGTCCCAGCCTTTGGTCCCTGCGAGGAACTCCTCAAAGACTTCCTGGAGCGGAGTAGAGATAGGGGGCTGGGCTGTGCTCGTCATTGAGGTGAAGCAGGGAAATGGTCTCTGCGCTGGACAGGCCGCTGAGTGGTTAGAGCATCCCATGCACCAAAGGGTCGCCGGTTTGATTTCTGGTCAAGGGCACGTACATGAGTTGCAGGTTTGGTACCCAGTTGGGAAGCATACAGAGAGCACCCAATCGTTGTTTCTCACATAGATGTTTCTCTCTCTCTCTCTCACTCCCTCTCACTCCTCCCCCCTCAGCTCTCTGAGCATGCCCTCGGGTGAGGATTTAAAAATGCCGGCACTGGCCGAAACCGGTTTGGCTCAGTGGACAGAGCGTAGGTCTGGGGACCAAAAGGTCCTGGGTTCGATTCCGGTCAAGGGCATGTACATTGGTGGCAGGCACATCCCCAGTAGGGGATGTGCAGTGCAGAGGCAGCTGGTCGATGATTCTCTCTCATCGATGTTTCTAGCTCTCTATCCCTCTCCCTTCCTCTCTGTGAAAAATCAATAAAATATATATTTTTAAAAAAATGCCAGCATTGGTCAGGCGCCAGAGAACTGGGCGATCTGCTCTAAAATGACCACAGCCGTGCTTAGTTGCTTGTCTTGTTCTCCAGGATCCTTACCAAGGCACCATCGTACTGGCCACCGTGAAAGGCGACGTGCACGACATCGGCAAGAATATAGTTGGAGTTGTGCTCGGCTGCAATAATTTTAGGTAAGTGCCACTGCCTTCAACCGCTCTCTCATCTATAATAATAAAAGTAAAATATGCTCATAAGACCGGACGGACGGACCTTCCGGATGAAGCCGTGCATCGGGCCCCCCAGTTTAGAAATAAAAGCATCCACATGGTAATTCTTTTAGTGGGTGGGAGGGAGGGTCTGGCAGTGGATGCTAGAAGCTATTTTACTGTCTTTTTGCTGTGTCTTCAAATTTTCTACATTGAACACACCTTTTCAAATGATACGTTAGTAATGATCTAACCCAGTGGTCGGCAAACCACTTTGTTGACCAATGAGTTTACCAACCACTGGACTAGACTAAATGTTGCCGGGTAGTTGGAAGCTGTGAGGATCAGACAGTTGTGGCACATTGTGTGCAGAGAGGTAAAGGGTAGTATATGATAGAGGTTGACAAACGCGTTAGTCACAGAGCCACGGTTTGCCCACCACGGATCTACCCTGTTGTATGTTCAATAAGAACAAAAGGAAAGTAGGAACTATCCAGGAGGGTCCTGAGAATTAACCTGGGGCCACAGAGGCTCGTAACCAGAACACAGGGCTCCCCCCATGGCCAGAGGCATAAGGCGTATTTCCCGCTCCCTCGCAGCGAATTGCCCCACTTCAGAGCTGAGGCCTGAGAAGACCGGCTCAGCGGGGTTTTATTGGAAGGTTTTGACTGTACAATTCCCTCCCTTTGCCTGGACAGGACCAGGCAGGCTTCTGGGTAAGGATGGATCTAGAGCTGGGAGTGTATACAAGTAAAGTCCCTTTCTGACACCTTGCCTCTCAGTGACTAACTGTGCAGCGCAAAGCTCTTTCCTTGTGAGAGCCGACGACCTTCAGTGAGTGCATGTTTTTTATAATCAGAACTTTTCAACATGTTCTTTATAATCAGAAGCCTAATGCAACGAACTAATGCCTTCTCTGGTCCACGTCCAGCCAGCAGCCCTCCTGAGTCAGAGAGAAACTGGCTGCCGCGGCAGCTCTGCGCCTAGGGCTTCCTCTGCTGTCGGGACAGTTAACCCCAAAGGCCCCGTGTCCCCTCAGCGTGCCCCTCTCTCTGTGCTCAGGCTGGTTCGATGCAGCCACGGAGCGTTCAGGAAGGCTGGTCGTCTGCTATGTGCCCGGCATATACTTGAGGCACCAGAGTGATCCTGCTGCCTTGACTCCATTCAGGGAGTTGACTGTTTTATCAGGCTAAGTGGCCAGACACATACTCACCCGTGATAACGGGACAAGAACTGTTGGAAAGGTGGCTTGTAGGTAAACTGCCTGGAGCATTCTTGAGCTCTCCTTGTCCTGTGTTGGTCACGTTTTGCCTTGAAAGGTGAATAAGTCGCCGGGAATGTTGTTCCTGCAGTGGAGGTGTGTTAAGGGCCAGGGCGGGCGGTGGCGTTCCTCCATGCCCAGCAGTGGTGAGCGCTGCTTGTGAGGCCCTGGCTTCCCTCCAGTGCTCCCAGCTCCTGGCTCTCCTGCACTGAGCCCTCTCTGCTAGCACGTCTAACCCGGAGAAACATCTGCCGGTGCAACTTCGTTTCTTTTACAAGAACGGTGAACGTGCAAACTTTTCTGTCAGGCCAAGCACCCCTTTGGGTCTCCTGCCTCATACAACGAGCTCCTGGCATTGGTGCCTGTGATTTTGTAGTGTCGGCTAGTGGACACGTGCCCTGGAGACGTGCCTCGTGTAGTCACGTCTGAGCATCCGTGGCCTAGGCTGGGCGTCTGGGTGAATCACCCAGCTAGTGAGGGAGTCTAGCTAGCCATCCGGCACCAAGTCCTAATGCACCTTTTTAAAAAAATATATTTTATTGATTTCTTTTACAGAGAGGAAGAGTTAGAAACCTTGATGAGAGAGAAACATCCATCAGCTGCCTCCTGCACACCCCCTACTGGGGATGTGCCCGCAACCAAGGTACATGCCCTTGACTGGAATCGAACCTGGGACCCTTGATTCAGCACGTCGACGCTCTATCCACTGAGCCAAAGCAGTGAATCTCATGAGATGCCTACAGTTTTTTCTTGGTGGGGGAACACGTGAAGAGGACTAAAGGCGATAGATAGCGCTGTCTAGACAGCAAACACATTTTCCTGGGGATGGTGCAGTAGAACCTGTGATGTCGTTAACCTAATAGTGAAAAAGCCTTTCAGAATGAGAAGCAGCAAGCGCTTATCGAGATAAAAAAGAATAGCTACTTGGGAATCATTAATTCAGCGAGTAATGTTCTGCTTGGGGACAAACACAAACCTATGACTAAGTTATATAGAGCTTTTATAGAATTGATTTTTCTGTCTTTTGTTGATTTTTTTTTCTTTTATCCTTTTTCTTTTTTTTTCTTTTTATGGTTATGATCCTGCTCTGCCTGCTTTAATTATTATATATTTATTATTTAATTGGTAGTTGAACTTGTGGGTGATGGTATTCAGTGACTCCAGTGTACATCAGCGCAGTATTTGATGGCTAAGTGACAGTGTTCGTTCCAGCCTTGTCTCTAACACGTTCTCTCGCACTTTCTCACGCCCCGATTCTGCACGTCAGAGTCATTGACTTGGGAGTCATGACCCCCTGTGATAAGATACTGAAGGCGGCTCTTGACCACAAAGCAGGTACAGTGCGACCACACGGGGCATCTCCTTTCGTGTCTGTCTCTCAGGGACTAGTTTGACCTGCAAGAGGAGGGGTTAGGGGACATTCAGACAGTGACGTGCTGGCTCCTCCATGGGGGCCACTCTTAGTGCCACGTACAATGGGGTGAGAGGTGACCAGGGGACGGAAACCCTGTGTAGCCCTGAAGAGAGCAATGAGAGCCTCATAGAGGAGAATGGGGGGTTAGACTTGCTCTATGTGCATGTTTATGTTTCTTCACACATGTTCCAGTCTGGGACTTCATAACGAACAGTGTATTCTAGTGCCCGGCTCACCAACACCGTGGCAAGTACATTATTGCAACTTAAAGCGACAAACCGTATTTACTACCAAAAGCAAACAATAAAGGGAAGCCCCCAGTTAGAAAAGATGTCTTAGAATTAGAAATTGGGAATTGAGATTACGTCTAATAGTCTTTATTACCAAAGTGTTTTAGATAAGTCTTCCTCCTTTTCCTCCTTTTCTGTCATCCTCCTTCTAATTTGTCCTTTCTTCCCTTTTTAAAATAACAGATATAATTGGCCTGTCAGGACTCATCACTCCTTCCCTGGATGAAATGATATTCGTTGCCAAGGAGATGGAGAGATTAGCTATAAAGATCCCATTGCTGATTGGAGGGGCCACCACCTCGCGGTAAGTCCCGCTCAGGAGCTCCGCGCTTCATTCACTTCCCGTCCTCAGGGGACAGTGTCCGGGGACAGTTAAGACCGGGGTTGCTTTTCTCTGTGCTTGTTTGTATACAGCCTCCTCATGTGTAAGCACGTGCGCTTTTCGGCCTTCCCTCGGAAAAGAGGGACTTACTATCCAGGACCAGAGGCAGGGATGTGACTGACGCTGGGACTGGGTTTCAGGGAGCCTGGTCTCGGGTCACTAGTGATTGTGCTGTGCGTATGTACCGTCCTAGTAAAGAGAATGGTAGCAGAACTTAAGGTTATTGTCAGGATGAAATACCTTTTAAAGCCGCAGATGTGAGATAGAATGAACAACTAAGTGAGCAGAGATAGTGAAATGCATTGCAAGTTACGTTAATGTGATGCTGGTTTCAATACAAGGACCACTTTTTATGGTCGGACACCACACTCAAGTTCAAGAAGAGGAAGCCGCATTGCTGCTGGTGCAGACTGGGACATTTCCAGGTCATCCATTCTTTCCTGTCTTTTACCAGATGAGCCAGCAGATGAAAGAGGTGTTTTAAAAAGCATTCAGAGGCAGCGCGGCCAGCCTCGCCCTTCGCTGTGTTATGTGTTGGTTGGACCAGCAGACGTGCAGTCTGGGCCGTTGCTCAGACATCCAGCCCTCAGGGCAGTGCGCTTTGCACTGCAGTTAACTGGGCAGTCATAAGGACTCAAGGGTGTTTCCCCTCAGTACTAACATTTCCAAGTTTGGCAGAAGGGACTTGGGGCTGAGCCACGGTCACGAAATGTTTTTGTTGCTTCTGCGTCTCTGTGTTATTTGCGTTGCGTTGACTTAGGGCCTGAGATTCCTTCCTGCAAGGCCACAGTGAGGGTGGGCAGGGCCTGGCTGTGACTCCCAGGGACGGCGCAGCCGCAGAGAGTGCTCCTGCCTCGTGTCTGGTTCTTGGGGCTCCTGGCTGTACCCCAGTTTACTCGGAGGAAGACACTCAACTTCCTTCAGACAGGTTGCTACCAGTGTGAGGTCCCAGACTTGTCCTGGACCTGCTGGCAGGGGCTTGAGGACAGACTTACAGCCTGGAACAACAGACACACACACACACACACACACACACACATTCACACACACTCACACCCCTTTTCCCATCTTAGGGTGGGGAGCAAGTCATTCTGTTTCACCAGGGAAATTTGACATTTTACAGTGGAAAGCACTATGGAAACACAATGGTTCTGAACATGAGTGGGGCGGGGAGTCAGCACCAGTGGGCGTGTTTTTCTCCTGCCCCCTCTCTCTCCAGAACCCACACGGCGGTGAAAATCGCACCCAGGTACAGCGCGCCCGTGGTCCACGTGCTGGACGCGTCCAAGAGCGTGGTGGTGGTGAGTGTGTCGCGAGGAGAGGACTGAGAGCGCTGAGCGTCAGGGCTGTCACCCAACACCTGTTGATGTCTGTCCAGTTCCACTAAAGATGTGAAAGAGCTCATGGCTTCTGAGGGTGTCACTGCCGTTGTGTGCGTTGCTGGCAAGGGGCGGTGACCATGCGGTGCCCTGGGCTTTCGCAGTCCCCATCCTGCACTTGCAGCGGGAGGGCTGGCTGAGTGACAGGAATGGTGGGACCAGGACACCCTTGACCTGGACACACCACCCCAGGGAGAGAGAACCCAGCCACGCAGAATTATTTACAGACACAGTGTACACTCTCTGAATGCCATGCCAGAGCGAAAGGAATGTGGAATTTTTCTAAATGCCCTGTTTCTAGTTCAAAAAACATTTAGTCAGGCCCTGGCCATTGTGGTTTGGCTGGTTGGGTGGCATCTGGGCACTGGCAGGTTGCTGGTTCGATTCCCAGTCAGGACACATGCCCGTGTTGCGAGCTCAGTTCCTGGTGGAGGGTGTGCAGGAGGCAGCTGATTGACGTTTCCTTCTCATATCAACATTTCACGTTCTCTCTCCTCCCTTCCTCTAAAAATTAATTTTAAAAAATATATTTTTAAAAAACATTTAACCTGGAACAGGCCAGCTGACCCTTCCCCATTTTTGTGCAAGAGCGGAACCTTCCAGGCCTGCTGAGTTAACCCTTCACTGCACAGCTAGGCAGGAATTAGCACAGTTGGTGAAGGGAGAGGAAAGGGTGCCAACCCAGGAAGGCTTCCTGATGGAGGTGTCGTCAGAACCAGCCAGTGTTGCCCGTTTTAACTGCTTGTGCTGCTCTGTGCCTTTGACTGACCTGGATCTTGCGTTTTCAGTGTTCCCAGCTCTTAGACGAGAACCTGAAAGATGAGTACTTTGAGGAGATCACGGAAGAGTATGAGGATATTAGACAGGACCACTATGAGTCTCTGAAGGTGAGTGACCAAACCAGGGGGCAGTTGGTTTGGGTGCTAAAACAGTCCTACAGTTTTCACTGTGACTTGACTATTTTGAGAAGGGGGAAGGTTTGGGAACATTCTAGAGAAGTCCTGTTTCCCAGTTGAGATCAGAGTTCTGGGTCTGAGTTTCCAATAATTTGTGGTCCTATGAAAATTAATTTTCCTCCCTCCTCCACACACGTATTGAGCAGTACGTATTGCAGTAGGAATGAGGTGCTGTGCTCAGACCCGAGTTACGGGGATGAATAAAACATGAGCTCAGAGCCAGCAGGGGGACGGGAACTGAAACGGTGCTGGGCACACGCCACAGACCCTGGATCCTGAGCAAACAGCGGGAGGACCCGGGACGGGACGGGAGCACTGGCATCTCCCCGGCTCCCAGCACTGACATCCCCTCCCCGCCGACGAGCTTCCTTGGACATCCTTCTGTGGCCGCAGCTAAAACCCCAGAGTCTGACAAATAAATTCTTTTCCTTTCCTAGGAGAGAAGATACTTACCCTTGAGCCAAGCTAGAAAGCACAGCTTCCATATCGACTGGCTGGCGGAGCCGCCCCCAGGTCGGTCTATGTTGAACAGAGGGGGCCGTGGTGGTAACGGGGCTGGAGGGCTGCTTGCATGGACGTGGCTACAGAGCCAGCCGGGCAGCCGGAGGTTCCTGATCGTGTCTAGTGATGATGATGAGGGACAGTGACGATGGGAAAGAAAAGCAAGCAGTTCCACGTGCAGAGAAGCAGGCACCGCAGCCGCTCCGGGTCCCGGGCGCGGCTCTGCAGTGGATGTGCTGGGCTCTGCCCACTTCCGTCTGAGGACCTGGGTGCGGGGTCATGGTGAGGAGGAGGAGAGAGGGGAGGGGAGGACTCAGTCTCTGCTGTCTGCTAAGCCCAGCGCCTTCCGGTGCTGGGGAGGGAAGCCCTCTCGGAAGTCTTCAGTGATCTCACGGGTGATGCATTTTAGACTCATCTTGGCATGTTCTCATATACCCACTGCCACTTAAGAAGTAGCCTACTGCCCATTTAAAGAACAAGACGGTCCCATGTAGCAGGCGTCCCCTGGGGTCCCCCCTCCCCTGCACGATCCTGAATTTGATGCCTCAGCTCCATGCCTCCCCCTAGACTGTGACTGTGTGTGTCTGTAGCCGTAGGTGATAGAGATTAGCCGTTTCATGTCTTTAAACTTTATATTCGTATCTTTCCACAGCGACCTCTAGCTCAGTATAGTCCTTATTTGTACACGTGGGAGATTAACCTAAGTCGTGTTTTCTTGGATGGAGTGGGGGTGGGAGGGTTGAGGGAAGATTCCAAGGGTGATTTAGTTGGTTACATGGGAGAATTTTTTTTAAAAAAATATTTCTTTATTGATTTCAGAGAGAAGAGAGAGAGAAAAATCAATGATGATAATCATTGATCGGCTACCTCCAGCATGTCCCCTACTGGGGGATCGAGCCCTCAACCCAGGCTTGTGCCCTTGACTGGGAATCGAACCTGGGACCCTTCAGTCCACAGACCAACGCTCTGTCCACTGAGCCAAGCCGGCTAGGGCGGGCGAATGGTCTTATGAAAGACTCGCTGCAGAGGGACTCCCTCCCCATGGCAGTGGGAGGGCCCCTCTTGGTGAAAGGACTGCGGGGATCGCAGAGAGGCGAGGCGGGGCGCGGGAGCCGGCAGAGCGGGGCCCAGCCGGGCCCGCGTTCCCGCTGACGTCGGTGCTCCCCTCCCGCAGCGGCGCCCACGTTCCTCGGCACGCGTGTCTTCGAGGACTATGACCTGCAGGCGCTGGTGGGCTACATCGACTGGAAGCCTTTCTTTGACGTGTGGCAGCTCCGGGGCAAGTACCCGAACCGCGGCTTCCCCAAGATATTTGACGACAAGACCGTAGGTGCGTGCGGTGCTCCCTCTTCCCTCCTCCTTCGACGCGAGCCGGCGAGGCGGGCCCCAGCCGGGGAGGCAGGGCAGGCTTCCCGGAGGAGGTGGTGTGTGGACTGACTCTCGAAGGTTAAGAGGGAATGGCTGAGGCTGGGCCTGGGGACGGGAGGGAGCGCGGAAGAAAGGGGTCCCACTTGAGAAGGTCCCACATCCCGGAGGTCCCTGAGGGCCAGTGGTGTCGTATGTGCACGAGAGCTTCGGCGACAGGAGGATTTGCCTGCTTCGTGTCACTCTGTGGGGCAGACAGGTTTGGGGGACCACAGGTTTGGCGACTTGCCTTCACCAAGTAGAAAAATGGAAGCGGTGTGAGCTGGGGAGACAGACTGGGAGCTGCATTTGGCAGGAACCACAAACGGACACTGCCTCACCCTGAGTTGCGCTGATGACAAACACTGAGAAAGTGTTTGAGGGGAAGGAGGTGTGAGAAAGCGCGACAGGAGAGGCTGGCGGCTGTAAGGGAGGCCCTGATGGCATTCGCATCTTGGACTGAGTCCCTACGATGCTCTCCTCCCAGGCGAAGAGGCCAGAAGGCTCTACGGCGATGCCCAGAACATGCTGAGCGCCCTGATCGCGGAGAAGAAGCTGCGGGCCCGGGGCGTGGTGGGCTTCTGGCCTGCGCAGAGCGTGCAGGACGACATCCACGTGTACCCCGCGGGCTCGGAGCCCCGGGCCGCCCAGCCCATCGCCACCTTCTACGGACTGCGGCAGCAGGTACGGGAGCGGGGGCTGCCACAGGCTGGCTGCTCTGCGGTGTCAGCAAAACACGTAAATAATTAAGTCTGAGCTTTGGGTAAATGGCAGCCTGACCCTCCTCCCCCCAGATGACCAGTCACAGGCCTGGCCAGAGGCCTCTGAGGACAAGGGGAGAAGAGGGCGGGTCAGCTGTCTCAGGCGGTGGAGGAGAAGCCCCGCCCCTGCCTGGGTGGTCACACGTCAGCTGTGAACATGCGTGTTATTAAAGTGGGCTGGTGGCTTCTCTTTCGGGGAGACGGGCGGGACCAACCTGGGCTGGATGTGAACCAGGGGCTCAGAGGGCTCTTGAGGGGCCGTCTTGTTTAGTTTCCACGCAGGCCTCGTTTGGGGGCAGTTTGCGTGTGTTCTGCAGAGGACAGGAAGGTGGTGGACGTTGTGCCAGTCCACAGCCTGTCCTCACCCCCTGGCAGTTCGTCACAGCCCCGGCTTCTGTCGGCGTCACGAGAGCAGGCCCAGTGCCCCGCGGCCGCCCTCACACGTCCCCACCTTGCACAATGCAGATACGATACGCACGTCCCTTCAGCTGCTATAAAAAAAAAAAACACCGTTGTCCTAATCAAGAATTGGAACCAGACCTCAGCGGAGCTATTAACAAAGGGCTGCAGTAAATCAGTGTTGCACAGTTTTGCTACCATTTCAGTCGTTCAGAAGTGATAGTGTTGCTTTTAATCCTAACCACAGTATAACTCACAGTGACAGGGAGTTTTACTCCAACAACATCTGTAGAGATTCTTCGCTGAGGACATTAAACAGCACATGACGAGGGACGTGGGCGGCCACGTGACCATGGCACTCGGGCCAGACGCCCCGGATAGAGACGGGGGCTGGTCTGGGGGACTGGCGCGTTCCTTGCCCCGGGTCACGAAGGTCACAAACTGCCTGGCCCCGTGTCGCACCCTGCAGGTCCCGTGTCCTCTGATCTGCTTTCAGCCCCGAACCCTCTGTGTCCAGTGTGTGATGACTCGGTGTGCCCTTGTTACCCACGCAGATGGGTGTTTGAACGGATGGAGCGGTCCAGGCCGCAGCGGGTCCTGCTCGGGGTCTGTGCTGAGCGGCTCCGCTGCCATCCCCTCCGGCGTGCACGGGCTCCGTGCCCTTTGCCCCTTGGGCAGGAAGCTCTGCCTCCCCTGGCATCGCGAGCACAGAGCAGCGGATGGCAGTTCAGCTGGTGAGCAGCTCCTCCCTGCGGAGCTGCCCTGGCTCCTGGCATCTCGTGTCCTGCGCTGTCTCGCCCACGGACAGGGAGGCTGTGCTTGTTGCCAGAACCAGTGAGCACATCGCTCCTTGGCTGCTGGGTCGACCCCTCATCAACTGACTGACCAGCCCCACTGCCACCCCCAGTGTGGGGGTCAGGAGCGTACCCCCCAGGCCGCCGCTCTCTGACCTGAGCTAGTGGCTCAGGCTTGTCCACCTCGGGCTTCTTGTCGGGAAGCAGAGCTGACAGCATCCCTTCCTTCACCAGGTGGCTGAGAGGATGAGGTTAGTTTATTCACCTGAAGCCTCAGGAGCAGTGCCTGGCATAGCGAAAGCGTCACTCAGTCAGTGTTCGTTATTAGGTGTTCATGGTCTCAGCAAAATTGTTGCTGGTGAAATACATTCAAGGTCTTATTTGTCAGCTTAATGGCAGGGAAGAGTCCGTCATCAGCTGAAAATGGAAGATGGGAGAGGCATGGCCTGGGGAGAGGGCCCCAGTTTGATTTGAAGTAAGGGAAGCAGCGGGTCCTGCTGAGTGCTGGTTTCAGCTGGTCCAGGGCCCCCTCAGCTGCTCCTGAGCCAACGTGGGCAGCCATGCCTGTGCTGCTGGTGCGGAAGCCGAGGCTTACATGTGGGTTCCGTGTTGATTGTTAATAGAAAACGCTTCAGGGGAAGTTTTTATTTTGATGTTGAGGTTCCAGTTCCTAGCACAGAGCCTGTGGCCTCGGTAAACTTGCGGTTAGTTTGTAAACGAGCAGGTTAACTGGTTTCTTTCCTTTTTTTTTTTTTTTTTTTTTTTTTTAAATATATTTTATTGATTTCTTATAGGGAGGAAAGGAGAGGGAGAGAGAGTCAGGAACATCGATGGCAGAGAAACATTGATCAGCTGCCTCCTGCACACCTCCCACTGGGGATGTGGCCACATCCAAGGTACATGCCCCTGACCGGAATCGAACCTGGGACCTTTCAGGCCACAGGCCAATGCTCTATCCACTGAGCCAAACCGGTTTCGGCTTAACTGGTTTCTTAACTTCGTATGCCATGTGATAGTTTAAAAATCTCATTTCACTTGTTCATTCAACAAATCTGTTTGGAAATATTCTGTTCTCTTCTAAGTGCTGTGGGGTTAAGTGTACAAAATACACACCCCTCCCTGTTCAAACTGGTATCATTCACCTGTCTTGCTGTCCGCTGTGTAGTGCCACGTCCCTGCTCATGCCTCTCCTCCCCTCCCCTTGGGTTCCAGGCGGAGAAGGACTCAGCCAGCACGGACCCGTACCTCTGCCTCTCGGACTTCATTGCGCCACTGCACTCGGGCCTGCGGGACCACCTGGGCCTGTTCGCCGTCGCCTGCTTCGGGGTGGAGGAGCTGAGCCACGCCTACGAGGAGCAGGGCGATGACTACAGCAGCATCATGGTCAAGGCGCTGGGGGACCGGCTGGCCGAGGTAGGGCAGCCGCGCCCCGAGGACAGAGGCGGGGCGGGGGCCCGAGACAGCGCCCGGGAGCGGGCATCCCGGGCACCAGGTGGCCTGGCTTGAACTGCACGCAGCTTTCAGCCCTGTGTCCTTTAGCTGTTCTCCCACGTCACCTTCTGGGCAGCGGGACCCTTCCATGGTGCTGCAGCTGGAGTCGCCCCGAAAACCTCGACTTGACTGTCTTAGTTCTCATGTCTCCGTTTCCTGCTGTGACATGACTTCCTGAGGAGCCTGAGAAATTTAAACGGACGCGTTTCAGAGCTCCAGTTCTAACCCTGGGGTGTCCTCTGGGGTCCTCTGTCTACATGCAGTGAGCGAGCTGAGCTCTGGGGAGGCCCTCCCCCTTTCCTGAGGCCAGCAGTGAGCACTGAGCAGCTGGAATGGCCCCAGCTTTCCCTTCTGGCCACAGTGCACTGCAGACGGGCCTGCAGGGAAATGTTGACATTAAAGGGCTTAGAATCCTTGGATCATTAACTATGGGACTTCAGTGCCTAATTGGAGGCCAAAACTGAGCCAGCAGAGCAACTAAGGACACTACAAAGGGGTCGAGAATCCGGCTTGTGCCCCCTGGCTGGTCCAGGCAAGGGCGCCGCCTGCCTGGCGTTGATGGAGGGGGGCAGGCACACTGATGCCCAGGCTCTGGCCTCTGCCTGACCCCTCTCCCCTTGTTCCGGGCCAGGCCTTTGCAGAGGAGCTCCACGAGAGGGTGCGCAGAGAGCTGTGGGCCTACTGCGGCAGCGAGCAGCTGGACGTCGCCGACCTGCGGAGACTGCGCTACGGGGGCATCCGGCCGGCCCCCGGCTACCCCAGCCAGCCCGACCACACCGAGAAGCTCACCATGTGGGAACTGGCCGACATTGAGCGGTGCACAGGTACGTGCCAGGAAGCGCTGTGCCTGCTTCTACTCAGCGGCTGCCCTTCTGTCCTCAAGCCGCCCAGCTGCCAGGCCGGTGCCGGACACCGAGTGTGCGAGCGTGTCTCCTGTGTCGCTCTCTGCAGGCATCCGGTTAACGGAGTCGTTAGCGATGGCGCCTGCTTCCGCCGTGTCCGGCCTCTACTTCTCCCACCAGAAGTCCAAATACTTTGCTGTGGGGAAGATTTCCAAGGATCAGGTAAGCTTGCTGCTGCAGGATATGTGGCTTCCCGGGGTGGATCCCTGTCTTATTTTAAGTGGAACTATAGAATCTATTGTATTTCACATATAAATGAGAACAAAATGGGAAGGAAAGGACAAAGACATTTACCTCAGTTAAGGTCCTGATTCTGACCCTCTCATGTACATGCAGTCCACACTCACGCATGCACACTCACGTGTGTGTGTGTGTGTGCGCACACATACATGCATGCACACGCTCAGCCCCCAGCCAGCTTCTAAGATTTAAATGTTTACTGCATGTTGTTTCCTGCCCATAGCTTAGACAACTTAGTGAATAGACAGCTCTTCCTCTCCAATAAACTCTGCTCATAAGACGTGAAACGGAAGGTACTTAATGTTTCCGGGCAGATCCTGTGGGAACCTCTGTTCAAAAAGCCATATTATTTTGGTCTAATGAGCTGCTTCGTATCTTCGCAGGTTGAGGATTACGCTCTGAGGAAGAGCATGTCTGTGGCCGAGGTCGAGAAATGGCTTGGGCCCATTTTGGGATATGACACGGACTGACTTGCTGTGTCTCACCTTTTCTGTACTTGACGACCCTCAAGAGATTAGAGCCCAGAGTCCCTTAAGGAAGCAGCAGCACGCAAGCCCACACGCATGGGCCACACCAGCGCGGCTTTGTGTCCCGTCGTCGTCGTCGTCGGGTGAAACCTAGCGGAGCTGGGACTGCCCGTTTCCTGGGAGCACGCTGCTGTGTGTGACCCTCGGACCGCAGCAGCCGGGGGCGTGCGCTGGGGGATGAGCTGGAGATGGGAGTCAGCCTGCTGCTTTCATTTCTACCCGGGACCTCGGTGGACACGTGGTATTGTTTTTTCCTCTCCGACTCCGCCGATCAGAGCGCTTTACCCACGGCAAAATGGCACGGTGAGAGGCGGGGCTGCCACCGTGGACTCTGACGGGGAAGAAAGGAGAACTGCTCTTCCTTCTTCCGGAGGCTTAAAGGATGGCAGAGATGCCTCCGGCAAAGGCACTCAGTAACGGCTGGCTTGTCGGGAAGACGCCAGCTGTTGGCATTCGTGTGGTCAAATACAGCCATGCTCTCTAAGCATTCTGTCCGCTCTCGAATCCATGTTTCTTGGCCCTAAGGGTAAACAAAGGTGGGAAGAGAGAGGGCTGTTAGGGCAGTTCACATCTCTCTCAGTTGTTTTCCAGAAGCTGTGTGTAGTGGAAACTACATGAATGAGAACAAGTCAGAAATGAAGAATATCACACAAGGATAGTTTAAGGAAACCCTGGGACAATATGAAGCATAACGTCCACATCATAGGGACACCAGAAGGAGGAGACAGTGAGCAAGGTATAGAGAACCCCTTTGAAGTAGCGACAGAAAACTTTGCTAACCTGGTGAAAGAGAAAGGCACACGAGTTCAGGAAGCACAGAGGCCCGATCATGATGAACCCCAAAGAGGCCCTCCACTTGTATTTCCCTCCTCTCCATGGCCAAGGGCCATATCCATGTCGAGGCCACTTCAGACCGGCCCAGCCCCTCTCCCCCTACCCCTTGGGAAGATGGGAGGGCCCGTGTGATTCGTGTTAAGCCATCGCTCCCTGACCACGGCACTTCTCGCTCGGGTCCCAGTACTGAAACCTAGCAAAAGGCCAGTGGACAGCGTAGTGCCGGGAGCCAGGAGGGAGACACAGAGGCTCTGGCCACGTGCCAGGTGAGCTGCAGGCCCGCCACTCGGCCGTGTGGAAGCCAGTACGAGGAGCGCTATTTGGTGATGGTGAAGCTGCAGTACCAGCAACAGCATCATCCCCTTGTCACTTTCCTTGCTGTTCAGAATTGCAAAAAATAATCACATGCCCACACACGTGTATTTTTAGCTTTGTATCTTCCAAAGCACTTGGCAAGCCGAAAACGCAGGCACCCGCCACCCGCCACGACCAGCCTGTGGCTCGGAACACAGCCTCTCTGAGACAGCAGCTGCCCTGCAGCCCGGGCGGGGCCACGGAGCACTGGCCACACCTGAGGACGGGCCTGGGACGGTGGGGAGGCGGCCGGCGGGATTCCAAGCAGCCGATACAAGGAGCCGGTGGCAGGATCCCAGCAGCAAACACGGCTGCACAGCCTCACGTCTCCGGAAGCCCCTTGGATGCCTGCATGATCCCAGGAGCCTGAAACCTGCACCAGGCACCTGTCGGATCCAGAAGACAAGAGAACATACACCACGGTCGTCCCGCGTGGAGTCGCCTGTGTCCGGGTGGCTGGGCGGGCTGGGGCTTACACAACAGGATCCGTGAAAAGCCCGCAGCTTCCACCGTCAGAGTTTGACATGCAATTTGAAGGCTCTGAGCAAATGTGGCCGCCAGCCTTCCCTTCTGCAGCGTTTTGCCTTCCCTGGCTTTCACTGGCCCACTGGTGGTCTGGCTTATCCAAACGAATCAGAGTCTGTCAGAATGACGTCTTCGATCTTCGCCTTCGATCTCGGAGGCTTAGAGTAGAAAGCTGAGGAGCGTAAGCAGCGAGCAAGCGCCTGTGACCCCGATGTCCTCTCCTGACGGTTGTCTCTGGCCCATGAGCATGTTGAATGGAGGTGCACTGAGCTGTTGGGTTGGGCGCCCGGCCTATCTCAGGAGGTCGCCCTGCTCTGCATTGTCTGTCACCCCCTCCTGCCAACAGGCCTATGCTCACGAGCTTTGGCAAAGCTGCCAGAGGGCACAGTTACCTGTCCCCGTGCCCTGAGGCAGCGGCTCTGCAGGGTAGCCTTGTCCCCTCCTGGCTGTGGCCTCTGTAACCCGTCATTGCCCTCACTTCCCAGGAGGAGGAAGAGGAGGAGGGTGGGTCCCGTGTACTCTGTTGTCTGACCAGCAGAACTCTCCCGAGTAGCCCAAACTCGCAGCTGGGGAGGAGGGAGAAAGCAGCCCCCCCCCCCCCTCGCCCCATGAATAAAAAGCCTCAGACGGCGCCTCAAGTACAAGACCGAGAGGGAACCCTAACGCAGCTCTGGGACAGCGAGGTGTCCGTGTGGGGTTATTCCTAAAGACTCCTCACAGAATCTCACAGCAATCCTATAAAGCGGAGGGAAAGCTGCTCACACCCCCATTTGACCAGTGGCCCGGCTCAGGGTCCCGCCCGGGTCACCTGACCCTGCCAGCACCCCCTCTTTGGTGCGGGCACAGATCGTTTTCAAACCGTTTAGATTTTTGTGTCTCCCATTTCTGGACGGTAATTTTCCTCCTCACTGGGAACAGTTGTTCTCGCCAGTTGCAGCTCTCTCTTGCAAAAAGGGGTTATTTATATTCAAAATCACTTCAGATTCTCACAGAGCTCAGAGTTGGTGTGTGGGTTTTTTTTTTGTGTTTAAGAGACTGGCAAATGAAAACATTTCTCCCTGTGTCTGACTGATTCAACAGCATTTGCATGCTACCACTGTCCGCTTGCTAGACAGGACCCTCTGAAAGGGGAGGGTCTATGTCCTAACCCGCCTTTGGTTTTCTCCCGCGTGAGGGGTGTTTGCGTGTGCTGGCTCTCTCAGCCCCACACACACAGCTCCGCGGGTATAAATAGAACACTATCTCGAAAGTCCTCTTAACTGGGTGACTTAGGGTGGAGGGCGGACCGCGTCTCTCCCCAGGTTGGGTTTTGCTGTGTCACAGGACAGCGGGCGCTCCCACCAGGCTGCTGTCTGTCACCCTCGTTTCCTCTGCCCAGCTCCCCACGCTGGCCTGGACCCAGCCCAGCACCTGTCCCCTCCCGGCCCACGGAGGGAGGACAGTGTGACCGGCTCCCTCCCGCTCCCACGGGATTCAGCGTATATACTGAGCGGGGGGGGGGGGGGGGGTCCCAAGTGACACCAGGGGCACCCAGCGGCCTCCACTTTTTCTCCCAATAGGGGGCGCTCTGAGGGTCGGTGTTGGCTGAACCCTGGGCCGCAGTGTCTGTCCTCTCACGAGGAACCCGGTGCACTAGGGATCCAGTAAGCGTGGGAGCCACGCACCCCACTGAACAGGTCCCGCCGATGACCGAGTGTTCAGGCTGGTCCCGGCCTTGGCAGTGAGGTCGCTGCCTGCCTGCTCTGTCCCCAAGACTCCGTGACCCCCGGTGCTGTGGCGTGCCAGGAGGCGGGGCCTGAGGGGCTAGCTTGCTGGTGGCCCCGCTCCCGGTGACCCTGCCGGCACCACAGGGTGGTCACAGGCCACCACACCTGTGCCCCCGTCCCAGGTATGAAGTGGGCGAGGCAGAGCCTACCAATGACAGCAGTGGGGGCGCTGGCAGGGCTGAGTGGACGCCTTTCCCTCCAGTTCCCCTACTGAAGGCCAGGGTCTGTCAGACTGGGCAGCTCGTGGGGAAAGCTGGAGTTCAAGTCCAAGTCTGCAGGAAGCCAGCTCACACCCCCAGCTCTTCCGTGGCCACTTCCGACGGGATTGGATTGCCTTTACTTCCCACAGCTACCTTATTCTTTGAGACTCGAGTCACACAAGCAGGCGTTTCCTTGTCTCATTTGCATTATATCTTTGGCCTGAACCGGCCTCCTCTTTTCTTCTTCCTTCCCTCCCTCCTTTTAATTCTTGCCCCAGGATATTTTTCCCATTGATTTCTAGAGAGAGTGGAAGGGAGGGATGTGAGAGACACATATGTCGCCTCCCACACGTGCCCCAACCTTACGTGTCCTTGACTGGGAATCGAACCCGTGATCCTTGGGCCCGAGGGCCTATGCTGTAACCACTGAGCAACACCGACTTGATTTTTTTTTTTTTTTAATACTTTTCAAAGCGCCTGGCTCAATGCCGTGCACATAGTGGGTCCACAGTCAAGATGGAGAAATATTGGTAGTGCCACGTCCCTGAACACAGGGAAGAGACCATGAGGCCTGGCGCAGACTCGGTCCCAGGATCTGCCCCTGGCGCAGCCGGTCCTGATGGCCCGAGAGCGGCCGGGAACTTGGCAGCGCAGGTCCCGTCTGCAAATAGTGCTCACAGGCTGACGTCGTGCCCTCTGTAAACATTTCTTTTTTAGAAGCGGTTCTTAACTCCTGCACCCCTCTGCGCAGCCCTCGTTTCTTGAGAAAATATCTGCCCGCATTCTCCAGTCACCGGAGATGACTCAGGCCAGGGATCCTGCCGTTCAGGGCCGTGGCTGCCTTCCTGCCCCCTAACCCTGAGGCCCCAGCCCGCACAGGAGCGAAGCCCCTCGCCCCCCGAGCCTGAGACTGCCCTGACCCTCTGCCCCTGTGCTCCTGTCTCAGCGGTTGCCAAAGGAACCACAAAAATATTGCTCCACGTGCTCCAGGAACAAAATGCCGGTGCCCATTACTGTTGTTTTAAACCCTAACGTGTGGCCCTGGCCGGTTTGGCTCAGTGGATAGAGTGTTGGCCTGTGGACTGAAAGGTCGCAGGTTTGATGGACCTTGGTTGCAGGCACATCCCCAGTGGGGGGTGTGCAGGAGGCAGCTGATTGATATTTCTCTCTCATCGATGTTTCTAACTATTCCTTTCCTTTTTTCTCTGTAAAAAATTAATAAAGTATATGAAAAAAAAAAGACTGTGGCGGGTGACCTTAGCCTGGAGGGGAGGCTTGTCGCGTGCACCCTGCGGTGCTGGGGCAGGTCCCGAGCTGGGGACCCCACCCCGGGCCGGAGGGCCCAGGGCGGGCGGTGGGTGAGCGGCCAGGGCCCCAAGGGGCGCAGCTGGAGCGGCGCGCGCAGGCCAGCGCCCCCCCACCCCCCCCCCGCAGCCCGGTCGATACCCGGCGCGGCCAGTAGGCGGCGCTGGCCGGGGCCCGGGCGGCGGGGAGCGGCTTGCGGATCCCCAGTCTCCGTCTCCAGGGGAGGCCGGCCCTCCCGCGGCTCCCGCTCCGCCCCCGCGCGCCCACCCGCCTCCGGCCGGGCGCACCCCGGGGCCGCAGCACCCGCCGAGCATTCGCCGCTGCGGGCGCGCCGGGTGCGGGTCCCCGCGTCCGCTCCGCGCAGCGCAGGGCGGCCCCGCCCGCCGCCCCCGCCTCCCGGTGCAGCAGCGCCGCCCGCGCCCGGCCCCCGGCGCCCGGCCCGGCAGCAGGCGCAGCGGCGGCCGCAGGGGCAGCGGCGCGGGCAGCGGGGGGCGCGGGGCCGGCCGGCCGGAGCCATGGCCGATACGGGCGAGGGCGAGGACGAGATCCAGTTCCTGCGGACCGTAAGCGCCCGCGGGTCCCCGGGGAGGCACGGCGGGGCGGGGAGGGGGGAGCCGGGCCGGGCCGGGGAGGGAGGGAGGGAGGGAGGGGGTCCCCGGCGGTGCGGGCGCACGTGCGGGGCGGGGGGACAGGATGCGTGTCCGCGAGCGCGCGTGGACCGGCCGCGGGGACACCGGCTGGTCCCCGGCACCGAGGACAGCATCCCCGAGCCGGAGGCCGGTCCGGGTGCACCAGCCGGCGGACCGGGACCCCAGCGGGCACCCGGAGGACGGACGGGCCCGCCCGGAGGGCGCGGGGCTGGGACCCGGCTCCCGATCTGGCCCCGCGCCCGCGCGCACCCAGCATTCGCCCTCTTGGCGCAGCGCGCGCTGCGGCCCCCGCGGGGAGGGGGTGCGGGACGAGGTGTTTCCCTCCCCTCCCCATCCCCCATGTCCCGGGTCTGAAAGGGGCACCGGCCGAAACCGGTTTGGCTCAGTGGCTAGAGCGTCGGCCTGCGAACCAAAAGGTCTCGGGTTCGATTCCGGTCAAGGCACGGACCTTGGTTGCGGGCACATCCCCAGTGGGGGGTGTGCAGGAGGCGGTGGATGTTTCTAACTCTCTATCCCTCTCCCTTCCTCTTTGTAAATAATAATAATAATAATAAAATCAATAAAAATATTTTTAAAAGGGGGACCGGGTCGCTGCGTGGCCGTGGCGCCCCCAGCCCGGGCCGCGGGGCTGCGGACGCGGGTGCCGGCAGCGCCTGCGGGACCGGGAAGGACCGGGGCGCGCGGAGGCGGGGGCATCGCGGACGTGCCGTTCCCCAAACGCTGCTGTAGAGGCTGCGCGTGGGTGCGCGCCGGGGCAGGTGGCCGCCTGCACGTCCCCGCCGTGGCCGCCCCGGGAGGCCGGCTCCGCGCGGGGACCGTTATTTCCTTCCTGGTGCCGCGGCATCCTCCCGCTCCGCGCTCCGCTCGCTGCAGGTCCCTCCGCGGGGACCGGAGCTCCCTCTCCTTGCCGGGAATAACCCGAACAGCCCGGTTTGATGGGAGCAGCCTGTGTCCCCCGCCACCCTGTCCTCCCACCCTCCTCCTGGAGGATGGTTCCCGACAGGGCTCCCCCCGCCCCCCCAGGGTCGCCTCTTCCCTCTCCAGCGGAGGAAGGTGCCAACTCACCGCCACAGCCACAGTTAGGGATGCATTTTAAATGCTGGAACATTTGACCACATGGTACCTTTGGGGTGGGAAGACAGTCTGATGGATGTGGGAGCTCAGCCACTGAAAATGGTCCGTTTGTCCGAGAATGGTGTGCGTGACTGTGTTTTCCTCCTCTGATTCTTTTTGGGGGGCGCAAGGGGGTTTGTTTGGGGAAGGATGGAATCCAGGGTACACATCAGAAGGCGAACGGCCGGACCTCATGGCTGCCTGTATGCACAGCCCATGTGCCTGTTATGTGCTGCCCATGCACGTTCCATGTGCTGTCATGCACATTGCATGTGCTGCTGGCCCAAGACCCAGCTGGGAAGACCCGGTTCCCTAAAGCCTTGCTTATGCGAAATATTTTAAGCCTACTCGTCATACAGTTTATTTAGTGGAAAACTGTCCATAAGGTTGTGTGTTTTCTTAAAAATTGATTTCAGGGAGGAAAGGAGAGGGAGAGAGAGATAGAAACATCGATGAGAGAGAATCATGGATCGGCTGCCTCCTCCACACCCCCCACTGGGGATGTGCCCGCAACCTGGGCAGGTGCCCTTGACTGGAATCAAACCCTGGACCCTTCAGTCTGCAGGCTGATGCTCTATCCACTGAGCCACACCGGCTAGGGCAGTTTTAAAAAATATTATAGCCGAAACCGGTTTGGCTCAGTAGATAGAGTGCTGGCCTGCGGACTGAGGGGTCCCAGGTTCGATTCCGGTCAAGGGCATGTACCTTGGTTGCGGGCACATCCCCAGTAGGAGGTATGCAGGAGGCAGCTGGTCGATGATTCTCTCTCATCGATGTTTCTAGCTCTCTATCCCTCTCCCTTCCTCTCTGTAAAATAAATAAATAAATAAATAAATAAAAAATCAATAAAATATATTTTAAAAATATTTAAAAAGACACATGGGCAGACGTTTCTCAAAAAACACATGAGATCTTTGGTTCAGGGGGCAAAACACTCGAGTCGAACCATCCTGTGTCGCTTTAAAAATGCCTTTTCCCAGGATGCACAGGGTTAACGGAGCTGGAATGTCTCAGAGGGCTCCTGTGGGCTCAGCACAGAAGCCGGCTCCGGGAGGCAGGCGTGTTATCAGGATGCTTCGCGGGCAGCGAGGTCACCCGCCAGCCGGTCCTGCACATAAAAGGCATGGACGGCCGTGTCCCTGGACAGCTGTCTGTCCGGCCCGCGACACCTCCGATAAGTGGTGCCGGCCGAGGCCTGGTTGTCCTGGGCTGGGCTGTTCTTTTGATAAAGCACCGTGGGGGCTGGTGCTGGTGATAAATGACCTTGAAGGAGGTGGCACAGGGGAGCCGGGGGATTTTTTTTTTGGTGTGAGCATGAACACGTAAAAGGGAGCATGCCTTTTCGCTACATTTTAGACGGTGAATGTGGGGATCCTCCCATTGTGGGCCCCCTCCCCTGCCTGCCCCGCTCCCTTCCACCTGGGCCTCTGACCCTGAGCGTGTGCATGGCTCGGAAATGCTAACGGAGCCAGTGAGGGACAGGATGTCGTCCTTATGGTACATTCTTTTTCTGGGGTATACGTGCAACCTTATCCATGTGAGTTAGTCCCTTCCTTCCTTCCCTCTTTCCTTCCCTCTTTCCTTCCTTCCCTCTTTCCTTCCCTCTTTCCTTCCTTCCCTCTTTCCTTCCCTCTTTCCTTCCTTCCCTCTTTCCTTCCCTCTTTCCTTCTTCCCTCCTTCCCTCTTTCCTTCCTTCCCTTCCTTCCTTCTTTCCTTCCTTCCTTCCTTCCTTCCTTCCTTCCTTCCTTCCTTCCTTCCCTCTTTCCCTCTTTCCCTCTTTCCTTCCTTCCCTTTCTTCCTTTCTTCCTTCCTTCCCTCCCTCTTTCCTTCTTTTCCTTCCTTCTCTCCTTCCTTCCTTCTCTCCTTCCTTCCTTCTCTCCTTCCTTCCTTCCTCCCTTCCTTCCTTCCTCCCTTCCTTCCTTCCCTCTTTCCTCCCTTCTTTCCTTCCCAGATCACCGGGGAGTATCAACAATCTGTACGTTAGTTAAAACAGTTATAGGTTATAATGAAGCTCTTGTGATTACAAAAAGGAAGTCAAATAGTTTCATCATCAAGAGAGAGTAATTGTGAACAGACACTTCCTATATTCTGATTAGAGCATCATTTAAAATATATATATATATTTTTTTTAATTGATTTTTTTACAGAGAGAAAGAGAGAGGGAAAGAGTTAGAAACATCGATGAGAGAGAATCATCGATCAGCTACTTCCTGCACACCCCATGCTGGGGATGTGCCTGCAACCAAGCTACATGCCCTTGACCGGAATCGAACCTGAGACCTTTCAGTCCGCAGGCCAATGCTCTATCCACTGAGCCAAACTGGTTTCAGCTAGAATATCATTAAAAAATATATATTTTTATTGATTGCAGAGAGAAAGGGAGAGGGAGAGAGGGAGAGAGGGAGAGAGGGAGAGGGAGAGAGAGAGAGAGGAGAGAGAGAGAGAGAAACATCAGTGATGACAGAGAATCATAGATCAACTGCCTCCTGCACACCCCACACTGAGGATGGAATCCCCAACCCCGGGCCTGTGCCCTGACCGGGAATCGAACCGTGACCTCCTGGTTCCTAGGTGGATGCTCCACCCCTGCGCCACGCCGGCCAGGGTGCACCTTCACTTCCCATCCCTGACACACCGTCTCCTCTCCTCTCTGCTCTGTGTCCAGGGCAGTGCCGTTCCGCTGGGCCCTGGGGGGGACGCTGCCCTGCTGTCACCCCAGGTAGAAGCCTGGTCACAGTGCCCCCTGCTGGCCCCTGGGTGTGTGTCCCCGCCTCTCGGAGAGCCTGGGAGGGGACTGTCCCTTCTCGGCAGGACCTTGGCTGACCGCAGGAGCGGGTGGGACCGGGTCTGGAAAGAGACCATGTGGGGGGCGGGCTGTGGGGCCCCCGGGGGCGTGGGGAGCCTCGATGCCGCGGGGACCAGGGTGTAAAAGGGAAGAAGACCTTCGAGGCTATTTTTCCTTTTGCCCCCGCTCCGGGGCGGGAAATGGGTCAGAGCTGTCAGCGAGGAAGATGGATGTGGCGGTGGTGTGTAAGGCAAACTGGGGTGGAAAGAGACGGAGGAGACAGCGTGCTGAGGCGGGCTAGCAGACGGTGACCGTGACCTGTGGGATGGGGGGAGATCCCGTGAGGGAAGGGTGAGTGATCCGATGCAAGGGGAATAAAAGGACGGAGGTGAGCTTAGGAGACGCAAAGCGAGGTGCACAGGTGCAGGCTGTGGGGGGAGGCGGTGGGGCTGGTCTGGGACGCACTGGTTTGGAGCATGTCATGGGCTGACTTGGGTCCTCCCCAGCAGCCCCCCGAGATGACATGCTGGACCCTCAGTACCCCAGAATGGGCTCCTGTTGGAGCGAGGTCTTGCTAGAGGCGATCAAGTTTATTTCACTTATTTATTTTTATTTATTTTTTTAAAATATATTTTATTGATTTTTTTTTTTTTTTTTTTTTTTTTTTTTTTTTTTTTTTTTTTTTTTTGCAGAGAGGAAAGGAAAGAGAGTTAGAAATATTGATGAGAGAGAAACATCGCATCAGCCGCCTCCTGCACACCCCCTACTGGGGGGGGGGGTGTGTGTGTGCCTGCAACCAAGGTACATGCCCTTGATCAGAATCAAACCCGGGACCTTTCAGTCCACAGGCCTACGCTCTGATAGATGAAGTAAAGAATGGGGCCAGAGACCTGGATGGCAGGACACAGGCTTTATTGGAGAGAAGAGTACCCCTGCCGGCTGCTTCCAGAGAGAGAGAGAGAGAGAGAGAGAGAGAGAGAGAGAGAGAGAGAGGAGGGCGGGGTCCATGTACTTTTAAGGGGAGGAAAAATGGGGGACGGGGCTTAGGCACTCAGCACACGCTGATGGGTGGCTCCATGGAAGGCCTATGATTAGGGACCCAGGGACTTAGGAATCGGAGGCTCAGGGTATTTGGCAGGTGCTGATGGGTGGTTCAGGGCTCAGGAATGTCCGGCCGCAGGTGGAGTTTATGTCTGTCCATCAGCTGGAGGAAGGGAGGGTCTCTCACTATCCACTGAACCAAACGGATCAGGGCATAGCGATCAAGTTCAAGTCAGCTCCCTAGGTGCGCCCCGATCCAGTCGGACCGGCGTCCCCATAAACGGGAGATTTGGATTCAGAGGGGCGTAGAGGGAGGACGGTGGGTGTGAGGACCGCTGAGGACCCTGTGCAGACGGCACTGTGGCCCCACAGGCCCCGGATCCAGGTGGGAGGACGGAGCCGGTGCCTCCGCAGCCTCAGAAGCAACGCACCCTGCGGACCCCTCGAACCCAGCTCCAGAGCCACACGCCTGCCTTTCTGTGGTGTCGGAGCCCCTGGGCTGTGGGGCTGTTAGGCAGCCCTGGGGAGCTCATGCAGGCGGGAGCGGGAAACGTGGGTGTGTGTAGCGTTTTGGACAGAGGACGGGCCCGAGGAGACAAACTTGGATGCCACTGGTGTGCTAGCAAGGCCTGGAAAAATTTTAAAAATATGTTTGTTTTTTTAGAAATATATGTTTATTGCCAAAACCGGTCAGGCCGGATAGAGCATCGGCCTGCGGACTGAAAGGTGCCGGGTTCGATTCCGGTCAAGGGCATGGACCTTGGTTGTGGGCACATCCCCAGTAGGGGGCGTGCAGGAGGCAGCTGATGGATGATTCTCTCTCACCGATGTTTCTAGCTTTCTATTCTTCTCTCTTCCTCTCTGTAAAAAAAAAAAAATCAATAAAATATATATTAAAAAATAAAAAAATATATATGTTTATTGATTTCAGAGAGGAAGGGAAAAGAGAGAGAGAGAAACATCAATGATGAGAGAGAATCACTGATTGGCTGCCTCCTGCACGCCCCCTACTGGGATTGACTGGTAATCGCACCGTGACCTCCTGGTTCATAGATTGATGTTCAATCCCTGAGCCACACCGGCCGGGCTGGAAATGTAGACGGTGGTCTGGGGTACAGGGCGGGAGGAAGGCGCCTGAGAGACGTTGACAGCGTCCCCAGAGGAGGGGGAGGCCGATGGCAGCCTGCAGGGCCCACAGCAGGTGGGAGGGCGGCGGGAAGCAGAGGAGGACCCGAGGGCGAGGGAGATTTCACCCCTGTCGTTCGAATCCCAGTCAGGGTAAGTGCCCGGGTTGTGGGCTCCATCCCCAGTGTGGGGCGTGCAGGAGGCAGCTGATCAGTGATTCTCATCATTGATGATTCTCTCTCTCTCTCTCTCTCTCCTTTCGCTCTGAGACCAATAAAAAAAATATTTAAAAAAGAAAGTGTTTGGTTCTTTTCTTCGGATGGGAGAGAAGCACAGGGTGAATCCTGGGAAGGAGAGGGTGATGGATGGAGCCAGTCCCCCCCCCCTCCCCCCTCCCCCGCTTTCATAACTGGGCATGTAGCCACCCCCCACCGTCGAGTTGCAGATACTTAATTACCGGCTGCTGCTTTACGTAATTCGAGAGCACACAGTGTTTCCACTTGGCTTTAGGTGAGTTTTGCATAATTTCATTTTCTGCCGCGGACCTTTTGGGAAGCAATTAGAGGGAGAGCTCGGCGGGTGCCAGGCTGGGCGTGTCCTGCCTGGACGCCGCCTGGTGCCGGGGCTGGGGCTGGAGGCAGGTGCATCTCGGGACGAGAGAGAATCCCCGGTGCCAGGGGGTTTTCTTTCTCGTGGCTACCCACTCAGAAAGACGGCAGGGTTCGCAGAGGCACGTGTAAGTAAAATCTAGCAAATCGGTCAGCCTCGGAATGTATTAGGACAGTTTCCTGATGCGTCAGATCAGATCAGGGGACCGTGTTGAAATATCTTAGGAAATACAATGATTCAGCAGATAGTAACTGCCTGTGGTTCTCCCACTATTTTTTTTTTTATTAAGTATATTTTATTGATTTTTTTTACAGAGAAGAAGAGAGAGAGGGATAGTTAGAAACATCGATGAGAGAGAAACATCTCTCAGCTGCCTCTTGCACACCCCCTACTGGGGATGTGCCCGCAACCAAGGTCCATGCCCTTGACCCAAATCGAACCTGGGACCCTTGAGTCCTCAGGCCAGGGCTCTATCCACTGAGCCACACCGGTCAGGGAACAACAATCAGAGATATTTTAACTTCCACGCACATTATATTTTTATGGAATTGGCACTAGGCTTTATTCACCGTTGATGGCTTGTACTTCTCTCTCTGTGCGTATGTGGTCTTTTTTTAAAAAACAAAACCTAGGCATTAACTCTATTTAAGGGTGCAAATCCCAGTTGGTTTCACACTTAACATCAGTGATGCACAAGTAAAGCTTCCATCCGATGCCTGCCGCTAACAGCGAAGAAGGGGTGGGTCTGCTCGGTGCCCTCGGCTGCTGCCCACAGCAACTCTCTTAAAGGAAACCGCGTCTGAGATGACGAGGGCGATGGGATACCGGCCAGACCACGTGCTTGCCAGGCATCAGATGCATAATTAAACATGCAGCGCCTGCCGACACCGGTTTGGCTCAGCGGACAGAGCGTCGGCCTGCGGACTGAAAGGTCCCAGGTTCGACTCCGGTCAAGGGCAGGTACCTTGGTTGCAGGCACATCCCCAGTAGGGGGGTGTGCAGGAGGCAGCTGATGGATGTTTCTCTCTCATCGATGTTTCTAACTCTCTATCCCTCTCTCGTCCTCTCTGTAAAAAAAAAATCAATAAAATATATTGAATAAATAAATAAATAAATAAATAAAATGTCACTTGTTTAAAAAAATAAAAATGCATCGCCTTTCGCCCCTATGACATCCTATACGGTGCCTCTCAGCGTCCCTCAAGGGTGTAGATGACATAATGTGAACCTGTGTTTAAGAGTAGGCCACGTGTCAATCACACGTATGTACCCCATAACAATGTTCTCAGCGAGGCGTGTGCAGTCATTTTTATGGCCCTGTATGGATGTGCCAATTGAGAACTGCCTGTGTTTTTTTTAAATGAGTAAATATAGACGTCATGCAAGAGTAAGCCCGACCAGTGTGGCTCAGTGGTTGAGCCTCAACCTGTGAACCAGGAAGGTTCAATTCCGGTCAGGGCACATGCTCTGGTGCACGAGGCAGGCAATCAATGATTCTCTCTCATCATGGATATTTCGATCTCTCTCTCCCTCTGCCTTCCTCTTTCTGAAATAAAAAAAAACATATATGTTTAAAGAAAAGAACATAAATAGGGGCTTTTTGTCGTGTTGCTGATCCTCACCCGAGGATATGTTTCATTGATTTTTAGGGAGAGAAGAGAGAGAGAAAGACAGAGAGAGAAACATCGATGTGAGAGAAACACATCAACGGGTTGCCTCCCGCTGCATGCACACTGGCCAGGGCCTGGGGATGTGCCTGCAACCAAGGTCCATGCCCTTGACCGGAATCGAACCCAGGACCCTTTGGTCCGCAGGCCGACGCTCTATCCACGGAGCCAAACCGGTGTTGGCTCTGTGGTTTATTTCTTCTCTCCCGGGGATCCAATTGGAATGTAGGAGAGGCATTCGGTCCGTCCCACGCCTTCCTCCTTTGGCCTTACTTTGTTGGTTGTTTCATTCTGCTCATTAGATGCTACAAGTGAGAGAGATCAGGAGATATTTGTCTTTCTTTTTTCTTTTTAAAAAAAATATATTTTATCGATTTTTTTACAGAGAGGAAGGGAGAGGGATAGAGAGCTAGAAACATCAAAGAGAGAGGAACAACGACCAGCTGCCTCCTGCACACCCCCGACTGGGGATGTGGCCACAACCAAGGTACATGCCCTTGACCGGAATCGAACCCAGGACCCTTCAGTCTTCAGGCCGAGGCTCTATCCACTGAGCCAAACCGGTTTCAGCAATATTTGTCTTTCTTTGACTGGCTTATTTCACTTAGCGTAATAACTCTCCAGGTCCCTCTGTCCTGCTTGCGTGCTGCATTAGTACAGACCCCACTGGCTCCCCGTTTCCCGTTGCCTCAGTAAAAGGCAAGATCTTGCCCTGGGCGCAAGGCCCCTCATGATCTGCCCCTCCGCCCCGCCCCTACATGACCTCTGACCCTGCTGGCCACATCCTTCCCATACTCCTCTACTGCTGCAAGGGTGGCCTCCTGGGGGATGCCCGGTCCCTCCTCCTGCAGACCGGGGTGGAGGGCCGGGGGTGGGTCGGGCACGTGGCTCACCCTTCCTCTGCTTCAGGTCTTGGGGGCCCACTGCTCAGAGTTTCAGCCTCCGTACGGTGGGTGTCCCAGCAGCTCCTCCGAGCCTCCTCCGAAGGCCCCAGGGTTTTCCTGGAAGTTTCACGTCTAACATACTTCGCTGGTTGAGTGTGTGTGTGTTTACTGTCTCTCTCCTGCCAGAACGCGAGCCCAGTCGTGAGTTCACGACCTTGGACTTGCTCAGCCATGTACCTCGGGGGCTGAGGAGATTGAAGATTTCCTCGCACGGGTTCTGTCCTCCGTAAACATTGGTGCTGTGACGAATGAGTGTTTGAAAGAAGCTGTCGATGCTGTGTGATGGCTGTTCTCCACGTGGCCCACTGTAGCCGGCTTGGCTCCAGACATCACGTCTTATTTACTCGGCGCAGAATCGCCTGGAACGCTGCCCTCCCTCCCCCCAACAGTAGATGCCTCTTCTGAAGGGTTGTGAGGGCACAGGGAGAATACAGGGGCATTTTAAAAAAAATACATCTTTATTGATTTCAGAGAGGAAGGGAGAGGGAAACATCAATGACCAGAGAGAATCATGGATCGGCTGCCTCCTGCACGCCCCCTACTGGGGATCGAGCCTGCAACCTGGGAATCAAACCATGACCTCCTGGTTTGCAGGTGGTTGCTCAAGCACTGAGCCCCACCAGTCTGGCCCTCACTCCACCCCCCTCTTACCCCCACCCCCGGGCCCTCCCATGAGTGGATTCAGTGTGTTTTCTGACAGTTGTGATTTTGCCCTGGGGTTTGCAATGCACTGACATGTATGCTGGCAGGTCTGGTTCAGACTGTCCCGCCTCTGACTGTCCCTCTGTCCCTCTGTCCCTCTGTCCCACAGGACGACGAGGTGGTGCTGCAGTGCACGGCGGCCGCCCACAAGGAGCAGCAGAAACTGTGCCTGGCGGCCGAAGGGTTTGGCAACAGACTCTGCTTCCTGGAGTCCACCTCCAACTCCAAGGTGAGCTCACGCGGGAGGCCCCTGGGGTGGTCGGATGTGCTGGGCATGGAGGTCACTGATGGGCGTGGAGGTCACTGATGGTCATGGAGGTCACTTATGAGCTTGGAGGTCACTTGTGGGCATGGAAGTCACTCCAGAGGTCATTTATTGCCATGGAGGTCACTTATTGCCATGGAGGTCACTTATGGGCATGGACATGGAGATCATTTGTGGGCACGCTACTGTTTTCTGTGGTTTGGGCATGAATTGGGCAAGCCCAATATTGCTGCCCATTGGGCAGGTTCTTAACTGAGCCCCTACCCCTTACGGATAGCTCAGATATGATGGTGCATGACAATGGGAAAGTCCTTCCCAGGATGTTTATTTTCCAGAGGACAGCAAATGTGTGATTGATGTCAGAACTAAGGGCCAGAGGAAAAGCAGGGAGCCAGGGCAGCGTGGATGAGGTGTGTGTGTGGGGTCTCCCTGCCACAGAGGGAGCCCCCATCCTTGAGCAGATGGGGATGACACAAACAGTGAGCAGTCCTAATTCCTGGAACGTTCTGGAAAGAGGAAGAAGCAGGCGGTTCTCGCGCCCCTAGGTGGGAAGGAATGCGCTCTTTCCCTGTGGTTTCTGATGTTTTGTCCTGGCTGGAAGCCCCTGAGATGGTTTTGGTCTTCAACATGACATAAAGCATGTAAGCCTGCATACAGATGTGTTTCACGGAGTTATACCTGGCCTTGGCTTTCATTGGTAGACTATCAGAGATGGCCCTTCTCTCCCTCCTTCTGGCCTCCCCTGTTTTTGGTACAAAGGGGGGTGGGGAAAAACGATGATTGTTGGCCGTGAGCAGTCAGCCGCTATAAGTTATGTGTGGGCTCCTGGACAGGATCCCAGAAATATCAGAAGCCGGAGAATCTTTTAATCAAGGACTTCTTCAGAAGACTGGCTCGCGTTCCTAGGACATTTATCCGGGCTGATCTTGGCCCCAAAGAACCTGGCTCATGATCCCAGCATAGATTTTCCTGCAGGAAATGTGAACGTTAAAATCGGATGGTTTCAACTAGTTATTCATAATTTGTCCTTACAGGTATTTGCTGTATACCCTTTATAAGGATGGCTTTTTATTGTTGCTTCTGATACTTATGAACTGGGAAAAACAAGTGAAAACTACTTAATGTAAAAGGTCAAAGAGGTTGACCTCTGTTTAAATCTGAAAGAAGGTATACATTGTCAAGGCTTCCGATGCAACCTTAAATAACGTGGGCCATATTTGACCACATTTTAAGCCAAAGAGAAAATCTTAGTAAATTCCAAAGAGTAGCGGTAATACAAACCTGACTATAATGGAATAAACATAGAAGTTAATTAATTATTAAAAAAAAGTAGAGGAATAGATAATTAGAAACATCGATGAGAGAGAATCATCGATCAGCTGCCTCCTGCACACCACCTACTGGGGATGTGCCCGCAACCAAGGTACATGCCCTTGACCGGAATCGAACCTGGGATCATACAGTCCGCAGGCCGACGCTCTATCCACTGAGCCAAACCGGTTAGGGCAAAAGATGGATTTCTGAGACAAATCCACAACATAGCTGGTTATCAGTGTATCAGCAGCCTTCACATATATAGACAAGTTATAAGTTATATTGAAACGTACAGGAATATGGTGTGACACTTGGCATGCACACACAAACTCACGTTTACATTCAGTCAGAAAGGGGACCAGTGACAGTCGTAGGCAAATCATTTGTCAATAGTCACAAAGTGTTCCCTCAAAAAGAGAAAATTCATGGAAAACAAAAGGATTCTTGTTTAAATGACCCGAATGCTACCAAAATGGTTTTCTGGTCTTACTATTCGTGGACATAGGACAGAGCAAGTAAGAGGGTCTTTAAGATCTGTTCACAACACTGCAATGATTCTGCATTCCTAAGGACGGTTCATATCAATCATTTGCATAAAAACAAGACTTGATCTTATCAGGCTTTCCAAAGAGGAAGGTGAGCCTCGCGATAGGAAAATATCCCAAGTTCTTCCGGTTTCCCACAGCTTCGATGGGATTGCTTTAATTAAAAGTATTTCCTCCCGTAATGGAACGTGATAGAGCAATATTTCATCTTCAGTGACTTCTCATTTCAGGGTATTACTCACCACCATAAAGAATGCATTAGGATATTAATGATGCATAGGAGTTGTGATATTCCAGATGAACTGCTCTTCTTATTCAAGGGAGAATTTCTGAATAATAAAAATGTCAGGATACGATAAAATGCTGGATGATAGAAGAATCACTTTTAAAATAGTCTTGCTTCCCCTGGCGTGGCTCAGTGGTCGAGTGTTGACCTATGAACGACCTAGGAACGAGTCCTGGTCAGGGCACATGCCCGGCTTGCAAGCTCCATTCCCAGTGGGGGACGTGCAGGAGACAGCCGATCCCTGATTCTCTTCCATCTCGTTCTCCCTTTCTCTCCCTGAAATCAATAAAAATATATTTTTAAAAAATTGTAAACAAACAAACAAACAAAAATAGTCTTTCTTCCTGCTGCAAAAGCGCTGGTCACCTCCTGCCCCTCAATGTGAAGGTGGGACCAAGGAGGGTCCCAGCGAGCTGCACCTGCCACTCACCGCGGAGGCGGGACCCAAGGTGCTGGACCTGTCACTCACCGCGGGGGCGGGACCAAGGAGGGTCCCAGGGAGAAGCACCTGCCACTCACTGCGGGGGCGGGACCCAGGAGCCGGACCTGTCACTCGCCGCGGGGGCGGGACCCAGGAGCCGGACCTGTCACTCACCGCGGGGGCGGGACCCAGGAGCCGGACCTGTCACTCACCGCGGGGGCGGGACCCAGGAGCCGGACCTGTCACTCACCGCGGGGGCGGGACCCCGGAGCCGGACCTGTCACTCACCGCGGGGCCGGGAAGCCTGTCAGGGCGGCGCAGCGCCCGGGGCAGCGCCCACCGCGGCACCTGCTGTCCCGGGAGGCGGACTCGGAGGAGACGCCGTGCTCGCCGCCGTCTACCTCGCAGGTGAGGCGGCGTCCCCGTCCCCATCCCTTCCGCCGGCCTCCCTCTCCCTCGGACACGCGTGGCGCCGGCTGCCCCGCTCCTCGCACCCGGACCCTCCGGGCGGACAGACGGGAACATGGAGGCCGCCGCCGGGCGTGGAGACGGCTCTGGCTCCGGGTTCCTGAGGCGCCGGGAGCCCCCGCCCCGCGCCAGCCCGCGGCTCCGTCTCCTCCCGCGCGGCCCTCGCGGCGGGGGGTTCGGACCCCGGAGCGTCTAGAACTTTCGGGCCAGACCCGCGCTGCCTCGGGACTCGGTTGTCGGTGGTCGGGCGGCTCCGCGGTCAGTGGCGGCGGGAGCGGGGAAGGACGAGGGGGCCCTTGCGGGGAGGGGGTGCGGCCCAGTCATCACCTCTCCCCTTTCGCTAAAGAGGGACAGGACATTTTTACTTTTTAAAAAATATATTGTATTGATTTTTTTACAGAGAGGGAGAGGGATAGAGAGATGGAAACATCGATGAGAGAGAATCATCCATCAGCTGCCTCTTGCACACCCCCCACTGGGGATGTGCCCGCAACCAAGGTCCATGCCCTTGACCGGAATCGAACCCGGGACCCCTCAGTCCGCATGCCGACGCTCTATCTCAGCCACACGGGCCAGGGCCGTTTTTACTTTTTAAAATAGTTATTTATTGTGGAAAGTATTAGATATGGCCTCTTTTATCCCCATGGATCCTCCTCTAGGCCCCCCCACTTACCTTTCTGCCCCTTGTCCCCCCACCAGGCCCTCACTGCCCACAGTCTGACCCCACTGCCAGACATGTGCGCATGCAAGGCCTGTGGTTGTGCCTCCCACCCTCTGAGATCCCGCTAATTGTAAAGAAGGGGTGGGGCCACGTCAACACGGAGAGCCACGTGACAGGGGGTGGGGCCACGTGAACATGCAAACAAGAGGGTGGGTCACGTGAACATGCAAACAAGGGGGTGGGGGCACATGATCAGGGCAGAGTCACGAGGACAAGGGGGTGGGGCCAGGTGAACATGCAAACAAGGGGGTGTGGCCACGTGGACATGCAAACAAGAGGGTGGGTCACGTGAACATGCAAACAAGGGGGTGGGGGCACATGAACAGGGCAGAGTCACGTGAACAAGGGGGTGGGGCCAGGTGAACATGCAAACAAGAGGGTGGGGCCACATGAACAGGGCAGAGTCACGTGGACAAGGGGGTGGGGCCAGGTGAACATGCAAACAAGAGGGTGGGGCCACATGAACAGGGCAGAGTCACATGGACAAGGGGGTGGGGCCAGGTGAACATGCAAACAAGGGGGTGGGGCCACATGAACAGGGCAGAGTCACGTGGACAAGGGGGTGGGGCCAGGTGAACATGCAAACAAGAGGGTGAGACCACATGAACAGGGCAGAGTCATATGGACAAGGGGGTGGGGCCAGGTGAACATGCAAACAAGGGGGTGGGGCCACGTGGACATGCAAACGAGGGTGGGGCCACATGAACAGGGCAGAGTCACGTGGACAAGGGGGTGGGGCCAGGTGAACATGCAGGAGTGGTCTGGTGAGCCCGGAGGTCCCAGGACACTGTGGTCAGGCGAGGCCGGGCCAAGGGAAGATGGAGGCTGAACTTGAAGGGATGCCCATGGAGCCCCCAGAAGCTGAAGAGGCAGGAAGGACCCTCCCCTGATTTCAGATTCTGTCCCCCAGAACTGGGAGAGCACAGTCATTCTCTCCAGCGAGTCTCCTGCTGGTTATGCAGGAATTTTCTCTGTATTTCAGTTGTGATTCCAGTTTGGTCCTGGTCGTGTGTCCATGCAGCATCGTACCCCGCCGTTTTTAATCTGTTTTAAGGAACATTTTTGAAACAACAGATACTTGTTTCTCAGTATGTTTCCCCTTAAAATTAATTGAAGTAATAAAGCGTAATTACATGAAAGCTAAATATTAAGGTTTTTGTTGTTCGGTTCACTTTATTGGCTTTCTAAGAATTTTCGGAGAGCAATGGGGAAGAAAAATAAAGACCCGTGTGATCGAGAAAAACACATACGTTATGAGTAGCCATTTTTGTTTCTCAAAATCCTTGTGCTTTAGTTATTTCTTTGCTGATACTTTAAGAGGAGAACAAAGTGGGTGGCACGTGTGGCTGAAAGGAAATATCCTAGTGATGAATGAATGTCCAGTCTGAAGAATAAGTGATTAAACACAAGACAGCTGTCCGATGAACCTCCTTTGTGCAGCCCTCCTGCATTTCTGTGCATTCCCCTCCTCCCTGCAAAAGTAACGGTCTTTCTCTAGCTTTTGCTTCCTCCCTCCCTCCCTCTCTGCTTCTCTTTCTGTTAAGCAGAATTCCTACACTGTGTTTCCTGTTGCGGAATCCCATGTCCCTTTACGTTTGCTTAAAAAAACAGTTCTCTCTCCCTCCCCCAAGGAATGGGGATATTTTCCCATTGACTTTAGAGCGAGTGGGATGGAAGGAGGGGACACATGGATTGGTTGCCCCCCACCCCCATACCCCAACCTGGTCCCGACCTGGGGCAGGGTTAGGACCTGGAACCTTGGCACGTGCTCATGTGCTCTGACCAGGAATCAAACCAGTGATCTCTCCATACATGGGATGATGCCCAGCCCACTGAGCCACACCAGCCAGGGCACACTTACTTTCTGAATTCATGATGAAATAATCATGGAAACCTGCAGGAAGAGGCAGCATCTTGTTCATGTATGTCAGGTACATGATACATTTTTGAAGGAAGTAGGTGATCACTAAATGTTGGTTGATTTTAACCGATTTTCCTTCTTTGGCCCAATGACTTAGTTAATATTGATGTATCTAGTTTGACAGTTAACTAATTCATTTGGCATTTTAAAAATTCTACACTTTCTAAAGACTGCACAGTCTTTCTGTTTCAAGAAATTAATGTTACCAGAAGAAGTATTTATACTTGTGACTATAGTAATACTTAATCCTATATAGATGGATAGCAGACATGGCACACTACATTTTTCAGTAATAATTAATTTACTACTTTATGTTAAGGATACATTTTTGTTAGTACACTCATGCATAATTTAAAAGATTCACATGCTCTACTGAAAAATAATTAAAAACGATAAATAATTGTCGACAAAGTTGATGCAAAAGAAAATGCTAAGGTTTTTCTCTGCCAGCACAACTCTCTTGGTGTAGAAATATTGATTTACAGTACTTAATAAAGAGCTTTACACTACTATTTATTTTGTTTAAATTAAATTATTGATCAGACAGCATTGCTTATAAAATGCTTAACGGGCATTTTCTGACTAAAATATCCTCTTTCTTGAAAAATGTCAACTCAGGCTCCCACAGGAGAGAGAAGGAACATAGACACCCAGAGGCCAGTGCGGATGTTTACTGCATCTAGTCCAGCGGCCGGTCCTTCCGTGCTAGGGGGAGAGTCCCACCATCATAGGCACGTTTGTGTGAATTTCCTGTGACAGGAAATGGGTTTAGGGGAAATGTTTAAAAATGTATTTCATTTTATTTTACACACATATACTGATTTCCGAGAGGGAGGAAGAGGAGATGGAAAAATCAATGACGAGAGAGAATCGCTGATCGGCTGCCTCCTGCACACCCCCCACTGGGGATCAAGCCCACGGCCTGGGCCTGTGCCCTGACCGGAAATCAAACCCTGACCTCCCGGTTCATAGGTTGATGCTCAACCACTGAACCACACTGGCTTAGTAGGGAATGAATAGTTTGCGTGTGTGTGCGCGTGTGGCGGTGGGGGAAACGCAGATGACTGCTGTCTAATTCTATTTTAGCACCTGCCACGGACCTCGTTCACACTAGAATTCTTTCTGAGCACAACATAATCCTTTGTAAGCATTAGGTACAGGCTGACTACATGGAAGCCAGACTTTAAAAGGATGCCGTACCCCAGCCTTGGCAGCCTCCGCTCCTTACCTTGGAAGGCAGCGTGATGCTGAGAAGCATCCTGACCGAGGGCAGGGGCCCCGGGCTCGCCGCCAAGCTTGCCCTGTTTTGGGCAAGTTCCGTCGTCTCCTTCCTTAGTTCTAAAGTGTCCTCTGCCCTTAGAATTGTTTGAGCATCCTATGAAGTATGTGAGGTCCACGGGAAATACACAGAGCTGCACGGATGCAGCTGCCGTTAGGAAGAGGATGACCCCACTGTTATTTGTGTGAGCTCAGGGCACACAGATGCCTACGTGCCCTGTCACTTACGCTTTTGGTTCCGAGGCTGCTATGAATAGATGTGTTGGAGCACCCCAAGCTTGGCTGCTTCCTTATGCCACTTTCACTTGTAGGTGTTCAAAATAAAAGGGAGGAAGGTTTCTCGCGGTATTTATTTAGATACATATTATTCTTCTGTAGAGATACACCCAGTAAAGAGCCACACATGTTATGAAAATCGGGTTGGTCAACAAAGCAAAAAGGGAAACCCGATTTTATTATTGGTTTGTGGCATACTAAAGCATAAAACTGAGCCCTGGTCTGTGGGCGCAGTGGTTAGTGCACCAGCCTGTGACACAAAGGTTTGCTGGTTTGATTCCTGGCCTAGGACATGTATCTGGTTTGCAGGTTTGATCCCGGCCCCAGTCAGGAATTGTGCAGGAGCCAATTGATATGTCTCTCTCACGTCAATCTCTCTCTCTCTCTCTCTCTCTCTCTCTCTCTCTCTCTCTCTCTCTCTCTCTCTCTCTCTCTCTTCCTCTTTCCCTCTCTTCCTTCCACTCTGTAAAAATCAATATCTTCCGGTGAGGATTAACGAAAAAAAATAAATAAAAAACAAGCGAAGAAATCTCCCCAAACATAAAATTGAAGGCCTAGAAATATCCAGAATATCCAGAGTATTCTATTAACCAAAATGAGATTGACAAACAATCAGTCTGAAGAAATGATGGGTACAGACTAACAGACATTTCACAGAAGAGGAAGTACAAATGGACCATTATAATAGGAAAACATTATCAGCCCTACTATTAATTGGGGAAATAAAAATTAAAGGCCCAGTGAAGTATTTCACAGATTAACAGTACTATTTATTGGTGAGAATGTGGAGCAGTAGGAATTTTTGCCCAATTCTGATAGAAAAGTATGCTGGAAAATGGTAATTAGTAAACTTAAAGATGTACATAGACTGTAACTTAGAGTTTCACTCTAGTGCATATCCTAATGAGTTTTTTGCACAAGGAAACATAAGCATATTTGTTGTCATATTATTGATAAGAAAAAAATTGAAACAATATTAGACTGACTAAGTACAGTGAACTATAGTGTATGGATGGTTATCCAATGGTTTGTTACTCTATAGCAGTAAATGAATGAAATACAGGTTTTCAGATCAACATGGATCAACATAAAAACATATTGCACCACCAAAAAGAAATTTCAGACTTTATAATTGTATAATGGGCAAAACCCAGCAAATTTAAGTAATAATGTGGATTTACATAAATTTATGACAAACGTGTAAAGAAAAGCAGACTGTTGCTGGGTGGAGGAACTCATAATGTTGTAACTTTTTACCTGCTTGATGGATTCATGGGTGTCTGTTTTATTGAAAACATGCATTTCTTTGCATACATACATCAGAATATATGATGTTTTTTCAACAAAACTGAGGGCCCAGGAGATGTTGGTTTGGGTTCATTCTGAAAACTTCGGCCATAATCTAGAGAAAATGTTATCAATAAATGGAAAAATGTCGCTTACCAACTTTTTACTGATACTGCACCAATAAGCAGGACAGTGTGAATGTAGTCAAGGAAACTAATGGCTCACAATGAAATGGAGAAGAGAAACGTAAGGTATTTATTACATGGCATTTTAGTAATTATCTTAACATCTGTTTACCATGCTAAAATCAGCCCAATTAAGTCTGGAGTCCTGTCCCAAAATTTAAATATATGGAGTATGAGCTTAAAGAGATTCCATTTTCTAATGTAATGTTACATTGTGCAGACTATCAATATATGTCCACTCTATACAGCTCTCATTTGAGATATAGCTGTTTAAATTTTATTGGTGATATTAAAATTGCGGTTGCATTAAATAAATTCCCATAAGAGATTAAAGAAAAAAACCCGAAAGGTAATTCATGTGTCTGTTAAACACACGACATGACTTTTTTTTTTTAATTCTTTAGATTAGTCAAATAAGTTAACAATGATAGTAATCCAGCATTATTTTATTTTTTATTTTTTTAAATATATTTTATTGATTTTGTACAGAGAGGAAGGGAGAGAGATAAGAGAGTTAGAAACATCGATGAGAGAGAGTCATCGATGAGCTGCCTCTTGCACACCCCCTACTGGGGATATGCCCGCAACCAAGGTACATGCCCTTGACCGAATCGAACCCGGGACCTTTCAGTCCCCAAGCCGACCTCTGTCCATTGAGCCAAACCGGTTTCGGCATAATCTAGCATTATTTTAAAATGTTTGAGTATGAAGAGGCTATACATTATTGCACTATTTAATCCTTTTACAACAGCAAATTTTGTGCATCCAAACATTTAAAGATATTTAAATAGTAGTATTTTTAAATTATGAAAATGGAGAATAATTATTCAACATTGTTTTCCTGGTTACACTTTATATGATTGACATTTAAAATCATTATTCAGCCTTTTGTGCGATAAACATCCTTCCCCCAATGCTTTAACTTTCCTGAATTTGTTTTTGTTTTCATTATTTAAATTGTTCTTGTTGTATTAAAAATGGCAGAAACAGATCTTAACAGCGTATGGCTAGAACAAGCAGCGTGTCACGATGTATGCTGTTTGAAAAAACGAACTTGAAGCTACGTTAGAAATGATTCTATCCCTCTGCGTAGCTCTTCTTGAGGTAATTGGGGCATTGAAGTTACATAACTTAAAAGTTTGCCCTTAAATGGTAAAATCAAGACTAAAATTTGGGCCAAGTTCTAGAGCATCATTTCTTCTCTACCATTCTGCCTTAATGAGATAACTCGTTACAATACAAACACGCCATTTAATCAGTGGAGAGATCTTTTTAACCCCTACGAGATAGATGCATGTCTAAACCTCAGTACTCTAGTCACTCATATCTAAGAAAACAGCAATGCTCAGTGAGTCATATTCAGTTTATTTTCTGCTCCATGTTCCCTCCACAAGATAATATTTTGTCTACTGGACTCCAGCCAATGTTTTCTACCTTAACAGCTTTAGAATAACAACATGTATCAGAGACTCTGCTGGGTATCACAGGTGCATTCTTTCACTCACTCTTCGCATCATTAGGAAGAAGGTGAAGTTCAGAGAGTTTAGGTAATTCTCCTGAGGTCACACAGCAATTGAGAAGCAGAGCCAGGATTCTAACCTACTTCTTTCCAACTCCAACATGATAAACTGTCCTCAGCATGAAAGAAACAGTTGAGTCAGTAAGGAATTTATAGTTTTTTTTCCTTCCCTTTTTAAAGTTTTATTTATTTTTCATTTGAAGGAATAGGTATCTAAATTAAGAAATGCTTTTAGTAGTTTACTTTAAAAGGTAGCACATTATGATAATGATTCTGTTGCTTAAAAGAACCAGACTGCTCTGGCCAGGTAGCTTGGTTGGTTGGAGTGTCATCTGGTTTGCCAAGGTTCTGGGTTTTGATCCTGGTTGGGGCATATTGGGGAAGCAACCAATGAGGGCCCAAATAAGTGGGAGGACAAATCAGTTTCTCTCAAATCAAGAAAAAAAAAAGGGGGGGAGGGGGAGAGGTAAGAGATAAACGGAAGTACTTGTATGCACGCATGTAAGCATAATCAATGGACGCAAGACACTGGCTGCAGGGTTGGGGGGGAGGAAGGGAGGGAAAAGCATTAGGGGGTGGAGGGGGTGCTAGGGGGGACCAGGAGAAGGTCAACGGGGGAAAAAAGGACACATTTACTTTGAAATACTTTAAACAATAAAATAAATTTTTAAAAAATGGGCCATTTTTCTTCAGAGCAAAACAAACACAATATTGTGATTTCTGATTTGTATTGTTTCAAGTTTTCCTGAAAGGACTAAAAGGTATTACTTAACTGCCTCAGCTTTTCTCTTACATTTATGTGTGTTCTGGACGCTATGGCAGCGAAGAGAGACAGTGACTAAGATGGTCAGAAGACATGGGTTTTGAGACAAAATGTTCCTCTGAGAGACAGAAGTGCCTCTGTGCATCCTATGTCCCTTTATTCCCGCTCACACCCATGAGCTGGGGAAAAAACGCGTAATGTATGTCATTCTGTGGCAAAATGCAGTTAGCTTAGCAGGAGTAATTTATTTCAGATCCCCGTGGTTTTCAGGGATCTTTAAAATAAATATATTATAGAGCACAGACTTGAACAGTTGGATCAAAGTGTGGCACAAAACTAGACAAATACACGTGGCATGTAAACTTTTAAACATTTCCAGAAAGTGCCTTTTCTAGAAAATACCAGAACATTTGGGATGTTCTAAACAGGTGGATAATGGTTGATTTGTGGTCACAAACACCATTTCTCCAAAATAGAATCCATTTAAGAATCACTTTGGAGAAGGGATAGTACTTCATAAATGCCACAGATGGAGAGAAACAGCAACATGCAAAACCAGCTAATGAGAACGGCTCACTCACATTGAGTTCTTATTACGGTCTGGACTCTAATTGCTCTTTACTTATGTTATCTCCCTTGTTTGCACAACAGCCACATGAAAATGGTACAATCATGATCACATTTTCAGGGATGGAAGCCAAAGGTTAGAAATGCCAACAGCCAGTGAGCAGTGAGGCAGGCTTCTTGCTTAGGTGCTGGGACAGGAGCGCAAAAGCCCATGCTGGGAGGTAGAGGAGTCCAGAGAAGGACAGTTCATTCAAAACAGAAAACTCGGGCTCCAGGAAGCTGGGGGGAGGGTAATGAGGAAGCTTAGTGTCCCTATTATATGCTTCTTTCATCCATAAAACAATGTTGATTTTAGTATTGGCACCCTCTTACTTAATCTTTCCTTGAAACGATGAAGCATCATTCTCTGCTGAGAAAAATCACTCGACTTGCAGGTTCCGTCGACTACATTAATAAACCTTATAAATTGTCATTGTGATGCATTGCATCAGTTATCACATTTATCTTCCTAATTCTCTTTTTATGAAGACACAGTCTCGCTAGAATTTGTGTTTAATGGATTTATAATGTCCTTCTCCTATGAAAATTCTATTTTCCCGTACCCGGTTGGTTGCTCACTGGATTCTGCTTCTCTACAGCAAAAGCAGATACACATAATAATGTATTTGATCTCTATGGAGATAGTTTTCTTGAACTATCTCGTCCTGCTTGTTTCCTTCATCATAAAGTAAGTTGGTAGTTACCTTTTGGGATTTTAAGCATATATGGGGTATTAATTGGAGTGGAAGTTAAGGGAAGGAACGAGAAGGGGAAAAAGGAATGAGAAAATAAAGCACCACACAGAACAGAAGGCAAATGACAATATTCCAAGTTAGAGGCCAAATATAATATCCAGCTTGAATAAAACAAACTAATAATTATCTTTGTGGATAAGGAAAAACCCATGTAAATGAGTATTTTATATCAATTTGATTTTATATTTGCTTAACTTCATTATTCATTTGAAGTCCTAATTTTTTTTATTTATTTTTTATCAGCTGTTTGCTTTGTAGGTGAGAAATGAAACTTGAGAGTTAGAGAAATGTGGCTTCTTAACCCTAGCTTGAAAAATACAGTAATTGTGACTCTGGGAAAGCAATTTAACTTCTGTTTTCTTGTCCGCGCAATGATGGTAATCCTTACCAAAGATGACCTCAGGAGTTATTGATAATGCTCTGAATGCAGTGCCTGTCAGATTGGTACTAAAATTGTAGCTATTGCTACATATAAATAAAAAATGGATTAAGTATAGATAATATATATGGAATGATTTGGGAGCACATAGAGTTGATAAGTACTCTTTTTATATGAAAAACCTTGAAGTATCATAAAGTAAATTGGGTCTAGATGTTTGATGATGATGGTGATGGTAATAATTGTGATGATGGTATAGAGATCATGATGGTGGTGATGGTAGTGTTGGTGATGGGGAAAATGGTGGTAGTGATGATGGTAATGATGGTTGTGTGGTGTTAGTGGTGATGGTGGTGGTGATATTGGTAGTGGTGATGGTAGTGATAATGGTGGTAATGGTGGTGAGGCTGTTGGTGATGGTGTTAGTGATGGTGGTGATAGTGGTGATGGTGGTGATAATGGAGTGTTGGTGAAGGTGGTGATGGGGATAATGGTTAAAATGGTGATGATGATGGTTGCTTTCCCTCTTTCCACACAGAATGTCCCCCCAGACCTCTCCATCTGCACCTTTGTGCTGGAGCAGTCCCTCTCTGTCCGGGCCCTCCAGGAGATGCTGGCCAACACGATGGAGAAGTCAGAAGGGGCAAGTATTTACTTTATGTATTTGTGTATTTATACATGCAGTATTTTTTTTTTTTTTATACATGCAGTATTTTAAAGAACCTGGCCACTATGGAATTAATTGTGGGAATCTATAGCATACCCTTCATCATGCAAGCTGTCATCTCCTGCTTGGTAAATTATGTTTTACTTCATTTGAATACTTATGGAGTGAGAGGTAGGCTCAGCTCTTCTAGACCTGAAAGCTGGATTATCTGGTCAGCTCCGGAGTCAGCAAGTGGTGGAATGGGGCAGAATTGGGTTGTGGGTTCCAGCGTCTGTGCTTTTTTTTTTTTTTTTTTTTTTAATTAAGAGAAGAAGGGAGAGGGAGAGAGAGATAGAAGCATCAATGATAAGAGAACCATTGATTGGCAGCCTCCTGCACGCCCCCTACTGGGGATGTGCCCGCAACCAAGGTACATGCCCTTGACAGGAATCAAACCTGGGACCTTTCAGTCCACAGGCCGACGCTCTTATCTACTGAACCAAACTGGTTTCGGCTGCATCACATCTAAAAGACTGACTGTGCCCAATCGGGGCACATGCCCAGATTGCAAGCTCAGTCCCCAGTAGGGAGTGTGCAGGAGGCAGCCAATGGATGCTTCTCTCTCACCAGTGTTTCTATCTCTTTCTCCTCTCCCTTCCTCTCTGAAATCAATCAAATAATATATTTAAAGGCTGTTCAAGCTCTTGGGCAGACAAGCCGTGGATCAGAATTAAAAGAGCTAATGATGTAGCCACCTGGCTGAGTTGATATTGATTTTTTTCCCATTTGTTTTCTCTTCATGACCGTGAATTGGGTAGTGTGGAGGGTAGAAAGCTTGACAAACCTTGCTTGGGGTTTATGTAAACAGACTGTGTCCTGTAGGTTATTAAAAGTAGGTCTCAGGTGCTGGGAGAACGACTCACTGGAGGAGTGAGGTTTGCTTAACCACTCGGTGTTATTCATCCAGTTTCAAATATGTCGCTGCTCTTCACACCGATCTCCGTTAACATACAGAATGAAACGTTGGGGATGTAAAACGGTGACTACACTTTTCAGTACTGTTGGGACAGTGGATGTCTGCCTCTAAAGAGACCAGACCAAAGACTAGAGGGCTACGATTTAGTGAAGAAAAATGACACCACACTCACGGTTTTTACTTGTGCTGAAGCAGTATGCCTGCCTGGGACATGGCAGACTCCAATCAATCAATCAATCAATCACAAACACAGTCATTCTGTCTTTGATTAATGTAACTAGTGTCGCCTGGCAGGTGTGGATCAGTGTTTGAGCTTCATCCCACACACCAAAAGGTTGTTGCTTGGATTCTGGTCATGGCACATGCCCAGGTTTTAGGCTAGATCCTTAGTGTGGGGCGTGCAGGAGGCAGCTGATCAATGACTCTCATCATTGATGTTTCTATTGCTCTCTCCCTCTCCCTCTATGAAATCAATACAAACATTAAAAAAAATAAAACCCAAAAAACAAAATGGCTCTTCTTCTTAATGGAAAAAAAAAAAAGAGAAAATTAGTGCTTACATGCATACAGTATAAAAATATACTTAAATTCCAGTGTAAATCCCAGAACATTTCAGTGTTTTGCTCTCGTAACGGTAATTACGGGAGTATAAATGGAAAATACCTTCCTCATAACCCTCCTTTCCCTGACGATAACCACAGCTAAGAGTATTTATGTTCACCTAGAGCCGTGGTTCTCAACCTTCCTAAGGCCGCCACCCTTTAATACAGCTCCTTACGTGGTGGAGACTCCCAACCATAACATTATTTTCGTTGCTACTTCATAACTGTAATATTGCTACTGTTATGAACCGTAATGTAATATCTCTGTTTTCTGATGGTCTTAGGCGATCCCTGTGAAAGGGTCATTTGAACCCCAAAGGGATCTCGACCCACAGGTTGAGAACCGCTGATTTAGAGCCTTATACATAAACATTCACAAGTTTTGGCTTAAAAAAATAAGGACACAGAATGCAGAGGACAAGAGTCCGGTGTAATGGATGAGACTCTGCTCCGATCTTCTTCAGTTCTCCCCTCTGTCCTCCTTGCTGTTGGCTTGGTTCTTAGTCTTGCTTCCTTCATGGTTACAGTGTGACTGCTGCAGTTCCAGGAATGATACCCCAATTGAAAATGATCCGTAGGCACAACAAGGAGCTGGCTGGCTTATTTTTGTTTTGGGGATTGAGGGACTTTCCCCAGAATTCCCCAGGTAGACTTCTCCTCCTGCCCACGGTCACTGACTCATGCCTGCCTTATTTACTGGCCTGGGAAAATGGGCCACCACACTGACACACAGCGTGGGTAGAGGACGGGGCACCTCTACAGAATCAGGTCCTCTTTTTAGAAGAAGAAAGATGGTTATGTGTGTACATGAATGCTGGATAACTCCTAATGTCTTTTGCTGCATACCAAGCAGACACGGAAGTAACATCCGTATGCCTTCATGGGAATATTTATTCAGGTTTGAGATCCTCCAGGTTGTTGTGCCAAACTAGGTCCAGGAAGTGACATCCTTATCTAGGAGGAACCATCAGAGTCCATGCTCAAGGTCTCCGTGGCTGGGACACGGAAAACCTGGGTCCCTACTTCACCCAACTGATTCATGCACCTTTGTGCCAAAGAGGGGTGTAGAGTTGCTGTCGTGAATTCCGGAGACACAGAGGAAAAGAAGAACGCATTCTTGCTCCTGAGGAACTTAGCAGTTTAATAGTGAACAGAAAAGGTAAAATAAGTCATTGCAATGGGAGCTAAACATGCTTTGATGGTAGTTCCATGAGAGTACAGAAGAGGGCGCTCTAATTAATTGCTCTTCCACCTCCGAGTTACTAATTTCCCCTCCACAAAGGCATACATCCCATCCCAATGCCTGATGACCTCAACAGTTCAAAACCATGAGAAGCTAATGGGTTAGTCCATTTACGCTGTGGATGATATGACGTCACTAGCTATTTATATTGAAACTGCAATTCCCAACTATCCATTGTGACGACTTTCTATTTTGGGAGCTGGGTTCTGTTCACCCCGTTGTGCAGGAGATCCGGATAAGCTGGGTGCTGTTTTGGGAATGGCGCTAAATGATAATAAATTAGCACACTTCCTAACCCGACAGGGTTGCTAGCATCTTGTCCAGAAACTCCGTACATAACCATCTGCCTGTCCTTCATCTGTGAAACTGAGACTGAGATTTAAAAAAGAAATGTGATTATGGCCTCCTACAGGGTTTATCTCTAAAACACTCCTTGAGCAGCACTATTTATCTACCACGTAGAAGGTGGACATTTATCTGTGGCTGAAATCTCCACCTATTTTACTGTCTTCCTGTCTCTAGAAAGATGACTTCCTGCTCTGATGCTAAGATCTGATGTATCTCTGTGTGTTGAAGTGTTGTGTTTTCCAGAGAATCAGCATCAAATTCAATAAGGAAGCCAATTTAATCAACATGTAATTTGATCACCTGGCGCAGTTACACCTGTTTTAGATTATGAATCTTGCAATGGATAGATTATTTTATTTGAGTCGTGTCATTCAATTTTGACATCTTCCTCATGTTTTTTGTGTTTAAAATGAAGTAATATTTTTTAAGTATAAATAGTTGATAGCAAATGAATCAGATGTTAAATTTATGTGAGAAACTATTCCTGAATGTACCAGTGATATAAAGATACTCATTTATCAAGAAAGCCACCTTTAATTTTTATCCTCTTAAAGTTCACACTTTATTTCCTTAAAACATTCTAGTCCAGTGGTCAGCAAACTCATTAGTCAACAGAGCCAAATATCAACAGTACAACGATTCAAAATTTCTTTTGAGAACCAAATTTTTTAAACTTAAACTTCTTCTAATGCCACTTCTTCAAAATAGACTCGCCCAAGCCATGGTATTTTGTGGGAGAGCCACACTGAAGGGGCGAAAGAGCCGCATGTGGCTCTTGAGCCACAGTTTGCCGACCACGGTTCTAGAGAGCGTACTTCCGTCTCTCATCCATCTCTCTCAAGTGGTGCCTCCCCAACCAGCACTGTTTCCTACCATGCGCCTATACCTTCCGACAGGTGTTTATTTTTATTCTTATCTTTACCAGACTGTCCTTCCCCGTAGTGTGTCCACCCACGAGGACAGGGATCTTACACCCAGGACAGTGTCTGTCATGACACGAAGCAGATTTCCAATAAGTATGTGCTGACTTGAGGGATAAAGAGGTGGGATTTATAAACCAAAATGAAGGGTCTGAAATCTTTTCTGCTAGTGGAGCTCTGCCGCCAGACTTGGGGAGGGAAGGGACATGTCGGGAAGGAAATGAGGACATGAGCTTCTGGAATTAGGCAGCCTCACGCTGGAGGGGCTGGGCCCAGTGCAGGTTAACATCTGAAGCCCCCAGCTACTTCCTGTTACATCGGCCTTCACTGCCCAGTGCCCCAGCCTGGGGAGAAATTAAACCCATCTCCAGGCCCCGGCCTTTGTGAGTCAGATGCAAGTCACAGAGCCTTTTCCTAGAAAAAGTGCACTCGTGTGCGCACAGCTCCCGCTTTGAGGACCCGGAGCGGTGCAGCAGCCCCTTTGACTGCAGCCGCTCTCAGAAGCTGTGCTTCTTTGTAGCCGATCTCAGGGCTGTGGAGAAAGACAGAGACCTGAGGGTGACCGAGGATCTGTGAGGCCACGTGGACGTGCTGACAGCTGGCATGAGGCTGGCACTGGCCGGGTGGCCAGTTGTGCTCCTGTGGTTCTGAGAGAATGTGAGGCCATTAGCGCTAAGGCCACACGGAGCTGAGTTCTTTGCTGGGATAGGAAGCCTTAGACCTGGCCTTGGACTGTGGCAGAGAGCAGAACACCGAGGGCACGTTGCACGGGCTTCCAGTAGTCTCTTCCGATCGCCTCTGCTCACAAGAGGGAAGGTGCCCCGATAAGATTAGGGGAGAGAGAGAGAGAGAGAGAGAGAGGGAGGGAGGGAGAGAGAGAGAGAGAGAGAGAGAGAGAGATATGATAGGTAACAGCAGGGACACAGAGGAAGCAGCAGTGAGCCGCAGCACTGAACACTTCATCGCTGGAGTTCACTGCCTTTGCTCAGGCCGCAGACCCAGCAGCCACTCCAAGTGACCGTGTCACACTGTGTGGAGTGAACACAGAGAGAGCCCAGCAGCCAGAAGTCTCTTCCAGATCAGAGTGGAGCGGGTGCTTTGTGAATCAGATAATAAATGTGTTTTTATTTTTTATTTTTTGGTGGGAGTGAAGAAATAAAAGCAAGATGCCAGGGCCAGAGATAAAGACTGGGATTGTTTACACATCCATGGCCTGGAGACTTCATTTTGTTTTTCTGCCAATGGTTTACCTACAGAAATATTAGTGTGTATAACTGTAGAAATGAATTACATCATACTAGAGGGCGTGGTGCATGAAATTTGTGCACTGGGTGGGGGTCCCTCAGCCCAGCCTGTGCCCTCTCACAGTCTGGGAGCCTTAGGGGATGTCTGACTGATGGCTTAGGCCTGCGGGAGTCCCCTGCATATATTAATGTTATGCACCAGGCCTCTAGTGAAGGGTATAATATAATGTCTTTGTTAATCATTGAAATCTCTGAAGATATGGTATATCTTATCTTCCTAGTACACATGAGAAGGAAATTATTTCATATTTCTTTGAGAGGTTTTTTTTTTTTTTTTTGAGGGAGGGGAAGAATAATAAAAACAAAAATTTGTCCTTTTGATGGTAGAAAAGTGAATGGTAACTACACCATACATGACTGATTTGCTTCCCTTTGTCCCAGTATATAAAGAAATAGACTCATCGCTCTGATAGATCTGTGTTTAAAGTGAGAATTTGAACTCTATGCAACAGCTAAATAACTTAGAAATGTATAGTGAAAACGAGGCTTTTCCATTGAGTAAACTGTTTTTCCTTAAACCATTGTGTGTTTTTAAACTCGAAGGCTGGGGGAAGACTTAGGACAGATTTTTCTGAGGACTAAGCAACATGCTAGAAAAGCCAAAAGGAACCCAATGAAGGTGATAAGGAACCTTCCGAACCTATAGAATTTCTCTGAGGCTTCAAAACTAGTGCATGCATATTGAAGTTGATGTTTTCATATCATTTCATAGCGTTTTAAAATAATCACTGTTTGCTGCATCTTATGCACCGTTACTTCAGGAATTTGCTTACCAAGGGTAGGACATTCTTAGCTAAGGTCCACGATTCCCACCAAAACATGTCTTTTGTTATATTGTGAGGTTTTCTGTCATGCTACAAAGATTGGTGTAAGAGAAATTTTACTTCTGTTTCATGAGAGATTTGTAGTTAATGCTATATTTAAAATTGACCTTTTAAATTAAATAAATCTTAGAGGAGAATAGCATTCCTAAATCAGGAGGCCTAATGGGCTTGAGAATTAGGTAAATATTCATATTTGCTTCTGAATATTTTGGATTGTTATTTCCTGTACCTGCTGCATTTCTACCGAATGCCTTTGAAGTTCTGATTGCTAATTAATTGAGGCTTTTATTTTTCCAGGAGATTCAATGTTATTAATTAAAAGTTTAAATGGTGTTTCTTTTTTGTAAGAATTGGAATTCGATTTTGGTGCAGGGACCACAAATGTAATTTATTTAAATGACAGTCATTGAAACACTGCCAGGTATTTGCTTGCTTGTTATTTATTTTGGCTTTTTCTTTCTACAGAAAGTTGATGTGGAAAAATGGGTATGTGTTTCCATGGATTTGCAAAGGAATTGTGATCTTAACACGTGCACGTTTGCTCTTGCCTCTAATATTTCTGTGTGGCTTCCTGGTGTGGCTTGTACTACTAGTTTTCACAATAACTGCTGTGTTGTACTGAACAAATATGAACAGGTCTCTAGCTAGAACCTTGTGTATGGTTTGGTTCAACTAAATTGGGGGATATGAAAATGTTCTCCCCCCCCTTCCCCCTGAGCTATATAAATTCTCTGTAATTGGTTTCCTAATGCGATGCACTTCAGTCAACAAGGGGGCTTTTAGTACATCACTTATCACAAATCTTAATCTTAAAGTCATACTGTGTAGCCCTTATGTTTTCCCACGTATGATAGAAACTGGCGATTACAACCTTGAAAGGTGAAGGCGATAGTGTCATAAAGAAAGGACTCGTTTGCAGGATTTTGGACGCTGCGTTTGGGACTGCGGTGTGATGTGGCCAAGTTTCCATTATTACTTTGGTACTATGGTCTCTTTAAGAGCCAGAGATAGGGAGGGAGGAAGGAACAGGTAGAATTTGTTATCTGTTTCTATCCTTGGGTGTCACAGAAAGACACTGCTGTGTGTGTGTGTGTGTGTGTGTGTGTGTGTGTGTGGCGGGGATCTCCTCTGTTCCCTGGGTTAACACAGGCTAGGTCTTGGGGCCTTTCTCCTATTCAGACATGAAACATCCCAAGTCATTTCAAGTCACACAAGTCTCATGTGGTAACTAAAATGCCCAGCCCCGTGCCAAAATCGGTTTGGCTCAGTGGTAGAGCGTCGGCCTGCAGATTGAAAGGTCCCGGGTTGGATTCCGGTCAAGGGCATCGACCTTAGTTGCGGGCACATCCCCCAGTAGGGAGTGTGCAAGAGGCAGCTGATCGATGATTCTCTCTCATCGATGTTTCTAACTCTCTATCCCTCTCTCTTCCTCTCTGTAAAAAATCATTAAAATATATTAATAAAATAAAATGCCCAGCCCCATGCAATAGGAGGATCCAAACTGAATTCCAGTTAATTTGTCTCCATAGCTCAGGCCTCTCCAGGGTGGAGGCCTGCAGGCGAGGTGAGGCAGGGCCTTCCACTCACCCCCACGTGTGTTTCTGATGTAGTTATTCTCTCCAGATGAACTGGAGGAAGAAGGAAGCCTGAGGCAGCTCTCCTGCTCGTATTTAGGGCTTCATACAAGCGTCCCAGAGATAAAGGGTGAGGACTGCAGTGGCTTATCAGACGGGTATAGTTTTCTTTTCCTCTAAAAGAGGACTAAACAACTGTAGCATATATGCTAGATCCACTGCACTCAAAAGAATAGACAGTCTATTTAAACATTGTGTGTGCAGTGTAGATAGCCTGAAAAAACAACAGCTACTACCAATCGGCTCCCCCAAAATTGTAAAAATACCAGCGTGCCAATGCTGGTCATGAGTGTGCGTGATGCGGGGCGGGGCCTCGGGCTGTGTCATTGCATGTGCAGGTGGCAGCCCAGCCCCTTTTAGATGCTCTGGGGCCACTCTGCACAGTCTATCAACAGAGCACTCTGGGGTCTTGTCCGTGTGAAGTCTAGAAAGAAAGCATTTCTATGGGATATTAAAAAATCTTCACCCTAAGGAAATGCTTTTCATTGATTTTAGAGAGAGAAGAAGGGAGAGGGAGAGGGAGAGAGAGGAATATAAATATGAGGGAAAAACATCCATAGGTTGCCTCCCATACACAACCGGACCAGGGAGAGGATCCCCAACTTTTGTGGTGTGTGTGTGTGTGTGTGTGTGGGGGGGTGTGTTCTTTTTTTTGCGAGTATGTGTGTGTGTGTGTGTGTGTGTGTATGTGTGTGTGTGTGTGTGTGTGTTTGTGTGTGTGTGTGTGTGTGTGTGTGTGTGTGTGTGTGTGTGTGTGTGTGTGTGTGTGTGTGTGTGTGTGTGTGGTGTGTGGTGTGTGTGTGGTGTGTGTGTGTGTGTGTGTGGTGTGTGTGTGTGTGGTGTGTGGTGTGTGTGTGTGTGTGTGTGTGGTGTGTGTGTGTGTGTGTGTGTGTGTTCACACGTAAGACAATAGATCACACTCCTACTTCATGGGGTGTTTTTATCAAAGACATATTTGAGGTTCTCTACGAATGTATATCCAGATACCCTGTTGGATAGTATATATTGATATATGCTTACGACTTGAAATTGTTAATATTAAATGTCTTTTGTTTTCTAAAATTCGTTAGGAGCATCAATATCATCATGAATCTAAAACAGCCACCAAAACCAAGTCTTTGTGCGTGAAACACCTTTTTTTGTCAACATGATGGGGTTGAACAGATTACCTCACTCATAAGGACAGGTTACCAGACAATGACCTCCTGACATCATTTACCATTGATATCAGTGATAGACACGTAACTAAACAGCCTCTCATTTTTAATCTTAAAATGAAATGATCCTTTACAATTTTTCCTTAAATTATAAAATTAAAAATGGAAGGCTGGCTGGTGTGGCTCAGTGGTTGAGTGTCATGTCCATGTTGGAGGCCCCATTCCCAATGTGTGATCATGCAGGAGGCAGCCAATCAATGATTCTCTCTCATCATTTATGTTTCTCTCTCCCCCCCCCACCCCGCTTCCTCTCTGAAGTCAGTAAAAAAATATATTAAAGAAAAAAATCTGTCGCAAGAGAATGCCACTAATGTACATATCACTATGTTTTTATGTTTCAGGGAACCAACTGTGGTATCTATAAGTTGTAGGTTGAAAACTTGCTATTTTCTGTAAAACTAATGTGAATAGGTGTATCTTTTCTCTGTAGGACTTGGATGCTTATGACAACTAAATGTAGTCCTAAGTTTGGAAAAGCAATGCCATTTCCCTTCCTAGTTCTTTTTTATCTGTGTACACCTCCTAGGAGTAGGTGAAGGAAACTCTATGGGCCTAAGAGAAAACGAGGGGATATATGCACATACTATGTTTTGGAGAAGAAAAAGGAGCCATTATAAGTTACGGGAAGGGGCTGTCATTTTAAGAGCAAAGTTTCTGTGGTATTTTCTCTGGGTTTCCCGACTCACACATGTAGGTTCGGGAAGGGTTCCTGGTTACTATCACCTCGGCACTTTAGTGATGACCACCCTCACCTGCTTCCAATCCACTGTTCTTACTAAAATTAGCTGCGTTGCCGTTTATATCACTGAATTGTAATGCAAAAGATGAAGTGAAACGGGTTTAAAAGCATTTTCAGAGTATAATTTTAAGATGATATCTTCGGGCTTTTTTGGCGCTTAGATATGTTGTAAATTGAAACAGGCATCACATAGAGAGCATGTTTTCCCAGGAAAAAAAAGAATTAATGTAAAAACACTTGTAAAAAGAGTTTTGCTTGCTCCAGCTTTTACCTGGCATGCAGTTGATACTGTTTCGTTGTGACAACACAGTGAATGTGTTTCTGTATGTTTATTGTCCACATAATTCCACTTAGAAATCTTCATAAGTAAGAGATCTTTTAAAATGTCTTGGAAATAATATGTTTAATGCCTTTTCTCTTTCCTTCTGCCCCCACAGAAATTCATGATGAAGGTAAGACACTGGGTCATCTGCTATGTGTTTTGTTTTGTACACTTCATGTTTGGTGTAAACTTTGAATTCATGGCACTTTTCACATCTGAAAGTTTTAGAAATTAAATCAAACGTTGGAGCTTTTAAATTTATTGGGTCGGCAACTAAGTAATTGCGGATTTTAAAAAAATCAAAGACAATTTTTTTATGGAACTAAATAACTTTATTCTGTAATGTATTGCCCATTTTGATCAATGACCTTTTGCCATCTTTCAGGCAGCATCATAATCCCACGTTCAAAAAACTTCTGGTTTTTATTAGCAAAAAACTGAATCAGGTACGATTTGACATCATCATCATTATTGAAATTTTTACCATTCAAGGAGTTTTGTAAAGATCGAAACAAAAAGTAATCAGATGGTGCAAGGTCAGGACTATATGGTGGATGTGGCAAAACATCCCAACCAAGCTCCATTAATTTTTGCCGAGTGACCAAAGATGTGTGTGGCCTTGCATTGTCATGATGGAATACAACACCTTTTCGATTTGTCAATTCGGGCCACTTTTCTTCAACTGCATTGTTTAATTTCATTAGTTGTTCAATGTAGACATCAGAATTGATCGTTCGGTTGGGTGGTAAGAGTTCAAAGTAGACAATTCCTTTGTAATCCCACCAAACTGATAACAAAACCTTCTTTTGATGAATATCAGCTTTTGATGTTGTTTGAGTTGGTTCACCTGGCCTGCTCCACGATCTTTTCTGCTTGATATTGTTGTAAACAACCCATTTTTCATCGCCAGTTATCAGTTGTTTTAAAAATGGATCATTTTCATTACGTTTCTTTAGCAAATCGCAGCTGCTAATGCGTTGCGTTAACTGTGATTCTTTCAGTTCGTGAGGAACCCATGTATCGAGTTTTTGAACATAGCCAAGTTGTTTTAAGTGATTTTCAATGCATGTATGTGATACATGAAGCTTCTCTGCAATCTCACGTGTTGTACTGTGACAGTCTGAATTGATTATTGCTTTGATTAGGGCGTCATCAACTTCAACTGGACGACCAGAGCGTTTTTCATCTTTGAGTGAAAAATCACCAGAACAAAATTTGGCAAACCAATTTTGACACTGCCGTTCTTTTAAGGCTTCGTCACCATAGACAGCACATAACTTTTTATGAGCTTGCGATGCGTTTTTCCCTTTGCGGAAATAAAAAAGCAAAATATGACGAAAATGTTCCTTTTGATTTTCCATTTTTCAACGAACGCCAAACGAAAACTACAAAACAGATCAAAAAACTTTTTTTACTGATTAACAGCTGAATAGCCAACTATCAAATAACAAAATGTGTTTTACATTTGTACTACGTCTGCAAACCTAAAAATTCAACTGAAGCCATATATGTGTGAAACCCGCAATTACTTAGCTGCCGACCCAATAAATGAGTCAATCACATAGTTAGATTTGTCAACTTCATAAGCAGCATTTGGCACCTTTATGTCCTATGCTAACATATTAGTTTAATTTAGCCAATGTTAAGAATTCTCCCATTGAAACAACCATTTTTACTCGTTCTCCAATCAGCATTTCACTGTGGGTATTTTATAGGCTGTATTTTTAAAAATATATATTTTATTGATTTTTTACAGAGAGGAAGGGAGAGGGATAGAGAGCTAGAAACATTGATGAGAGAGAAACTTACAGGCCTGAAGTATCTATGGCATTAATGTGAACTGAAGGCTTATTTATATTATGTAAAATGTAATTTCCGAATTCTCCTTTTAACTGGTGCACTTGACTGCTCTGCTCATATTTTAGATTCCAAAGAACAGTTAACATATTAACTTCCACAGTCACTAAGGTATTTTTTGAAGTGTATTCTTGAGGGCAAGCTGGCCTTGAGCTTGCTTCCCCATTAGCTTGATGGACTCTTATCTAGCTGGTCCTGGCTGGCTTCCCGGAGGTCAGTGTGGTCAGAGCATGTGTGCCTGGGCTGGGTGTTTGGAGGGAAGGGGCCTGCTCTAGAGGACTTACTGCTGCTCGGATGCAGCTGTCCCCAGTGGTGATGGTCATCTCCTCACTGAGATTGCACAGGGGGCGCCCGCACCCCCCCAAACCGGGATGCAGAGTCTCGAAGGAGTAACCCCCAAACTGGTGACCATCTTCCTACAGTACCAAGGTTCAGAGGAAGTCCAAACACACAGGTGGGCAAAAGTAGGTTCAGGGTTGTTCAGATGGAACACAATACAATAACTAATAAATAATAATGCAAGAATCAACTGTTTTGTGCTCTCACAACTGTAAACCTACTTTTGCCTACCCCGTATTTATTTACCTTAAAGAAGGACTGGCCAACATGTAACAAGAAAATTGACATGATGCACCAAATTAAAAACACAGGAAAGAATAAATCATCCCTTAGGATTCATCCCCAGACACAATTCTTTTGACGGATGTTTATTGAATGAATGGAGTTACCCAATCAGCCCAAGAGTTGAAATTACATATTTTTAAATTTTTTTTTTCAGAAACGGAGTCAGTTAGATTAACGTCATATAAAATGACAAGTCAGAAAAAAAGTACTGGAGTGCATGTGACAGAAATTGCATCCTTTTGTGGTAACTAAGTTAATTAGTGACAATTAATTTAGTGGGGATTATGTGCATAGTTATATGAATTCTATTAGAACTAAATCTGGCATAATTGGCATTTAAGTGGTGAGGAAATCTCTAGTTAAAATCTATAATTGTCTAATTGTGTAGAATGAATAGTTGAAGAAAATTTAGACACTAAAATGTCTCCTCTTAGCTTAACCAATTTGAATATTTATGCATATGCACCTATAAACATATGAAACGCGTGGGCCGAACTTTATTGTAAAAGGAGCGCTTCATCATTTTTGGTTAAATCGTTGTTTTAAAATTTTTGTTCTGATGGATGTGACTGTCAGGAAAGTTCAGCTGGATGTCATGGCTTTGGAGCTGGTATCTCCTGTGAAAGTTACTCCTGCCACTGCAACCAGGTCAGCCACGGCCGGCGAATTGCCCTTGGCCACAAAGTCACGTGTAGCACAGAAAACGCAAGTGCTTTCTATAGAGGGCCTCGTTCTGAGGAGGAATGTAATTTTACAAAGTAGATTCCCCCTCCCTCTTTCCCCCCCCTCAGTACGTGGAAAAGAGATTTTCCTTTTGTTTTAAAAGCAGTTTTTAAAGTAATTTAAATAAATTTTAATATTGATTTAAAAATATTTTTTATTGATTTTTTTTTACAGAGAGAAAGGGAGAGAGATAGAGTTAGAAACATTGATGAGAGAGAAACTGCCTCCTGCACACCCCCTACTGGGGATGTGTCCGTAACCAAGGTACGTGCCCTGGACCGGAATCGAACCTGGGACCCTTGAGTCAGCAGACCGACGCTCTATCCACTGAGCCAAACCGGTTTCGGCTTTAATACTGATTTTAAAGAATGGTTTTGAGGTCTTCCCAGCATAACATGTGAAGTTATTTTAAGAAATTATTTGGAACAATATGGAGGGATATATTTTTAGTAAGAAAGATATAATAGTATTGATATTAAAATGCTCCACACTTCTTAGGGTGTACACCCCCCCCCCCCCCCCAATATCACCAGTCACATTCCTTAAAATCCTGAAAGACAGCCTTCTCCTTCAAAAACTTGTGCACACTCCTGGGCTTAACTGTTTGTACCTCCCACAATCTTCCCCTGAGCCCAGTGTATGGCTCCTGTGCAGTCTCTGCCACCCCCGTCTCCAGTCTGTGCCCCTTCCTCTTTTCAACACCTGCACTTGTGCACCATGACACTGACTCCCACCCCCACCCAGGCAGATATGGCTTTCATGTTGGTTCTCAGGCTTATTGCGTGCTTTGTGCTGAGAGCTCAGGGCCCTGTCGTGGAGTTCCCAGTCCGACCCAGAAGACAATGGTGCTCACTGGGTGGAGTGGTTAGACCAGGTGCCAGTGTACCCGGAGCTGCAGAAGCTCAGGGAGCAGCCAACTGAGGAAACCAGAGGAGGCTTCCTGGAGGAGGTGGCCTTGAACTGAGTCTGAAAGTGCAGTTTATAAGGTAGAAAAGACCACCTTCTCTGTCCACCCCAGACCTGCGGAGTCAGTCACCGGGGCGGCCCGCCACTCGGCCTCGTGTGCACGCACGCTCACAGTGAGGAGCACTCCTCTGGTTCAGGGAAGGGGATTTGGGCTCTTTCCTAGAATCCTTTGGGAGGTAGGGAAGGTGTGAAGCCTGTCGGCGATTTGATCCGTTCTGCCCTTTTGGAAGGCTCATTCACTGAACAAATGCTTCGTCCCTACCCGGGCCAGGCACCTGGGTACAGTAGTGACCAAAGAGCCCAACATCCTCCCGATGCAGACCACGTGCCGTGGGAAAAAAGGACAATAAATATCTGTGATCAGGATCACGTCATGCTGAGTGTTCACCGAAATCAGCTCTTGCTCTCAGAGCCAGGCACCTGCGCGCTCCACGCAGTAGCTCTTACCTTTCCTGAGAACACGGGGACCTCTTATTGACTTCGTTAAGTTTGCTGTTTTGCTTTTTCTTCTCTTGTCGACCCTGTCTCGTCCCTCGCAGACGGCTCAAGGGGGTGGCCACCGGACACTCCTCTACGGACACGCCATCCTGCTGCGCCACTCCAACAGCGGCATGGTGAGCGGCGCTCCATCTCCCATGGTCGGCAAAGTGAGGGCCGCTGTGCCCCTTAAGACCTGTGCCCTGCTTAGTTCTCCCGCTTACAGCATGAGGAGCAGCTTAGGTGACCTTTAAGGTCCTTCAGTTCTGTCACCGGATGACCCCTGTTTTTAGTGTCTCACGATAAACCAGTTAAGTGTTAAGAGTAAAATAAGACCCATTTCTCATCTCTGATGTTTTAAGTTTACTTATTAAAGTCTGTTTACTGAAAGGGAATATAAAAACCTGCCTGTGTGTTGCACTTTTCACTCACTCCCCTCCTTCCTGACTAGATGTCTCTCTCTTTGTCCACGTCAGCTTCTTCTTGCACCCAGTCATCCACTTGACCCCCCGAGTCCCTCTCAGGCTGTGCCCCCTGGTTCAATTCAGTACATACATGTGTCATATGTGCTTATGTCCGAATTTCACTGCTCCGAGGAGGCCCTGCATGTGTGTTCCCTCTCACTGGGAAAACCGGGACTTTGTCCAGAAACATCCATGTTTCACTCTGATACCAACGCGAGTCAGAGTGACACTGGGTGGGACTAGAACCGTTGAGTGACAGCCGCTCTTTTGTGTCCTTTAGTATCTGTGCTGCCTGTCCACCTCCCGGTCTTCAACGGACAAGCTGGCCTTTGACGTTGGCTTGCAAGAGGACACAACAGGTGAGTCCTGTTGGCTTTGATCATACATATTAATGTGCCCTGGGCGGCTTATGAACAAAGCATTGATGGACCAGTAGTGATTGCTTTATAAATGTTTGAATGAATGAATGAAAAATTCCTTACAACTCTACAAATGTGAATTGAGTGAGTGAAGACAAGGAATTCTGCAAGGTGACACTCAAGTAGGACGGTGGTTTGTGTGAGAAAAGCTGCTCAGAGCACAAATTGCGTATTGACTGTAAGCATGCTTAGGAAATTGCCCAGACTGTGTGGCCCAGTGGTTGAGCGTCAACCTGTGAACCAGGAGATCACGGATGGATTCCATCTGGGCACATGCCCGGGTTGCAGGCCTGATCCCCAGTGTTGAGCATGCAAAGGGCAGCTGATCAGTGAGTTTCTCTCATCACTGATCTTTCTTTCTCTCCCTTCCTCTCTGAAATCAATAAAAATATATTAAGAAAAGAAATAGCATTTGCTGATTCATTTACTCATTTATGCAAAATGAATTTTTATTGCGTGCCAGAGCATTAAAAACAAAAATGCTAGCATCCAGGGAAACCTCCGTGAGCCAAACAGGGAAGGCCCCACTGTTATGGGACTCACATACTGGCATTGGGGGATCAGAAAGAAGAAAAACAGGTGTTAGGGAAAATGATAAAGCTGAGCAAAGGGAGAGAGTGCAAATTATCAGATAACAAGTCACTAAAGATATTCCTATTTCTGGGTGAGAATATTAGATAGAACATTTTGGCTAGAATTTGCATTTATTTTTTAAAAGGAAGTATGACCACGCTGAGGAATTGTGTGCTGGTGTGTGTCTCAGTGACAGCACTGAAGCATGAAGAATGGGCGGTGGGCATGCAGCTCCTGAGGCTGGTGCATGGCTTGTTCCAGGAAGAATTATTTGATTACACCCAGCTATTGCTATAATGTGCCTTTCTATACTGGGGTTCTTCTTCTTTTTAAAATATATATTTTATTGATTTTTTTACAGAGAGGAAGAGAGAGGGATAGAGAGTTAGAAACATCGATGAGAGAGAATAATGGATCAGCTGCCTCTTGCACACCCCCTATTGGGGATGTGCCCGCAACTAAGGTACATGCCCTTGACCGGAATCGAACCCAGGACCTTTCAGTCTGCAGGCTGACGCTCTATCCTCTGAGCCAAACCGGTTTCGGCTGGGGTTCTTTTTTATGTTAGATTTAGATTAATAGAAACAAACACATTTTTAAAATAACAAAATAAGATAAGGCATAGAATAGTAAAATTTAGTTAACAGTGGAAAACATCTGATTATCACAGGGTAACATGAAAAGTGTGCAACATATACTTTCATGAAGAATGAAGTCAGGTCTGCAGGACCGGTGAATTTCGCCTTATGTAGCACAAATAAAGATCATTTTAAACCAATTCTTAATAGGGCAAAAGACACCAAATTTCCAAAATTGTTGCAATCAGTTCTATGACAAGCTGTATGTTTCCATGTGTCTTATCCTAAGCTAATTGGCCTACTTCTTTTTAATTTCATGGTCTGGTATTAAGTTGCATTAAAATCCAAATTCCTGAAGGTGGTGTGAACAGAACAAGTTTATGTTAAGGAGACTGACTGTGAAGACTCTTTTTGTTTCTCATTGTCATTTGGAGCCACCGGCAAAGCATGTGGGTTTTGCACTAAGAGGCTGCTCTGTGTCGCTCGCCCCTCCTGCAGGCGAGGCTTGCTGGTGGACCATACACCCCGCCTCCAAGCAGCGGTCTGAGGGGGAGAAGGTGCGCGTTGGCGATGACCTCATCTTAGTGAGCGTGTCCTCCGAAAGGTACCTGGTAAGTGCGGAGAGTCTGGCATGGACTTGTGAGATGATGCATGAAGGTCAATAAAACAGCCTCTTTAAGGTGTAGATTGCAAATTATCCAGGAGACTTGATTAAATCAGGCCTGAACTTCTATCTGATGAGAGAGAAGCAGCTCCGTGTCTGTGTGTGTGTGTGTGTGTGTGTGTGTGTGTGTGTGTACGTGAGTGCGGGTGCATGCTGTTTTGGCTCAGGCCAGTGAAATAGGTATATGTAACTTATTTTCAGTGTGTGCTACTGTGACTGTGAAGGGTTCTGCTTCTGCATGCCTTTGTTTATTGAATAATATTGCTGGATGCCAGGGCAACTGCTGGGAACCTGTCAGACAGTGAACAGGATGAGAAAGCGAGATCCACTTAGTTACATGGTGTACTGATTGCTACGGAGGAAAACATATTTTTCTTGTTTGTGGAAACAGAAGACATATGTTTTATTTGTAAACAGAGAAAGAGTGCAATGCCTGTTTTTGCTGATGCCTGGAGAATAACATATTAGGTGAGAGAGTCCCTGGGTGTGAGGGCCCGTGGGGCTCCCCAGCATGATGCTCCTGCTGCGCCTTCATGCTCCTCATGCAACTGGGAGGGCTGGTTTCTGGGCAAGTTCAGTACGAGGGGATCTTTGAGAGCTGAGGCTGTCATCCGTCACAAGCGTTGGAGAAGTGCTACGGAAACATTACAGGAATATTGGTGATGTCTGCTGAGATGACCCCAAGAACAAGGTCTGCAATTCTCACAGAGCCAGGTGGTAAAATAATCAGGTGGTAAAATAACCTGCTGTAAAATTCTAGAGTGCTTTCACAATTTTTCTTTCCTTTGAATTTGAGGACTCACCTATTATGGCTCTTAAAATGTTAAATAGGATATTTCACTCATTTTTATTTTTAAGAAGGGAAATCTGAAATTTGTACTGTCTGAATTTCGGAGAAAATGTGGTTGTCTTGGTTTTAGATACCTATTAGAAAACATCGCCATCGAATGGCTTTGGTGCCAAGCTGCAGATAAACGTTCATAACCTCATAAAACTGAGACATTGGTCCTAGAGATTCCACCTGCATCGTTGTAAAAAGACACCGCAGTGTGATAGGTAAACCAATTATAGAATTATAATTATGGTAAGTACCCACTATCTGGATAACTTTGCTCATCGGTGGGCCTTACTACAAAATAGTCTGCTTTAATGAATTGATTTATTTTAGTGTATTCATCTTTTTCTGATTAGTGGCTTACGTTAGTAACTCTTACGTAGAATGAAGAGGGGAAATACCTATAGACAAACAGGAGCTAATCTTTTTCTACCAGCTTCTTCGTGTTGAGTGACCGGGCTGACACAGAGGCTCTGTATGTGCAGTTCCAGTGCGTGCTGGTGTGCGTGGGCAGAAGCATGTGCGTGCTGAGCCCGCCCGCAGCCAGGCCAAGCCCTCTGCCCCTCTCCCCGCAGCACCTGTCCTATGGCAGCGGCAGCGGCAGCCTGCACGTGGACGCCGCTTTCCAGCTGACGCTCTGGAGCGTGGCCCCCATCAGCTCTGGAAGTGAAGCGGCCCAAGGTACACCCCCTGCAGGGAGGGCTTGTCCTTGACACAGGGTGTCTGTGACCCTGAGCTGGCTGTTAGCCAGCGCTCCTGTCCACCTATTCTGTAAACGAGGCGATGACACTCAGGACTCCCATTGAAACGGCTACTTGTATGTTGTGGTCAGCTGTGTTTACTGTGTGGCTTTCTGTGCTGGCCGCCTGGAGGCCGCTTGCCCCGCGGTTCTGGCCCCGGGGTTTTGCTCAATGAGGCGGATGTCCAGGTCTCCCATCTTCCAGGGCGGGTGGCTTAGAGTGGGGTCCCAGCATGCCTATGCTTCAGGGATTCTGGGACACCTGCGTTTGTCCTGGTTACTGTCACCCGCACAGGTTCAAGTCTGAGCCTGTCCACGCATGTATGTTTTTTAAAAAATATAGTTTGATTTTTTTACAGAGAGGAAGAGAGAGACATAGTTAGAAACCAATCAGCTGCCTCCTAAACACCCCCCCCCCCCAGGGGATGTGCCCACAACCAAGGTACATGCCCTTGACCAGAATCGAACCTGGGACCCTTCAGTCCACAGGCCGACACTCTATCCATTGAGCCAAACCGGTTTCAGCCATGCATGTATGTTTAATGGAGGGTTTTATGTGGCTGAGTTGGTATTTCCAGTGGGAATGTCACTCACTCTGGGGCTCTGAGGCTCAGGCCCACCAGCAGCAGGCAGGCGGAACTGTGTGGTCAGGAGCACAGCCTTGCCAGACTGCTGGCTCTCTAAGTACACAGAAGATCGGACCAGCTGGTTCTCTAAGAACACAGAGGACCAGGCCAGGGGACCTGTCCAGCTGCCACTCGAGCATGACAGCCGACACAAACTGAGTTTTGTCCTCGCAGGGTACCTGATTGGCGGGGACGTCCTGCGGCTGCTGCACGGACACATGGATGAGTGCCTCACCGTCCCCTCTGGGGAGCATGGGGAGGAGCAGCGGAGGTGGGTGAGCCCGGGGCCCCAAGCCTTGGTTTTCTTGCCTTGACATAATTTTTTAAATAAGGCAATACCTGTCAGGCCAGCAGCGTAAGCGAAAGTGGGCCTGTCACGTCCCTCTGTCCCCTGCGTGACCCATTTGTTGGCCTCCTTTGCAGTTTTTCCTCACGTTCGTTTTTTTATCGCCTATCAGCAGAATCGCTGACAAAATTAAAACACAGACGAAGCATGGAATTAAACTGAGTGGGAGGAGTGAACACATGAAGCAATCTACTTCAAACTTCATTAAATGGCCATCGGTTCTGATTCATTCCCTTTCTGGAACATTTAGTCTCGAATTCAGTTTCAAAATCAGATTTCTCCAATCGTACAAAAGTTGACGACCTTTTTTTTATTACCTCCCGTTTGCTGCCATAGATCATGGAACTGACCACGTTCCTCATGTTTTATGTGATTATCATACCTCTCTCATGTTAATTTTATTTGGCATTCGACCGAGATTGATGTAGTCCAGATCTCTGGAGAAAGTGCACAAATAATACAAAAACAAAAACAGTGAAGACGATGTGAATGCTCTGCTTTGCCTCACGAATTCACGGATGAATCTGATAAGGTTAATACATAAACAAGGGGTCACTGTGAGAGCAGGTGCCATCTGGATGATTTCTTACATGTTTTTAGTTTAGAAAGGTCATTTCTTATAATAACATACACAGTTAGTAAGGTGACCAGACGTCCCGCTTTTGGCGGGACAGTCCCGATTTTTAACGATTTGTGCCGCATCCCGCGGTGTTTTAAAACAGTCCCGATTTTTGGTAATATTTATACTTTTCTATTATAATTTTTCAAATTGTTATACTAAAATATTAGAATGTGTTATACTAAAATATTAGAATGTGTTATACTAAAATATTAGAATGTGCTTAAGTATCTAGAATAAACTTGAAAACTCCAAATATGAATGTGTTTAATAATATATTAAACTACACCTAAAGTTATAGCTGAGTACTTTTAAGGACGTGAGTTAAATGAGTAAGGTGAGTATATACACAGGGGGAGATGGTGGAGGGGGAGTTGGAGAGGGAATGAAATGGGATTAGAGGAGAGTATGATCAGGGATGTGTTTGCATCGAGTGTTTATTGAGGGCAGACTTATGTGGATCACTGTTACTGTCTTCGGTTATTTTTATTTCCGGCTCTATTGTCTTCTCCAAAAAGTATGGCTTTTGCTGTTTATGCAAAGGTTTCCATTTGCTTTCCTCTTTGAATTAGCTTGAAAAATTGAGTCCAAGAATGACACACGTTAAAATTGGGCTTCTCTCTTTTTGAAAACAGGACTGTACATTATGAAGGTGGGGCCGTGTCTGTCCACGCCCGCTCCCTGTGGAGACTGGAGACGCTGAGAGTTGCGTGAGTAGCGCTCTGAATGTAGCCCACGTGCCATTCGGTTCTCTTCCCCTTCCCCTTCCTGCCGCTATTGATCCTTTACGAGCCCCAGTTCCCGGGCGGTAGGTCAGCTGCTTTCGTCTTCAGCCTCATTGGGTTTTGTAGCGTCTCATCTGGTCAGTGCAGAATGCTGCTGGGCCAGCGAGGTAGCTTTGGAGACAAGCCTGTCGCTCACTTCAGTTCTGGCAAGCTCTGGACTGAGCCTTCTGGGGGCACCTGGGCGACGGAGGAGGCCTGAACGCGAACCAGGGCACTAGACCATTCCTGCCAGTCTCTGTGTTTACTCACAAATAACAGCCGAGTCAGCAAAGAGGCTGGAATAACGAAGCCGCTGTGCATTTATTAGAGAAATGAGTTATTTCTTATTTGTGTCATATTGAGAGTCAGAAGACCTAGAGTTAAATTTCACTTCCGCTTGCTAGTGGCTGTCATGTCATGTAACGTTGAATGTCATGTAATCATCTGAATTACTGTTTTGTTACGTGTGAACCGACGTGAATACCACCAGCCACAGCGGTTCTGCGACCATTCAGTAAGACGGTACATGCAGGACACTTTCCATCGTGGCTGACACACATTACTTGCTGTTTGCCTGTGGCTGTGGCTGCTGATGGATGGAGTCTGCCCTGTGTCTGCAGGTGGAGCGGGAGCCACATACGGTGGGGCCAGCCTTTCCGACTGCGGCACGTCACCACGGGCAAGTACCTGAGTCTCCTGGAAGACAAGAACCTTCTGCTCATGGACAAAGAGAAGGCCGACGTGAAGTCCACGGCCTTCACCTTCCGCTCTTCCAAGGTGAGCCGCACATGCAGTGCTATAAGTAGACCCCCCACGCTTCCTTCGGATGCTGGTGAGCAAAAAAAAAAAATGCAAGCTGTAATCACAAAATTTTACTGTTTTAATTTATTTTTTAAAAAAAATATATTTTATTGATTTTTTACAGAGAAGCAGAGAGAGGGATAGAGAGTTAGAAACATCGATGAGAGAATCATCGACTAGCTGCCTCCTGCACACCCCCTACTGGGGATGTGCCTGCAACCAAGGTACATGCCCTTGACTGGAATCGAACCTGGGACCTTTCAGTCTGCAGACCCAACGCTCTAGCCACTGAGCCACACCGGTTTCAGCTACTGTTTTAATTTAAATAAGTCTCTGAGTTTGCACGTTTCTATGTGCTTGATATGGAAGGGCTACCTTTGAATACTTAAGAAAGATCAAAATAGAAGGTGTGTGGGAACACGAGTGCAGGAAAAGTTTTGTTTGACTTCAGACAAGTCCATCTCCGGATTATTCTGCCTGTGTCAATAGCCACATTTCTTTGTGACAAAAAAATCAGTTAAGGAAAACATAACCACCATTCTTGGACATGTTCTGTGCACATTTTTGACTTGTTTCTCTGATAGATCCTGGAACTGGACATACTGGCTCAAACGCTGTGAATATTTTCAAACATTCTGAATTAAAGTTCTTGCCCAAACAATAGCCTTTGAAACATTTTTTCCTCCAAATCTCTCTCCTAATATGCACTTAGAGAATGGCGGCTATTTCTGGATGGGGCCATTTTGCAAAGTCGTAGCTTACACAGGAAGTACAGAGACCAGGGATCTCAGCACCACTTTTTCCTTTTAAATGCTCACCAGAGGAATGAAGATATTTTTTTCCATTATTATTTAAAAAAATTTTTTTTAGTTACAGTGGAAGAGAGGGAGGGGTAGAGAGAGAGAGAGAAACATTGATGTGACAGAGCTACAATAGGTTGCCTCTCACATGTGGGCGGAGATCGGACCTGTAATCCACATATGTGCCTGTAGCTGGGAATCGAACCTGTGACTCTCTGGTGCACGGGCCAACACTCTGAGAAACCTTGGCTAGGGCCCAGCATCACTTTTTAATGAAGTCTTCAGTTTCTCTGAGTCTGGCCTCCTGCCTGGCACTCATGTTTGGAGAGCTGCTGTCCTAAGCAGGTTGTTACTGACTTGCTGCCAAACACACTCCACTCGTTTAACTCAATGATAACTGCACGTGGTAACGTGGTTGAGAGAAGAGAAGGTGAAACTGAAGGCCAAGAAGACATTTTAATTTTAAAATCACAGTAGAATTCTGATTGTAAAATAATGGCCAATTTGGTAATGATAATTTTCACCCCCCAGGAGATAGAGTAAATCTTTTTATTGCTTTCTAAAATTACTTGTTTATGATAAAGGTAGATCTTGCCAATCACATATGTATTATATTCCCCCAAGATGTAATTTTTTAGCCTAAAATGCCTCTAAAATATGCTTCTTTGGGGATTTCCTCCAGTTTTCCTTCTCCCATGCACCACAAATAGAAACATGCTGCTGTCGAAGTGATGAAATAAGACTCAAATCAGACTGCCAATGAGATCACAAGGATTATGGAACAAATAAAAAAATAGAACAAAATCATTTTTAGGACATAGTTTTTAGGATGCTATTTTTGTTTGGGATTTTTATTCTTGGTTCAAAACATATTTTAGATGCTTTGAAAAACACACAGTGAAAATAAGAGTAATGGTTAATTTATGGGCCAAATAATGTGCTAAATATCTTATATGTATTATCTCATTTAATTGTAGTTCAAACGTATGAAGCTTAGATACTATTTTTTAAAATTTATTTTTATTTTTTTAATCCTCACCTGAGGGTATTTTCCCATTGATTTTTAGAGCGAGTGAAGAGAGAGAGTGGGAGAGAGAGAAACACATAGATTGGTTGCCTCCCACATTCGCCCTGACCAAGGCTGGGGATCCAGCCTGCATTCCAGGTACGTGCCCTTGACTGGAATCGAAACCAGAACACTTCAGTCTTCGGGCTGATGCTCTATCCACTGAGCCAACCAGCTGGGACAAAGTGTGGGTTTCTATGCTATAAGATTTGTATATTGCACCATGTGCCCACACCCAAAGTCAATCTCCTGTCACCATATTTTATGTCCCATTCATCACCCATCCCCTTCCCTCTGGCATCCACCACAATGCTGTTTGTGTCCATGAGAAGGGAGCGTGTTGAAGGAGGCAGCATTAAAATGTAGAGATTTGAAGGAAACAGCTGGTATCAGAGCATCAGCTGCTGCTTCAGAACAGAAGGAGGTAGCCTAGTGGCTCTTTAGGAGCCAGTAACTCCGTTGTTCAAGTTGGGAATTGCATTATAGGAAACTGAGTTACAGTAGTTTTGAATATGTAGTTCTAAAGAAAGCATTAACATCCTTGTTATCGTTTTCATAGTCAAAATAGTAAAAATGTAAGTTTATTTTATCCAAGATACTGCTGAAATATTTACATGCATTATCATGTTTTCTAATATGTTTGTTAGCTTTATTTATAGCCGAGAAAACTGAGGCTTAAAAAGCTTTGTTTAACTTTTCTAAGGTCACAGAGGTAGTAAGTGGCAGAGACTGGACTCAAAACCAGATTTCCTGTCCCACGTACCTATGCTAATAGGTACAAATAAAGAAAAAAATAATTAGGAAACAATATGAAGCCTGAACTAATTTTAAGATATCTAGTTTGGAGTTTGTCATTGGGCAATATAAAATTTTGTTATGGCTAAAATAATTTCCTATCAGTGTGAGTTATTCATGAATACATTAATTTTTATAATTTTCTACTCAAATATTTAGTAGAGGTTGAACTGCTAGAATAAAATATTTGACCGTTATTATTTCAGGGGACTTCAGAGGGCTGAATTTTTCAAGGAACATATTTACAAAAGGCAAAGTTCTTTTAAGAAAAAGTCGTATTTTAGAAACTTGCTAAATCTTTTTCCTCTATCTTAGGAAAAATTGGATGCAGGGGTGAGAAAAGAAGTTGATGGCATGGGAACCTCTGAGATCAAGTACGGAGACTCGGTCTGCTACATACAACATGTGAGCACAGGCCTGTGGCTGACGTACCAGGCTGTGGACGTGAAGTCTGTGAGGATGGGAGCCATACAACGCAAGGTGAGATGCGAGAGAACCCCCATCTCTTATGGCTAAAATACACAAACTCAAGGCAGAAAGAGGTAGCTAACACTCCCAGCCACCTGCTGACGCTCATTCCCAACATGCGTGTTCCATTTTGCATTGCTTTCTAGACAGTTTTATAGTTTTAGTTCTCCTTACTAATCTTAACTCAGTACACCTGGTTAGATGACAGCTATCTTGCTGAAAGTGTTGAATGAAGGAAGCTGGGCACCTGTGGCTGCCCACTTCGTGGTTCCATTTATATAAAGAACCCAAGTGACCTTTGCTGTGAGAAGTGAGAAGGTGGGGACCGTGGTGGGGGCAGGGCAGGAAGGGAGCCCTGGGCGGATGTGGAGGTGCCATGGCCTTCTCTTCCTGCTCTGGGTGTTTCCACTGCTCACTTTGGGAGAACCATTCAACTGTTCTTGTAAGGCAGTGGTTGTCAAACCGCCGCTCTCGAGCCTCATTCGGCTATTTGGCCCCTTAAGTGTGGCTCTTCCACAAAATATCACGGCCTGCGCGAGTCTATGTTGAAGAAGTGGCATTAGAAGAAGTTTAAGTTTAAAAAGTCTGGCTCTCCGAAGAAATTTCAATCGTGTACTGTTGACATTTGGCTCTGTTGACTAATGAGTTTGCTGACCACTGACTTAAGGTTTCTGCGCTTGTCTCTTCACACGTGGTCCTCTCACAGTAAGTTTAAACGCCTAGCAAGACTAACAACATGAAAGCGTGGTTTTACAGAACCTACATGCCTCAGGAACTTGGCTGAGCACTCCTCATTACCCGTCTGCTCAGCTCACGGCCTGCTGAAGCCTGATGGCTTCCTTTGCTGCTTCCCTCGGAGGGTTAGACTCGGAGCAGTCACTGAACACGAGTGTGAAGACACTCTGGTGTTTGTTCTGCTCACCTCAGTCCGATAACGGGTTAATTCTTTAAAACAAGAACTAAATGCCTGGGTGGTCCAGGGGCCTCTGCATATAATTTTACATCAAACACAACAGTTGATAGTCTTGGTTCTGTGTATTGTTATGCCTCTCTGAGTGTGCATGCACCTTCTTAGCCCCATTGGGAAGGGAGGTGTTGGGGTGATGGCGGTCCATGTGCTTCCTCGCAGGCCATCATGCATCACGAAGGCCACATGGACGACGGCATCAACTTGTCCAGGTCGCAGCATGAGGAGTCCCGGACCGCACGGGTCATCCGGAGCACTGTCTTCCTTTTCAACAGGTTTATAAGGTACATGGCACGTCCTTCGTTGGGGTGGCTATTTGACACTTGACCTCAATTTCCTGACTGAATCTACAAATACTTAATCCTAAAGTATGCTATGGTGGATAGATCTCAAAGCTTTAAAACTCAGAATCTCAGAAAGCTCAACCAATCCACACACATCCATGCCAATAATACATTTTCCTTCAAAGGCTAGAAAAATGCAACATGATGCCATCTTTAAATTCAATTTTAAATACATTTCTTTCAGGTAATAATAGGAAAGCATTTAACATATTGTTTCCTGGTTACTAAGTGAATTGTAGGAGTGAATATCATTAGAATATCTTTTTAAACAGAGTGGCAGTGAGTGTCAGCAGCTAACAGCTCCTTCTCCCCAAACCAAACACAATGGAATAAGAAAATGTCAAAATTATCAGTCCCTGGCGCTGCTGCATCCTTAAACTTGAGCATCTATTGATAGATAATGAAATTCGGCTGGTTTCTAAATATTGGTCCTCAAGGCCCTTCTGGGTTCTCTCTAGATAAATTTCTCCCAGTACTGGTGTTTTTTAATATAATATTATGTATACATGAAGGAATATACAGTTTTTCATTTGAATATATTAATTACTGCTCGAGTTTCTCCTGGGAAGTAATTGAATGGTTCTATTTTTAATGGCAGGTATGTTCCACTAGGTAAATTAAAAAAATACCAGGCATTTACTATTGCTTCCCCTTAGTTTTCAAATATAGATACTGTATTTGAGTCATCTGTGAGTTTATTTGGTTCAGTATGATGAGAGATGAGTTTGACTATGTTATAAATAAATATATTTGTGAATCAAACACCACTTTTGGCGGCAGAACTTTTGTGAAATAAAACCATATTTACAGTGGTATTGGGAGAGAGGGTAAAGCTTTAAAATCTAGGAACTAAAGTCCTACATAAAACTGTGAGTCACCGATGAGAGTAATGGTGCATTCCTTTAGGGGCCTGGATGCTCTGGGCAGGAAGGCGAAGGCGCCCCCCGTGGACTTGCCCATCGAGTCGGTCAGCCTGAGCCTGCGGGACCTCATCAGCTACCTGCACCCGCCGGCTGAGCACCTGGAGCACGAGGACAGGCAGAACCGGCTGCGGGCCCTGAAGAACCGGCAGAACCTCTTCCAGGAGGAGGTGAGCTGCTCCCCCGCACATCCTCTCCGCTCTCCTCCTGGGAAACCGGTCCTCAGTGGGGACTCTGCCTGACACCTCGCCCTTAGCCATCAGAGCAGCAGGCGCACTGTACTGGCTGCAGGAACCAGGCCTTGGAGGTGGCGATGGTTGTCATTTCTGTCCGTGTCCAGGGAACTCCTCTCCTCACGCCCCTGGCAAAGGACCGTGTGTTACTGTCTCCTCGGCCTTCGCTTCACATTGGCCACTCGCTGCCCTGTTCTTGCTTCGTGTTACTCATGTAAAAACAGGCTCTCTGGTGTCTGAGTGACTGCAGCTTCTCCCTGCTCCCGGGGCTGCCCCAGGGGGACGGGATGGAGGCTGCCCAGGAGAGGGCCGCTCGGCAGAGCGCCAGGCCCCTGCCTGGACACACCGACCCCACTGCTTCCTTTTGCTCATAGTGAGTTTCCACGTATGGTTGTATTTCATGAAAGTTATGCCAAAAGAGTGGAAGTGCTGTAATTTACAGACAGAACAGTAGCAGGACCACCTGGGAGGGTCCAAAGGCCAGGACGGCTGTCCTAGATTCTCAGCGAGGCCGTCGATCTCAAAGCTTTAAAACTCAGAATCTCAGAAAGCTGAGCTGTCGATCCGGCTACCAGGCAAGCGGCCCCATCCCACATTGTTACGCAGGTGTTGTTGCTGTTGGTCCCCCAAATAAGTGACCTCAGTTTTCTTAGTGACGGATGGGCTCACCACCACGTTGCATTTCGTGTGTGAGCAGACCCGGTGTTTCTGACGTGGTTTGTCTGCCCTCGCAGGGGATGATCAGCCTCGTGCTCCAGTGCGTGGACCGGCTGCACGTCTACAGCAGCGCCGCCCACTTTGCCGAGGTCGCTGGCCGAGAGGCGGGGGAGTCCTGGAAGTCCATTCTGAATTCCCTGTATGAGTTACTAGGTAAGGAGGATGCCTGGGTTTTCAAGGCAGCTGCCGTGTCTATTGAAAAGGATCACGGGGCGCTCCCAGCCCTTTTAGTTCTTGCTTCCTGTGAGCCTCTAAATGGGAAGACAAGAGACAGGGAACAGGTTTGCGGAGTGATTTCCCATAGGCCTCCTTCCTCTGATACCATTTCACTCATCCTGCCACTGCCTGTTTCAGTTCCTAGTTGTCTCCTGTACTCGGTGCTGCATTTATTTGGAGGAAAACTGATGTGCTCTTAACTTCTTCATTATGTGGGTGAGAAAACTGAGCTCCAGAGAAATTCAATGATTTTGCCTCCAGGCTAATTAAAAGCAATGAGTATTGGATTCCAAGTGAGGGAACTCCCAGGACACCGACTTCTTCATTCCCCTTCATTACCAGCTCCCACCGTGAACGGTTACCTGCTCAGAGGAATCCCTTCTGATGGGCGCGGGTGGCTCTCTCTTACCATCTCCATGGTGTGCGTGTACTTGTGTTGCTTTTGATACAAAGAAGAGGGATTTTGTTCTTGACCCAACATTTTCGAGCCACTATTACTTGTGCGATTGGAACTCGAAAATCACACAAGTGAGAAATCCTTCTTTTTTTCCAGCGGCTCTCATTAGAGGAAATCGGAAAAACTGCGCCCAGTTTTCTGGCTCCCTCGACTGGCTGGTCAGCCGACTGGAAAGACTGGAAGCTTCTTCTGGTACGCGTCCCCGTGTCTCCTCGGAGGTGGTGCCATTCTCCCGGTTTACGTCCTTTAAGAAACTGAAACACACTCAGAGGTTCAGCGCACTAGAAATGGTTTCCTTTTGGTAGGCTACCTGTTTACTGGCTGGTAACAGTGTCAGTGTTGTTTTGGTTATTTCTGAAGAGCAATCTGGCCTCACCTTGTTCATTTGCGTTTATGAAGAGTGAGCATGAATGCGCCACGGAGCTAGATCCCGCCCTTCCCCGCTCGAGAACTCCTCACTTACGGACAAGCGAAGACGTTGCTCATCGTAGACAAGTTACTCTTACATTTTATTCTTTTCTATCTTAGGTATTCTTGAAGTTTTGCACTGTGTGCTAGTAGAAAGTCCAGAAGCGCTAAATATTATCAAAGAAGGGCATATTAAATCCATCATTTCACTTTTAGACAAACATGGAAGAAATCACAAGGTAAGGGAGCCCTGCTATTGCCATAAATGAATTCGGGAATCGTTTTAAATATGTTTTTAAAATGATATGACTTTAAAAAGGTATTACATAGTCAAGTAATATCGTTCCATGTTTATTCTTGGCCTCAATGGGAGAAGAGCGTTCTCGGTTTGTGTATGGAGGACGATGGTTAGGTGATTGGCTACAGCGCGGTCCTGTTGACGTGGCTGGAGGAAATGTGTTCCCGTCTGTGCCATGTGCTGCTGACACTTGGTCTGGAAGGGACTGGAGTCAGCTGACAGTGATTTCTCTGCTCAGGTTCTGGACGTCCTGTGCTCTCTCTGTGTTTGCCACGGGGTGGCAGTCCGCTCCAATCAGCATCTCATCTGTGACAATCTCCTGCCTGGAAGGGACCTGTTACTGCAGACACGCCTCGTGAACCACGTCAGCAGGTCCGTGCAGGTCGACAGTGTCACCAGACTAGTGGCCTACCCAAGGAATCCACATGCTAGCTCTGTGGCTGAGACATCTGGTGGCCTCTTCATGCTATTTGGTTTTAACAATCAATTTCCTTAATAGCAGTATAGGAATGTTTTCTACCCATCAGATGGTATAATAAGCAAAGATGATCTGAGAGAAATAGGCATTTATTCCAGGCCAATGTTGTGTCGCTGAGTTACCACTGCCTCTTGGGAGCAGGCTAACAGCCACAGAGGAAATAGCTGGACAGAATTCTACTTCATGTCTGAACATACAGCTCAAAGCACTGCCCTTCAATACCAACTTTGAAGTGTTCAGTATTAGATATAATCAAAATACTGAATTAGAATGTTCAAAATGTATTAAGTTCCACAAATAACCAATAAAACTGCATTTGTAGGTAGATTACCTTCCAAGGTATCAAGCATTGAGTGCTGGGTGCCGGCCGCTGTGCTGAGAGCTCCCCATGCCCTCTGCCTGTCTGTGTGTGTTCGTGTGCTGGCTTCCACAGTTTGTAGACGAATGAAATGCGGGAGCTGGACAGGAACTAAGATTTCACTCCAGAGACGGAGCTGGTCCTTATACAAAATAGTCACAGTGATAATAATAAAAGTACAGCTTATGGTTACATATCACCTGTGATACAGTCACACTGTGATGCTCTGAATCTAGCCACTCCAGGGAACACTACTTCACTGTTTTACACAAAAATGGGGGGATTTGGTGTTTGACTTGATACTGTGTTTTTAAAACAGGATTGACTTAAGACGTCCTTCATGGTTCTCTGAAGAATAGGTCTACTGTGAATGAGGGTGCCTCCTGAGACCTTCTCTGACCCCTGGTGTTAAAACAAAAGCACAAAACCCCTCATGAAATGCAGTTAAATACAGCTAGCTAGCGATCCCTCGGTTCCCAGGGAGCCACAGAGAACAGCAAAGCTGGTTAGTCACCTGTTCCTTTGTGAACAAGCAGCGTGGCCTGCCTCAGCCTCATACTGCGGCCAACACAGAGCTTAGGAGTAATAGAGCTTTGGGGTAATAGAGCTCAGCTCGTTCTGAAGGCCGGCTGCACAGCACAGCTCATCCTAAACGTGGTTAATGAAATAAAACATGCTGGAGAGCAATTGAGAACTAATATTAGCCCCTGAGGGACGTTGCCAGGGAACTTGGAAGCAACCTGAGCGTTAGCTGGGCGGCGGGCGCCTGTCCCAGCGACGCTGCAGCAGCTACGGAAATGCGTATTTAATATCTTTGAAGAGCAGGATGAATGCTCAGAACAGTGAGATGGCAGATCAGACAGTGGGAAGTTTGCTCAGATTTTCTCACGTGTGTGCTCTCCCTTACAGCATGAGACCCAACATTTTTCTGGGCGTCAGCGAAGGCTCTGCTCAGTATAAGAAGTGGTACTATGAGCTGATGGTGGACCACACCCAGCCCTTCGTGACCGCCGAGGCCACCCACTTGCGTGTGGGCTGGGCGTCCACGGAAGGGCACTCTCCGTACCCCGGCGGCGGTGAGGAGTGGGGCGGGAACGGCGTCGGGGACGACCTCTTTTCCTACGGATTCGACGGCCTGCACCTGTGGGCAGGTGAGTGCGGGCCGTTCGCTTTCACGGCGCTTTGAAGGAAACCTCTGCCCTTGCTGCCCATTTCTGAAAGCTACTGGTGCTGCTTCCATTGGCTACATTTATTCCTCAGAACTTCAACACCGAAATGATGAATGAGAGTGTTAAGTAAAAGCAGAACGCCACTAGGGGGAAAAGAAAATGTAGAATTACAGTACGTTTTCGAAGGACGATGTTGCTTATGAAAATGCACAGTCATCCCCTTATCCACTGGGGATGTGTTCATGTCTCCCAGTGGATGCCTGAAACCGGGGATAGCTCTGAACCCCTAAAAAAACTGTATTTTTCCTATACAAACAACCTTTTCACTTAAAGGAAGCACTTTATGGCTTCCCTTTGGCAGATCCAAATTGCCAGCCTCATACGCTTGCGCGTTGGGGCCCTGGTCAAGTCAATAAGGGTGACTTGGACACAAGTGCTGCCATCCAGCACAGTTGTCAAGGAGACGGCTAGGTGACCAATGGCATATAGCAGAGACGCTGGACACAGGGATGGTTTTGTCCTGGTTGGAAAGCATGGATGGCTTGGGATTTCATCACGGTGCGCAGCATTGTTTAAAACTTACGGTTGTTTTTTTCTGGAATTTTCCTTTCATTATTTTCATTATTTACCCTTTTTAACTGAAACTGTGGAAAGTGAGATTTAAGACAAAGGAAGACTTCCGTATTTAAAAAGTAGCATTTTGATTCTTGAATAAATGTAAAAAGCTTATTTGTTTTCTGCTTATTCTAATTGGGATGTGGAAGCTTTCGCTTCCCGTATAAAAAGGACCAAACACAATCTCTGGAAAATGGGTGGAAAAATAAATTATGTTCACTTTTTCGTAGATAATTCAACCTCAGGGATCGGTGATTTATAATCTGTATTGTGAGGAATTAGTTTGTGACATGGCACTTTGTTTCAGGAATGTAGAGCTGTTTACAAATAAGTATATAGTTCATTTCACTAGCTACCAACTCTCAGCTTTGCTGGTTGAGCATATATATTAACAATGATTATATCTATATCTATCTATCTCTAATAGTCTTTTCTCTAATTTATGAAAAGGATGTGTTTTGGTTGGCATAACTTAAAAGTTTATCTCTTGATTATATAGAAGCTCCATTTCATAACATGGTATAGCTTCTGGAAAAAAAAAAAAAGCAACAATTTTTTGACAAAGGATTTAAGGTACAATAGTATATGTGTCCCAGCTTCTATTCTCGAGTTGTGCACTGATATGTCACTGCCGCTCAGACCTCTGCCTTCGGCTCCGAAGGTGATTCTCTGAGATGAACACACGTTCCCTTCCTTCGTGTCCCCACAGGCTGTATCGCCAGCACCGTGAGCTCGCCAAACCAGCACCTGCTGAGGACCGATGACGTCATCAGCTGCTGCTTAGATCTCAGTGCCCCGAGCATCTCATTCCGAATCAATGGGCAGCCCGTCCAGGGAATGTTTGAGAATTTCAACATCGATGGCCTCTTCTTCCCCGTTGTCAGTTTCTCTGCAGGAATCAAGTTAGTATGTCTGTGTCTGTGCTGTTTCCCTCCGGCTCACACTTCCACAGGACACCGCACTGCTGCCACCTGCTCCCCTGGCCTCTGTCACTCAGGCCGTCCCTCCGGCGGCACCTGCCTGTTCTTACAGGAAAGGACACCAGTCACCCCAGAGGGGACCAGGGAGGCTGGAGCTTTGTCCCCATAGCCATCACGCACTAACTCCCCCAAACCAGCGTCCTGAAATCCTTCAAGTCCATTTCTTATTTCGTAAGGGGAAATGGACAACATTGGATAAAAAATAACATTTATTTCCTCCTATTTAGTTTCATTAGTTTTCTTTATCTTTTCATCATATCTCTACACCCACCCCAAAGCCCGTCGTTTCTACAGAAACTGTGTTATTATTTACCTCCTCCTGTTACGCCTGTGAGCTACCTGCCTGTGGTCAGCTGACTCAGTGACACTCAAAATGACACTTGTTTCCAGTTCTGTAAAGAGAATTTCAGAACAGTGGTCTGTTGTGACGAGGGGACCCTCAGTCATCTCTTCTACAACCTGTTTCTACTACCGAGAGGGGACACTTACTGCACTGACCACCCACTTAGTCCGGTTATTCTTTTTGTTGTAACTACTCAGAGGACTGGTTCCTAAGTTACAGAGGCACCATAGGGACGGGATGGAGCGGTCGTGAAATATTACCTATCCCTGCGCCAACACCCTCTTCTCGTGTGTTTATTCAAATTATGTCTCTTGCTATTCACTTCTGGAACGTTTTGAAGTTTTTGCCTTTCCTCACTTTTTGTTTTATATTTTATTTATCTTATTTTTTGGCTGGAGCTGAAACACACATTAGAAAAAGAATTACAAAATAGAGGAAAATGCGAATTTAGTTTGGTAAGCCTGGGAAATCGGTAGCATTTAGCTGCATTTCAAAAAGGGTTGACATATAAAAGACTTGAGTAGGTTTTTGTTTGGTTTTGACTGAGGATAAGAAATAAGGATACATTTTTTTCTTTAGCGAGTGGAAATAGCACGTGAGTCCTTTTAAATTTCACTCGGAAATTGGGCACTGGGGGGGCTGCCCCGCCCTGTGCTGTGAAGGTGGATTCTTGGGTCATATCCGCTCGCTCTCTGTTGATTATTTGTAAGTCACCTGGGGACATTAAGTGACCAGCTCCCGTGGATGTGTCCCTTCACCTGGGAATCCCATGCCTCTGCTCGTTATGTCTCCGCTTACCTTGCGTGACTGCAGGCTCATAAACTATAAGGGGTCAGCATTCTGATGGTGCTTAGAAAGAAACGTGGCTTGTAATAAAATTAATTTGCAGCAATAATGTATTCCTTGTGTTTTGTTGATCAGGAATCCTCTGTGTACCCCCAGAGGCGTCACTGACCCTGACATATGTCCTTTTCAGGGTCCGCTTTCTGCTCGGAGGGAGACACGGAGAATTTAAATTCCTTCCCCCTCCGGGCTATGCTCCTTGCTATGAAGCGGTGCTGCCAAAAGAAAAGCTGAAGGTGGAACACAGCCGGGAGTACAAGCAGGAGAGAACGTACACCCGGGACCTGCTGGGCCCCACAGTTGCCCTGACCCAAGCCGCCTTCACGCCGGTCCCCGTGGACACCAGCCAGGTACCCGCCCGCTGCTGGCCCCGTCAGCGCTACGCTCGCTCTGATGTGCAGGCTCAGCTCCTGCCCACACCCCTCAGGAATTTGGCATGTTTTCAGAAATACGATTTATATGTGCGATGGAAACAAGTTTCATAAAATAATGCTCAACTTTACCAGGTAGACTTACCTGTTTTCTCTTTTAATCAGTTTTATTTTTATGGGTGGTCCTAGGCCATTACATTGCTATTGTAACACAGCCTTAGGCAGCCCATACTAACTTTAGAGGGTACTCCCTACGTAGGGTAGACGTAGAGTTTTTGCTTCTTTTCCCATCAAGATACACTTACTATTGTGAAATGACTTAACTGGCATCTATTTTGGATAGAGATTGAGGTCATACGGTCTAGAGTCGAAATTCCTGGGATGCGATGCTCCTCTGGGACCTTGAAGATGTGGGTAACCTCCACGGCTCTGGGGAGAGGAGGCGTGAGAGCTGCTCCCTGCAGACCCTGCCTCGTCTGGGCAGGACCAGGCGCTGCTTGACTTGTTGAGGGACTAGTTGTCAGTGACACAACAGCTCACCTTGAAAATCACTTCATATTTTTTTTATAGAAAAATTATTAATCTTACTCTTTATAAAGATCCTATTTGGAAATCAGACAATACAGAGGTAAGAGGAAATAGATCACTGCAGTCAGATACTTAACGGCTCACGGAGCCAGGGTACCATCTGGGCAGAGTGGCCTTCACCCAGCCTGTGAATGAGGCCACAGTGGGGTAAGGAGTTGTGTGATTCTCTTAATGCAGGCTCTACTGGGCAGCCCACATCTACCCAGCAAGGCGTCTTTCTCTGTGGCAGTGTCCCTACCAAACTCTCTTCTGTCTTCCTAACTTCGGCTCATAAATTGGAAACTCCAGTTGCCACTCTCCCCAAAAAGGTCCCAAAATTTCCCTAAAGAGTGTTTAGATAACGAGTTATATTTTTATAGTTAGCTTATAATAGATGGCTTAGAACCCAGTTATATTTTAATGGATACGAGGCAGTTCTATTTAGTCCGATTGCAGGGAGAACCATTAGCGCTGTTGTATTTTTTCTAATGTGTGCTTTCTTTTCTTTCCTTTTCCCCTCCAATTTTAGATTGTGTTGCCCCCCCACCTGGAGAGGATAAGAGAAAAGCTGGCAGAGAACATCCATGAGCTCTGGGTTATGAATAAAATTGAACTTGGCTGGCAGTATGGCCCGGTACGGAGTTTTACATTTATCTAGATTCCATTAATGCATCTTTCTGAATATATCTTTTTTTTTCCTCACTCATCTTGCTGTGTGATGATGCGAATGAATGGGCTGATTTTTTCCCTACACATCAGTTTGGGGCAGTTTTCTGTATGGGAGGGAGCGCCGTGAGGGGCGGGCTGACGGAAGCATGGCTCCATTGCCTTAACCATTGAAAAGTTACCATCTGGAAGCTGCAGGCTACATTTTCATCAAGGTTAACACAGGCAGACAGCAGGCGCTGCTTTCAAAGGTTCTTAGAGAGAACCCAGTGTGGTTGGAAGTGCTTTCGTGTGGCATCTGTAGAGCCCAGATGTTTCCATGGAACAGTCTGTCCCCTGACAGCACACGCCCATCATCCAGGCCCCCACAGGAGCAAAGGCCTGTGTAGCACAGGTCCCCAAGAAGACTAATATTTATCACCAGTGCAGTGATCCAGACCAGCCTTCTCATTAAAAAAAAATATATATTTTATTGATTTTGTACAGAGAGGAAGAGATAGAGAGTTAGAAACATTGATGAGAGAGAGTCATTGATCAGCTGCCTCTTGCACACCCCCTACTGGGGATATGCCCGAAACCAAGGTACATGCCCTTGACCGGAATCGAACCCGGGACCCTTCAGTACCCAGGCCGACACTCTATCCACTGAGCCAAACCGGTCCCGGCCAGCCTTCTCATTGATCCTTCCCTAAAGTCTTTGATCTAGTGTAGTCTGATTTCTAACATACATGGTCAAGGTTTAAGGTATAAAAAACCCTGTATCATGCCAATAGATCTTGCTGAGGTGGTGGGATGACACGTGACAGTGGGGAAGAGTGTGTGGGGGTGAGCTGAGGGGCTGGGACCTCCGGCAGAGTGTATGGCAGACAGCCGGGTTCATAGGTCTCTGACAGTTTGGCTCTACACACTGAAAAATGGTTCCCCATTAAAGCGAAGTCTCCGCTACACTCAGTAAGGATGTGGGCCACCCGTCTGCTTCCCCCTCACTCCCCACTGCTGATTGGAGGGCCGCTGCTGGTGTCTGCCCGGGGGACTGACCCGTGGCACCCTCCTGTCCCGGTTCAGGTCAGAGACGACAACAAGAGGCAGCACCCCTGCCTGGTGGAGTTCTCCAAGCTGCCGGAGCAGGAGCGCAACTACAACCTGCAGATGTCGCTGGAGACCCTGAAGTGAGTCCTTAGCGTCCCCTCCCCCTCAGCCTCCCCCAAAGGGTTAAGTGTCAAGTCCTTGAATTCCGGCTGGAACTAAACCTATTGATCGACAAAGGTCAAGCAGGTTGATAACTTTGGGGGGAAAGGCAGAGCTGGTGGGAATGGAAAACGTCACCATTTCTGTAGACATTGCCCACCTGGTTAAACCTGAAAGTGTCTGTGCCCTGGGATCCAGGAACTCCGCATCAAGGGGTTGATCTCACAGATGAAGGACACAGTGCATGTGCTGCATGCGTGAGGCTGTGCCTGGCAGCACGGTTTGTAATAACCCCAGGGCAGAGCATGGGGTCAAACCATCGTGACACGTCCCGCTGATGGAACCTGTCAGAGCTGTTGAAAAATAAACCAGCTTTAAAGAAAGGACAGGATTTCAAAGTGAAATTGTAAAGTCAAGGTAGCAGATTGCAGAGAACTGTCTGCTGTGTATACAGCGTGCACACACATGCACACGCACACACACAAACACACACACGTGTGTTTCCCTTAGCGCAGCACACGCTCTAGCAGGACAGAAGAATTGGGAGCCGTTGGTGCTTTTAGTGGGGAAAGGGCTAGAGGAAGGGACTTAGAGGGAGTGATCGGTATCTGCTTTCGATGCCATTTCAATTTCCACTCTCTTATTACTCAAAAGTCCCTTATTAATTAATTAATTAATTCTTTAAAAACACATGTGCTCTGCTTTAGGCAGGACTGTTACCCCTCATATCCATCTGCGGGTGAGCTGAGCCCTCGGGCTGAGGGAAGGATCGTGCTGAGCTCTGGTTTTGTTTTCCAGGACCTTGTTGGCATTAGGATGCCATGTGGGCATATCAGATGAACACGCTGAGGAAAAGGTGAAAAAGATGAAGCTACCCAAGAAGTAAGTGGAACGTAACAATACTCAGTAGTCCTTTGTGTTATGCAAACATCGATTCATCCAACATACTTTTACTGAAGCCTGCCGGCATGAGGCATCAGTCTAGGTCTGGGCAGCCAGACTCCTGCTGTCAGGATCTTACCTGGCACTGATGCCACCCAGAGCCCAGAGCAGTTAGGAGAGGTGACTTCCAGTTTTATTTAAAGAGCATTTTCTCAAGTTCTGATCACTATGCTTTTACCTTAGCATAATTATCTGGTGAATTTTCTTTTCTGCAAAAGGATAATCTTTGAGATGAACAGATGTTTATGTTTATCTGAACTTAGCAAATAAAGTTAATTCTTTCAAAAACTGTGGCTTCAAAGGCACAGGGACATGCGTGTGGTTGAGAGTGAGAGGAGTAGCTATGAGTGCTGGGTACCAGCCTCGGCGGTTAGACAGGGAGACAGTTGTGTGTCTGTGTGGAGCGGGCAGTACCAGCGCCCACATATTATGTGTTGAAAATTTTACATTTTCAATTTTATATTTCTTCCAAGAGATGAAAACTTATTTAGTAACTTTTCTCTCCAGCTCAGAGTGCAGAAATAGTCTCTGGTAAGAGTCCTGAAGGACCAGGCCTTCAGGTTTGGATGGCTGTGTGTTTCCTAGTCTCTCTCTTAACTAGGGCTTCCTAAATTACATCTGTAAGAATAATCTGTAGATGCATAAGAATTTTCCTAGTATCTATAAGGATACATACACAGCTTCATTAAGTAAAAATGACATTAATAAAACATTTACAAGTTGAAAATGAGAACTTTGATTGAGAAATCCATTGAATGTTCTCACTGGTAACCAGTACTTAGATTGGCATTAAGCCTGGACTCTTAGAAACACAATGATAACTTGTTCTCCATTTTGAGAGATAAGTGAGTTGTTGAATTTGGTTTATTGGTGAAAAACAAAACCATAAGCGTCACGTGACCCTTCCTCCTGATGAGTTATGGGCTTGAGTGGAGGGATCCGGCTTGCTGGAGCTGTGTCACCAGTGGTCACCACTGTGCTGACGGAACCTTTATAAGTAGGTGGAGCCACGCAAAGACTCTTACAGGGATGTTTCAACCTTGACCTTGTGGGAAGGCCCATTATACATGTGTTTTGCTTTGCTCTGTAGTTACCAGCTGACAAGTGGCTACAAGCCGGCACCGATGGACCTGAGCTTTATCAAACTCACCCCGTCTCAGGAAGCAATGGTGGACAAACTGGCAGAAAATGCTCACAACGTGTGGGCCCGGGACCGGATCCGGCAGGGCTGGACCTACGGCATCCAGCAGGTACCTGTGGCCTCACGTGGTCTCTTGACTCAGAATCCCTGTCCTGCTAATGTGGCTCTTCTCAACACCAAGGTGTGTCAGCCAACTGTGCAGGGAAGTGGCATGTTCTCTATGTTAGCCCATTGCTTGTGACTGTGGCAGAAGGTAGCCGCTGAAAGAGGTCCTTCGGTGGCTTTTGTTATTGCTGTGGTGATTTTTACTTTTTCTTCTCCTGGAGAAGTCTGGCTTTATATGGATGCAGACCTTCATTTGGTTAACTCCTTTGTATTGGCCCTGTTCCGGTAACTTCTGGAGCCCTAGGAGACCAAGGGGATGAGAGGGGCAGCCTTGATCTTCAGGGCCTTGGTGTTGTGTCCTCTTTCAATGTTGTGTTTGCTGTCTCACTTCCTCAGGTTGTTGGCATGACTCTGTTGACCGCACCTTTTTCTTCCTGCAGGACGTCAAGAACAGGAGAAACCCGCGCCTGGTGCCCTACACCCTTCTGGATGACAGGACCAAGAAGTCCAACAAGGACAGCCTCCGGGAGGCGGTGCGCACGCTGCTGGGGTACGGCTACAGCCTGGAGGCGCCCGACCAGGACCACGGTACTGCCGGCTCCCGCTGCTCCCTCCGCTTGCAACGTCACGGGCAGGGTTTACAGCCAAATAAGTGAAGAAAGGGAGCACAGACAGAGTCCTCTAGTGTGTAATCCCGTACGCAGTGTGTAGTCCAGAGCAGCAGTCGCTAGCCTTTTGGACCTCATGGGCCACCAGTGGTCTGCTGGTTTAGAGCACCTTTTTCTGAAGGAGGAGACGGTGTCTTAGGAGCGTGGCCCAGACCACAGCGGTTTACTTCCTGAGGAGGCTAACGGGTCTACCTGGTTCAGACATTGCCCCCATCCCCCCCACCAGCGGTCCTTCGAAGAGCTGGGTTTAGTTGTTTATGGGAATAAATTGTAGTGGGATCTAGTGTTTTGGTTTTGTGCTTCTTTTGTTCTATATTTTTTTTACAGAGAGGAAGGGAGAAGGATAGAGAGTTAGAAACATGGATGAGAGAGAAACACCGATCAGCTGCCTCCTGCACACCTCCTACTGGGGATGTGCCCACAACCAAGGTACATGCCCTTGACTGGAATCGAACCTGGGACCTTTCAGTCCACAGACCGACACTCTATCCTCTGAGCCAAACTGGGTAGGGCTCTAGTGTTTTCTAAGCCTTCATTATTTATAGTCATTCATGTAGGCAATATCAATTAGTGCAATATTTTGCTGTAAGGAAAACACAGTTGAATAGGCAATCAATAAATATGTGTTAAGAATATGGACTTTTTCTTTTAATCCTCAACCTTTTGGTATACTTTCTCATGGTCACCTGGCTTCCGGTTCCATGGCTGACATTTCTCACTCATGGCTCTCTCAATCCATGTGTGTCCACTCTTAAGTCACATGCACACTCTCAGCCCATATGTGCCCAGTCAGTCCACATGTATGGACTCTCAGTCCACGTGCACCTACTGTCAGTCCACGTGCACCTATTGTCAGTCCACCTGTGTCCTCTCTCAGTCCACATGCATCCACTCTATCTACTGTATCCTCTCAATGCACATGTGTTCCCTTGCCTACAGATGTTTTTCCCTTTTCCCACTGATTCTGATGTCAGACTTGACCCTTTCACTTTCTTAAACACCGTGTGTGTGCAGCACATGATGGTGACGATGTGTGGGAGGGAGAGTTCTGCCCTCACTCATGCTTCCTGGGGGGGTGGGGATGGTGACCCTCTCTGCTTCTAGCTTTCTGTCTCCCCCTCGTTGCCTGGTTGCTTCTTCCCTCTCCTCTCTCACCCACCGATGTCCACTCATTTCTCATGGGCAGTGGTTTCAATCTCTTGTGCTATTTCTATCTCTCCGTGCCTCACGTTTATCTCATCTTCCGCTACCAAACCACCAACCGTTGGAGGTCTTTGCACAGAAAGAACTCTCCTGCACAGGCAGGGCCCTGCCTTCACGTGTCACCAGCTCGCCACGGCCTCATGCGGAAGGCGTTGCTCCCTGCGCCTCGCTGGCTTGTGGGCTGCCCGTCCTGATGTATACACACGTAGTACACGTGCACCCGATGGGAGGAGAGTGTCACTCGCACATCCCTGCGGGGGTAGTTATAAAGTCATGTGGCATCTGCCCTTCTTTCCTTGTCCCCGGTGATCACAGACTCTCCTTCCCTTCCCAGCTGCCCGAGCCGAAGTGTGCAGCAGCCCCGGGGAGCGGTTCCGGATCTTCCGGGCTGAGAAAACCTACGCCGTGAAGGCGGGAAGGTGGTACTTTGAGTTCGAGACTGTCACCGCTGGGGACATGCGCGTTGGCTGGAGCAGGCCGGGCTGCCAGCCTGATCAGGAGCTGGGCTGCGACGAACACGCCTTCGCCTTTGACGGCTTCAAGGTGAGCGGGCGCCGGGCAGCAGCCAAGGGGTGGGAGGCATCCTCGCTGCCGGGCCTGGCTTCCCCCCGGGTGCTCCACACAGCCGGAAACCACACTTTGGGAAGATGGTTCCCAGGGAAACGCACAGTGTTCTCCGCTCACAAACACGGGAAACCCCGTGTCAGAAAGATGAAGCACCGTGTCTCACAAAAGTGTTAGAAATACAGACACTCCTTAAAATGCACACATGTTGACACAGCAATCCCACGGAAGAAATCGATCCTGAAGCAGTAATAATTGATAGGCAGACACCTTTAATAACTGTAAGAATACCCAAGGCAATGCGGTTATAATCACGGAAAGTTTCCAGTTTCAACATCATTAGGCATTTTCTTTTTTTTCTTTTTGGCTCCGGGGAAGCTTATTTTATTATTAATACATCATATAAATGTTTGAATGTTATTTTCTCCGTGTAAAATATTAAACAAAAGTTTGCGTGTATGAACATAGTCACAGTAGACTAATAGTCATTCTTGCTAATGAAATAGATCTTTCATTCTTTCATTTGTTTTCTCTGATTTTCCTCCAGTGGACTCTATTCCTTTATCTATGAGGGAAACTTAATGGGAAAAAGGGAATTAGAATAAGTAAGCAATCGTGTAGAAGTTTGACAGTGAGCGCTCAGATATGCATGGAGGGAGAGCACTTCTAGACTAGAAACTAGCATTGTGTCCTGTAGGGCAGTTGACACTCTTTGTTCTGAAATGTCTTTTCTTTATTTTTCCTGAATTCTGCTTTTTTACTTCAGATGGGAAAGTTGAACACCTTGTGATACCTAATGTAGTTAGTTAAGTTTTCTAAAAACTAAGTATTATACTTGAGAAGAATCATATTATTGTTTTGCATTGGTGACTGTATCTCATTACATATTTGATCACAATGAAAGTGACATTTAGGGGAAAGTTAAAAGACTTACCTGGAAAATCAATATCACTAATTTTGTACCTAAAGATCAATAGAATATACTATAGATTCAACTATCACACTTATCCTCTGTGTATATCAAACAATAGTGGCATCTATATTCAGTCTTTAGCAAACATATTGTAAACATTTTTAGGTTTGGTTTGAAACTTTTTATTATACAGGGTGGGGCAAAGGTTTACAGTTGTTTGTATGGAAGATAATATAATAATGAACAAATAATAATACAAAAATAATACAAAAATTAACTGTAAACCTACTTTTGCCCCACCTTGTATATTGAAATGTATTAAGATTTCATTTTGTTATATATTGGTGCCATTGTTCTAAGGAATAGAACTTGCTTTTGAAATGGATGAAAACTAGAATGTCACTCAATGGTAAATTCCCAGCTTGAGTCTCTGCTCATAATTCATTGTTTTTGGGGGAGTAGAGAGAAACCACCCATGTCCCAGGAAGCATTCATTGTAGGGAGAAAAATAAAATGTTAAAGACAGAGTTTTCTTTTGAATAGAAAGTATATAGAGTAGGTTTTTAAAGTGATAGATTCTCAAAATGATGAAATAGCATTTGGGCTTTTCTCGAGTCAGCACACACAGTATTACCATGACGGACGTAGGACTCCATGACGGACGTAGGACTCCCACATCCCGGCTCTGGGGTGGGGGTGGGGAGAGGAGGGCTGCTGTGAGTCCTGCAGGCAGTGGGGGTGCGTTCTCCTGGCCTTCTCGGTGCCAATGACTCTTCTGCCCCCAGGCCCAGCGGTGGCACCAGGGCAATGAGCACTACGGGCGCTCCTGGCAAACGGGCGATGTCGTGGGATGCATGGTGGACATGACAGAGCGCACCATGATGTTCACGCTGAACGGCGAAATCCTTCTTGACGACTCAGGGTCAGAGCTGGCTTTCAAGGACTTTGATGTTGGCGATGGTAAGTGTGTTGGGGGCGGCACAAGGAGACTCTTGGCTTTGATGCCCGTGACCCCGTCCTTGCTTGAGGGTGAGGAAAGAGGAGCTGCCGCTTCAGGTCGCATGGGCACCCTCAAGGCATGTTTGATCAGACGCCCCTGACATTGCTCTAGCTGAGGCTGCTTTGCACTACTGAGCTACGGCAGGTATGGCTGCTTGAATGTGCATAAGAAAATAAACAGCAGGCAGGAGGCGCATTTTCCCTCTGAGCTGCTTATAGCTTCTGTCTGTTCACTCACTTCATAAAAATTTAACGAGAGCCTCCCCGTTGAGGCCCTCTGCTGGCTGCTGAGAGGACAAAGATGAATAAGCACTGTTCAGTCTTTATGTGGTGACAGTATACCGGGAGTCCACATTGTGTGATTTCTGATCAGTGAGAAGTTGGAAATACTAGTAAAGGGGTGCCCGGTGCAGAGAGCAGGCAGCTGAGCTGTGGCTCCGGGTGACCTGGGCAGGGATGAAAACGATGGAAGCCCTTCGTGAGGCAAACACTTCCAGTAAAGGGGCCACTGGCCACACGAGGCTATTTTAATTGACATTAAATTAAGTTAAAAATTGAGTTTCTTGCCTTGCCGGCGTGGCTCAGTGGTTGAGTGTTGACCTATGAACCAGGAGGTCATGGTTTGATTCCTGGTTAGGGCACATGCAATCTTGGAGGACTGGCTGCTTAGCATGCATCTCATGTACACAGTCCAAGGTCAGGAGCGCCTTACGTAGAGGTCGCAGTTAGTGGATTGTGATGCTGAGATCGAATACTGCCCTTCTGACCTTACGTTCTAATACTTAGCATCGGTTCTCTCTTTTTGGACAACATTTGTGATCATACCGTACTAACCGGCTCTTATACTGATGGAACTGAGATTGTGGTTCTTCTTTCTTCCAGGATTCATACCCGTGTGCAGCCTTGGGGTGGCTCAGGTGGGAAGGATGAACTTTGGAAAGGACGTGAGCACCTTGAAGTATTTCACCATTTGTGGCTTACAGGAGGGCTACGAGCCGTTCGCCGTTAACACCAACAGGGACATTACCATGTGGCTAAGCAAGCGACTTCCTCAGTTCCTCCAGGTTCCTTCAAACCACGAACATATTGAGGTTTGCTTTTTCTCAAAATGTCAGACAGTTGCCAAAAGACAGGATCAGAATATCTTGACACACGGGAGTTTTACGTGGACAATTACTGTCACTTAAAAGGTGACCCTGATGTGTTACACAGAAATAGAATTAAGCACAGGCTCAGCCTTGATTTTAAATACTTTATGAGTAGCTGATTAGATCGATGAGCCATTGTTAATTTTCGTTTTTAGAGGCAATCTCGGGCTCAGTCTGAATAGACACAGTGATCACATGGATTTCCCAAACCCTCTCCTGAGTTAGAAGCAGAACTATGGGTATATCTGTAACCCAGTCTCACGATACTCAGTCGTCTAATTTACAAAACCACATCACATGTGGCTGCATTTGGGTCTTACAGACATGAAACACGTGGTCTTTAGAACCCCCGAATCCACGGTGATGGCTGGAATTGACCTATCACGTCCCTGTGTGCTAGGTGACCAGAATAGACGGCACCGCGGACACCTCCCCATGTTTAAAGATCACTCAGAAGTCCTTCAGTTCCCAGAACAGCAGCACGGACATCATGTTCTACCGGCTGAGCATGCCCATCGAGTGCGCAGAGGTCTTCTCCAGGACGGCGGCCGGCGGGCTCCCGGGGGCCGGCCTCTTCGGGCCCAAGAGTGACCTGGAGGATTACGACGCGGATTCTGATTTCGAGGTTCTGATGAAGACAGCTCACGGCCATCTGGTGCCCGATCGGGTGGACAAGGACAAAGAAGCTACAAAGCCAGAGTTTAACAACCACAAGGATTACGCGCAGGAGAAGCCCTCTCGTCTGAAACAGAGGTGGCTGATCTTTTCTGTGGTTGAGTTTGTAGGAGTTCTTTGCATACACTGGACATTAATCTTTAGCAGATACATGGTTTGCAAGTATTTCCCGCCAAGAGTTAGTTTTCAAAATGTCTGTATTTACTTTCTTGGTTGAAACTTAGAGTCTTCTCTCTCTAACTAGTGTTTTTATGGACAAGAAGACAACCCATGTTAGCATTTTGCCTTGCCCTAAATCAGAATTTCTGAGCCTCAGCATGCTCTGGGTTAAATAACTGTTTGTGGTGAGATTCTGCCTTGGTCATGAAACATGGTCTCCATCCGTTAGATGCAGGTGGCACACACGTGGCCCCAGTCCCATGTCATGGCAACCAAAAACATCTCCAGAGGTTGCCAGACATGCTCGGGGGAGTGAAACCGCCCTGGTTGATAATCACTGAACTAAGCTGGTTATTTGCTTGTGTTTGAAGGAAGCAGAACTTTTAACGTTGCTTACTCCCAGTGCTGTCGTATTTCCAGATTCTTGCTGAGAAAGACAAAGCCGGATTACAGCACGAGCCACTCCGCGAGGCTCACTGAGGACGTCCTAGCGGATGACCGGGACGACTACGAATACCTGATGCAGACGTCCACGGTACGTCCTTACGTCAGTCTGTCACTCATCCCACTTGACATTTCAAACGTCCGCTTGAGTCATCATACTTAGCAAGCTGATGTTTAAAATGATTTTTTCTTATTTGGTGGTGGGGGGGGAGGGGAGTAAAAAGTTGAAAAATATATGGATATGCAGCAAAAGAGCTATTTTAGGGAAAAAGGCCTGTTATTGTTTTTCTTGGCAAAATTTGAATTTGTGACCTAATTTCTCCGAGTACATATAATTTCTTTCATCTTTGTGATATGTCTAAAAGAAGGTAATTCATATTTTGTTAGAGGTCAAGTTTTGCTCTGTGCCACTTAAAGCTTTCAAAACAGCTAAATGACAAATGGAAAAAATAGGTAGTAGTGTCCCTCAAGTTGATCCCCCCATGTTGGAGATCGGTTTTCACATATTAGATAGGATCTATTTCAAAGTGACTTAAAGATGTGGAAATGTGACATTTTAGTGCTAGGAAAGACGACCTATCCACAGGTGTAAAACTCCCGCACAGATTAGCACACTGTGAAAGCTGGGGGAATTCGAAGCTTACCTGCCTAGTGGCTGATGATTGTATTGCATAAAGATCCTCTCTATGTACAAATACGAATGGTGTGCATATTACACGTGTACTCCCACAGTCATGCACACACTCAGGAGTACAAGAGCCTTCCACCATTTAGCACACAGAGACTTCTCTGTTGCCATGATTTCTAGTTGGACTCCGGATCTCTGCTCTCAGGCTCTTCTTAGTTTGCAGTCTTAGTTCTTGGTGTTGATGACATTTTAATTAGGCCCAGAGATTTTAAGCAACTATATTCAACAACAATCCAGGGACTCTGCAGTTCAGGCTGGTTCGTGTTACGTTGCCAACACCTGCTTTGTACTGTCTTCGCAGTACTATTACTCGGTGAGGATCTTCCCTGGACAAGAGCCGGCCAGTGTCTGGGTGGGCTGGGTCACGGCCGACTTCCACCAGTACGACACGTGCTTCGACCTGGACAGAGTTCGCACAGTGACCGTGACTCTGGGAGATGAGAAAGGGAAGGTGCACGAAAGGTTGGTTTCCCTCCCTTTCTTAAAGGGACAGCTGATCGAAATGTTGATACACCTTGGATTTCATACCCCCAGGGTATGATTTCTACTTATAGGAACAATATGATCAAAAACCTTAACGTCAGTGTCCTTGCTGTTGCTCAACCAAGCCAGTAAGGAATCTGAGTATTTAAAAGCGAAAACCGTTATAAAGTGAGAGCAGCGCGCCCCTTTTCGGGGAATAATCGTGTTCCTTCGGCTGCCATCGCACATGACTAACAGTGTGGGTTGCGAGTCGCAGCCCCTGTGCCAGGGATTAGGATGGGGAAGGTGAGACAGGGAGCGTGCGGTCTGACATGCACCCTGGGCCCTGGTTTGTGGGGGGAGACGATTGAAGACTGGAGTGGAGTGTGTGAACTCCGACTGAGGGGCAGTGGGTTCTTTCCTCAGCCTGGCCATTGACTCGCTGTGTGGCTTTGGGTAAGTCACTTACACTTTCTGTGCCATCCTTTCTCATCTGTAAAACGAACCAAACTCAAACCAAACCTTCAAAAAAGTGAAGAAGGCCATTTTCCTCGCAGAAGTAGGCAAGAGAAGACCTGACATTCGCACCTACCTCTGTGCCCATGCGTCCTCTCGTCCTCCATACGTTGCTTTGATTTTATAGCCGCACCTCGTTTTTGGTGACTAGAAGCTCACTCTCCTGCCTTCGGGGTTTAACACCTGAGACATTAGAACTTAGATCTTGAGGCGGTGGGCTGGCAAGACTCTCCACTGAGTAGTGATTCATGTGTGGGTGCCCCAAACCACCTGTGCCCAGGAATATTCTAGGGGGATATATTTGATTTTCAGAGAAGGTGATAGTATAAGGCAGTGGTCGGCAAACTCATTAGTCAGCAGAGCCAAATATCAACAGTACAATGATTGACATTTCTTTTGAGAGCCACATTTTTTAAACTTAAACTTCTTCTAACGCCTCTTCTTCAAAATAGACTTGCCAAGGCCATGGTATTTTGTGGAAGAGCCACACTCAAGGGGACAAAGAGCCACATGTGGCTCGAGAGCCGCAGTTTGACTACCACTGGTATAAGGGAAGCTGGGGTTGAGCCACCAAATAGATGGCTCTGTTGCAGGAAGGGTTGTTGAGTCTTATGGACACAATGCAAAGAAGCACAGCTGGCCTGGTTATCCAGAAACTGACCAGCTCACCCTTTTTTATTTTTATTTTTTACTTTTTAATCTTCACTTGAGGATATTTTTTTTCATTGATTTTTAGAGAGGGTGGAAGACAGAGGGAAAGACAGAGAGAAACATCGATGTGAGAGAAACACATCGATGGGTTGCCTCCTGCACACGCCCCAACCAGGGCCCGGGCTGGGGAGGAGCTTGCAACCGAGGTGCGTGTCCTTAACAGGAATTGAACCCAGGACCCGACATTCTATTCACCGAGCCAGACTGGCTAGGGCCAGTTCACCTTGTTCTTTGCCTGCCGGTGGCCTGTTTTTCCTGGTCTCATGAATCTGTCTGCTATCTGGCGGCAGACAAAGTGAAAATAACGGTTTTGTTGCCATCTCTGGTCAAGGTGTGGCTGAGAGTGAAACTCGGGTGGGTTGTTCACACTGATTTTGTGCATATTCCAGCTGAGTCTCTCTCATGGCCGATCGCCGGGAAGTTTCCCTAAGGGGGCTTGTTTTAGCCAAATGGGAGATGTATTGAATGACTGACTGGTCCTCTCATCTCAGAACAGTGGTTAAACACACACACACACACACACACACACACACACACACACTACCTCTGAGAATGAAAATTACAAATTTGGATGATTCTCAAAGAAACTTTTTTGAACCTCAGAAAAAGACGCAGTTTGGTTTGAGTTTTCGCAGGGCAGGTGCAGGTCAGCTCTTACGTGGTTCCAGCTTGCTGACCTGTCTCCATCAGGTGTGACTTAGGACCTGATCGAGAGCGTCCACTGGTCAGCGAGGCTCGGGGTCAGACCCGGGCCCACGTGCACCTCCCCACCACAGCATGAGCTTGTTGCTTGCGCAGCATAATCTAGGTTTAGCCTGCGAGATATACGTGCTTCTGTTCTACCCGTGGTTGTACCAAGATAAAAATGTTTTTGAAATCCAGCATCAAACGCAGCAACTGCTACATGGTGTGCGCGGGCGAGAGCATGAGCCCCGGGCAGGTCCGCAACAACAACGGGCTGGAGATCGGCTGCATGGTGGACGCCGCCAGCGGGCTGCTCACCTTCACGGCCAACGGCAAGGAGCTGAGCACCTACTACCAGGTACCGTCTGTGGGCACTGCTTCTCCGCAGGGAAGCGTTGTTGACCATTAGAGGAAAGCACACCCTGTAAGACAGAATCACAAATTTTAAAAAACGGAAAACAGGCCCTGGCCATCGTGGGCCAGTGGTGACAGCATCTGCGCGTGCGCACCTAACGGTCTTGGGTCCGATTCCCAGCCAAGGGCATGCATCTGGGTTGCAGGTTCTATTCCAGGTCCAGGCCAGGGCGCCTGTGGGAGGCAAATTACAGATGCATCCCTCTCACATGGATGCACATCTCTCTCTCCCCACCTCCCTTTCACTCTAACTAAAAATCAATGGGGAAAATATCTTTGGGTGACAATTAATAACAACAAAAGAAAATGAAAACAGAACTGAATGAATTATGTATTTTTACTTCTGCTTGAATAATAGCTGCACCTTAACGCCCTTCAGAGCTAGGAGTACATTTCTCCTTAAATGTTCATGTAGCAGAGAAATGAAATGCTCCCAGTAGTTCCGTATTTTTCGGACCATAAGACGCACCAGTTTTTAGAGAAGGGAAATGAAGAAAAAAAGATTCTGAAACAAAGTGTCCTAAAATATTTTATGTGCATTAAAACCCAACATCACAGTCATAAACACATGTAATCAACCCTGTAAAGTAAACAGCAGCATTTAGAACCATTTTAGAGCTGGGCAAGCACACAGAGACCACACAGAGCCGGGCAAGTAAAAAAACTTTTTTTTTAAAGTATATGTGTAGGCTATATTTGGACCATAAGACGCAGGGACTTTTCCCCCCCACTTCTGGGGGGGAAAAAAGTGCGTCTTATGGTCCGAAAAATACAGTAATTGCTGAAAGACGATTTCCATGTGGGAGAAAGGAAGGTCTCTGGTTCGCTTTTGTGAAGTGTTCCCTAGTTGTTGTGCAGAAAATACGTGTTCTTTCTTTTCTCCCTCTGCTAATATGGTTAAATTCGTTGCTTTGCAGGTGGAGCCAAGCACCAAATTATTTCCTGCAGTTTTTGCACAAGCCACAAGTCCCAATGTCTTCCAGTTTGAGTTGGGAAGAATAAAGGTAAGAAAGATCATTCTTGGTCTTACATTTGGATTATGTTCTGTTAGGGAATAATATGTACTTCTTAAATGAGTACTGCTATTAATCCTATATATAATTTTTAAAAAATATATATTTTATTGATTTCAGAGAGGAAGGGAGAGGGAGAGACAGAAACATCAGTGTGAGTGAGGGTGTGGGTTATGGACACGGCGGGTGACAGGGCGGACGGAGAGAGAGCCATGTGGATGTGACCTGTGTCAGGGCGTGTGGCACCAAGAGCAGCTCGGAGAGCAGGCCTCGAGGATGTGGTGGCTTCCTCGCTCCTGCCTTCTCCCAGGCCAGCCAGGGTGTGGCAGAGCCACGGGCCTACCCTGCACTTGCCCTGAGGGGCCGGGCCTTTTCCTTCAAGCATCGTCTCCTTTCAGGAGCTTCCGCCCCATTCCTGCCATTTCTTGTACTGACTTTGGGGGACACACAGCTGGTCTTTCTTCTGTCTGATCCCCGGGAGGGTCAGAAACGGCTCCTCTGCTTCGTCCCCTAGAACGTGATGCCTCTCTCGGCGGGCCTCTTCAAGAGCGAGCACAGGAACCCCATGCCTCAGTGTCCCCCGCGCCTCCACGTGCAGTTCCTGTCCCACGTTCTGTGGAGCCGGATGCCCAACCAGTTCCTGAAGGTGGACGTGTCGCGGGTCAGCGAGCGCCAGGGCTGGCTGGTGCAGTGCGTGGACCCGCTGCAGTTCATGTCCCTGCACATCCCCGAGGAGAACAGGTGCGTGCCCCGCACCCTCCACGGGGCCTCTCACTGACCGTCACTGAGTGGCTTGTCTAGAGGAAGCATGGACTTTTAAAACGGATTCTGTTGTCAGAGGAAAGACTTTGGGCATAACCTGGTCCGATTATTGAGGTTCTGAAAGGTCATGATAGGGACCTGAATGAGGAGCCTGTGTAGACTCAGTTTCCCTGCAGAAACGCTCCTCACTGAGAATGTCACTATAGAGTGTGTTTCTCGAGTGGCACAGGTGGCATATAGGTGGGTCTGGGAGGGAGGTTGGTTAGAGGGGAGTTACATCCCCGGAATCAGCCTGTTAGCTCCTCCCACTGGCCAGGCGGCAGTGCTCCCAGGTCAGAGACAAGGCGCAGCCTCTGGAATTAAAGGCACCGTTTCCTGGGTTCTAGAAACCAGCCACCCAGTGGGGAAGGGGACTTGGGGTTTCCCAGGGAGGGCTCATGTTCCGAAAGGAGGGGCCCCCAGGTTCAGACTGAGACCAGTCTAAGAGGCGCCCCGAACTTCGTATGGACGATGAAGAGGGTGCAAGCCCAAGAGGGTGAACATTTTTAAAAAATTATATTTTATTGATTTCTCACAGAGAGGAAGAGAGAGGGATAGAGAGTTAGAAACATTGATGAGAGAGAAATATCGATCAGCTGCCTCCTGCACACCCCCCACTGGGGATGTGCCACAACCAAGGTACATGCCCTTGACCGGAATCGAACCTGAAACCTTTCAGTCTACAGGCCGACGTTCTATCCACTGAGCCACACCGGTTTCGGCGAGGGCGAACATTTTCAACATAAAATTCTTTATGGGAGAAATCTTGTAAAAGACATAGAACAGACTTTTTTCTGCATGCCGTGGAGGATGAGGGTGGCTTGCGTGAGCTTCTGTGTGCCTGTGACTGAGCCTCCCCCCGGCCCGCAGGTCCGTGGACATCCTGGAGCTGACGGAGCAGGAGGAGCTGCTGCACTTCCACTCGCACACGCTGCGGCTCTACTCGGCCGTGTGTGCCCTGGGCAACCACCGCGTGGCGCACGCGCTCTGCAGCCACGTGGACGAGGCGCAGCTGCTGTACGCCATCGAGAGCAAGTACATGCCCGGCCTGCTGCGCACGGGCTACTACGACCTGCTCATCGACATCCACCTGAGCGCCTACGCCACCGCGCGGCTCATGATGAACAACGAGTACATCGTGCCCATGACCGAGGAGACCAAGAGCATCACGCTCTTCCCCGACCAGCACAAGGAGCACGGGCTGCCGGGCATCGGCCTCAGCACCTCGCTGCGGCCGCGCATGCGCTTCTCCTCGCCCAGCTTCGTGGGCCTCAACCACGACTGCTACCAGTACAGCCCCGAGTTCCCCCTGGACACGCTCAAGACCAAGACCATGCAGATGCTGACGGAGGTGGTGCAGGAGGGCGGCCTGCGCGCCAGGGACCCGGTAGGGGGCACCACCGAGTTCCTCTTCGTGCCGCTCATCAAGCTCTTCTACACGCTGCTCACCATGGGCGTCTTCCAAGGGGAGGACCTGAAGCACATCCTGCAGCTCATTGAGCCCCGGGTGTTCAGGGAGGCCTTCCCGGAGGAGGAGGACCAGGCGCCCTCCAAGGAGCCCCACCCCGAGGATGCCAGGCCCGAGGGCATGCGTGGGGACGCTGCAGAGGGGCTGCTGCAGATGAAACTGCCCGAGCCCGTGAAGCTCCAGGTGAGGGGGTGAGTGGGGGGCTGCCGGGGGGAAGGGGTGGGGAGCTCAGGATTGCACATGACCAAAGCACTGAAACTGGCCTGTGGGGGTTCCTGTGTAGCATAGTTGTCTTGAAAATTAATATCCAGTTGTGTTTGGGACCCATCAATCTAACTTTCTGACATTTGATCGAATTTAATGAAATGTCCAATTGAGTCCATTGATAATAGTTAATAAAAGATAAATTTAGTATATTTGTCAAGGTGATTTCCTGTTTACCATGTGTGTCTGCAAGTCTGGCCTGTTTGTGTGCATATGTGTATGTGTATGCATGTACTTGTGTTTATATGTAGATTTGCACGTATAGATGTGTGTATGCGTCTATGTGTATTGGTGCGTACAGTTGTGTGTATGTGTATATTGTGTGTGCATGCGTATAGTTGTGTTCATGTATATATGTATATTTATGTGTGTACATTTTATGTTTATAGGTATATTGTGTGTATGTGTGCATATGTACTTTTATCTGTGTGGAGGTGTGTATAAATATATTTGTGCGCCTATAGTTGTGTGTGTCTACGTGAGTTTAGTTGTGTGTGTATATTTGTGTGTCCATATGTATACATGAGTATTTCTGTGTGTACAGTTGTGCGTGCGTGTGTGTGTGTGTGTGTGTGTGTCTGTGTGTGTTACATGTGTGAAAGCGTAGGAGATGGGCTTCTGCCGCTGATTTTTATTTGCTGTCCCAGAGCTCTGAAGGTTCCTGACTTACACCGGGTGTCTTTGTCGTTGTCTCCTTAGATGTGCCTGCTCCTCCAGTACCTCTGCGACTGCCAGGTCCGGCACCGCATCGAAGCCATCGTGGCCTTTTCCGATGACTTTGTCGCCAGGCTCCAGGACAACCAGCGCTTCCGCTACAACGAAGTCATGCAGGCCCTGAACATGTCAGCCGCGCTCACAGCCCGGAAGACGAAGGAGTTCAGGTCGCCCCCACAAGAGCAGGTACAGAGGGACCGGAAACCCTCCCTGTGGGCTCCGTCAGCTCACTCAGGACCCAGGCCCTGCACAGGGACCAGTGCATCTCCCTGTTCTCTCCGTACTAGCCACGGTGCGGTAGTCAGCAGCCTTAGCTTCCCCAAGCAGTCTGCTGGGTGAGTTTAAAGTTTAAACAAATCAGAGGCTTATTAAAAGGAATCAGATGTGTCATGGCCTCTTTGAGGAGGCCAGTTTCGCCAGATCCTGATGTCATACAACTGGGAACAACACTTAAACACACTGACACGGTGGGAACTTGTCCTCATCGCTGACGGACGGGCTCCTGGGACACAATGCTAGACTTTTTTTTTTTAATTATTTATTTATTTGTTTACTTTTTGTTTACTGTTAATATGTTATTTTTTAATTTATTAGAGAGATAGATAGAAGCTTTGATTTGCTCCATTGTTAGTATTGATAAATTCATCCGTTGGGCAACATTTTACGAATACTCCAAAACTGGTTTCGAACAGCTTTAGTTTTGTGATCTTTGCTGTGTAATTCCTCAATCCACTCTTCTCTCATTCTCGTTCTTCCTCTTCCTTGTTCCAAACTTCCAGATCAATATGCTTCTCAATTTTAAGGATGACAAAAACGAGTGTCCATGTCCAGAGGAAATCCGAGACCAACTCTTAGATTTCCATGAAGATCTGATGGCACATTGTGGTAAGGTCGTTGTGACCTCCAGCTCTTGTTAAATGCCCACACACTGCTTCAGGAGCAGCTCTTAGGTAACAGGCTCACTGCTACAAGAGCTGCTCTGAATGTATGTCACAGGTTCACAAATACGCATGATGCCGGCTAGGGTTTATCCAAGAAAACTTATTACCATAAAATGCTTAACGGACCCTCTGTGGGAAGCCAGGAGGGTAGAGATCAGACAGGTATCAGATGAAGCAGAAGATGACTGAAATTCCCTCTCTCTCTCTTTTCTCTTTCCCTGGTGACAGGGAACAAGGGGGTTGGGGGTGTGTGTGGTTTGTAACCAGGTGCTTTGGGCAGAGAGCTAAGTGTTAGGTTGATTGGAGTCAAATGAAATTTATTCAAAACCAGTTGTATTTAAACTGACCGCATGGCCACTTTTTAGGCCCATGGAATTCAGCATACATCTCATGAAATTAATGAATGTCTAAGGGAAGCATTCATTAAATTCCATGTTAGCAGCCAAATCTGTGAAGAGAACCCTCCCCCTTCATTCTGAGAACTTGCATGATGGGATTGATTCCATGCTGCGGGCATGTGTGTCCTCTGTCTCCGTGCAGTGGTGCAGGTTCAGGCGGCTCCTGTGAAAGACAGTGACCCAGCAGACAGTTCCTAGGTGATCTGCACAGCCCCAGGGGCGTTATTTTTATTTTATTTTAATAAGGAGCATAAAAGCACTGCCTGCGTATTAAGTCAGCTTATGAATGAACCACTGAATGACTGCCGTCAGGTTATACCATGTATATGTCATGTGTATGGTATGAAGGAGGGGACACTGCAGTGGTAGAATTATTGTTTCAGACAAAGCATCCATGCTTTAGGTACTTAATTAGACCTGTCCTCTCTGTGTCTCAAGTTGTTAAAATACTACTGACATGTATGGAGGCACATGAGGAGGAAAGTGGGAGGTTTTCAGCCGACAGAACTGCAGGTCCAGCAGGAGGCGCCTGAAGCCAGAGCTGCCTGGCGGCGAAAGGAGCAGATGGGTCTTATCTCTTGAGAGAGACTTGGCTCTCTGTCCGGTCTTATCTTCTGTGCTGGCTGCTGAGGGCCAGGAGCCCCCAGGAGCAGGGGCAGAGAAGGGAGGGAGAGACGCCACACATGGATGTTGCTGTGAGTGCTCCCGGGCAGGCTTTCTCCGTGGTGTGGCGTGTCCGACGCTGTGAATGGAGAGGTTGCAAAGCCTGAGAATTCTTTTTCTGAAATGTACTTTAAAAAAATTTTTTTCCTCTTTCTCTTCCCTCTTTTCATGCTAGGCATCGAGCTGGATGACGATGGGTCTCTGGATGGACACAGTGACCTAACCATCAGAGGGCGCCTGCTGTCCCTGGTGGAGAAGGTGACGTCCCTGAAGAAGAAACAAGCTGACAAGCCAGCGGAGAGCGACTCTGACAAGTCCTGTGAGTCTGGGAGGGGCAAAGGGAGCACTAAAGTTTAGGTGTTTGATTGGAGACTATGAAGAGAGAGCAAAAGGCAGTAACTTAGCCTTCCGATCTAAATATCATGCAATCGATTTTCAAATATTCTTACACTAAGTTAAACCTTTTCTTAAGGTTTCAGTAGGTAGTGTCTATAACTCTATTTTGATTCTGGTTCGTGTGTATTTTATTTAACTGCAGAGTAAGCTGCTACTCCTGAGTCAAGTCAGCACAGGGCAGTGCATCTCAGACACACTCGTCACCCATGCACCAGTTCATGCACCGGGCCTCTAATACATATCTACTGAGTGGCCAGATTATTATGCATTCAGAGATCATCATTATCTGGCCACTCAGTGTATATTTAAGTGAAGTTGATTTTCTTCTAAAAATATTCCTAAGTATTCTGATACACACATAGATACGAGTTTGGGACTATGAAATATGCAGTTGAAATGCCAACTTTAATGCCTTCTCTTACTATTTTCTTTTTTTAAAATACCACCAATGATCGAGCAGCCACTCTTCAGCAGCTGATCTCTGAGACGATGGTGCGGTGGGCTCAGGAGTCTGTCATCGAGGACCCCGAGCTGGTGAGGGCCATGTTCGTGCTGCTGCACCGGCAGTATGACGGCATTGGGGGGCTGGTCCAGGCCCTGCCCAAGACCTACACCATCAGCGCCGTCTCCGTGGAGGACACCATCAACCTGCTGGCCTCCCTGGGCCAGATCCGCTCTCTGCTGAGCGTGAGGATGGGCAGAGAAGAGGAAAAGCTCATGATTCGGGGATTAGGGTACGTGGAACCGTTACAGCCTTTTGTCTTATATGCTTTTTCTTTCTACTTGCTCATCCCAATACTAAAACAGTAGGTTCATTAATAGAAATACACTCTTTAGATTGCATGACCATTAAGTTAAATTGCTTTGTGGGTGTTTTTTTGTTTTGTTTTAGAAGGTTGAACACATTTGGATATTCATTAAATTAGGATGATAAATGTCCAAAACTGTATTTCATATTAGTGAATGTTTATATATTCGTACATTTCTTGTAATTAAAAAGAATAGACAACTGTTTACTATTTTTGATTGGCTACCAATGGTTTTGAGGAAAACCCAATTGTATTTATTAACTTTTGTGGCTTACCTATGATTGCTCTCACTTTTCCATACGTGCTAGTATTTCCAAAAGGTTAATCGGATTTCAGATACATTTGTATTGAAAGTTTGCTCTGACCTGTGTTCCTTTGCAGGGACATTATGAATAATAAAGTGTTTTACCAGCACCCGAATCTCATGAGGGCACTGGGGATGCATGAGACGGTGATGGAGGTCATGGTGAACGTCCTTGGTGGTGGGGAGTCCAAGGTAAGGAAAACCTTTGGATCTCGGGGCACTGTTTATTGCACCTCCTGAGTACATGCATTTCTTAAACCTTTTTCAGAGGACTGTTTTAAAAGACACCTTTTGGGGGGGGGGGGGAAACACACACCACAAAACAACCTTACTGACTAAGAGTTGAATGTACTACTAGTGTTTTTTGTGTATTTTTTTTAATATCTATAACAATTTTTATCCTATGTTGAGTGATTTGCTATAGCCTTAATTATTGTCATTTAAAGGATGTTTAGGAACTTCAGAAGTGAACACTGTACTATTCACTTAACATTTAGAACTATAAGTCAGTTTCTTCACGTTACACATCCACAGAACACACATGTTCTTGAGATTCAGCCGTTCCCCTTAGCAACCGGGGGCTGCACTAAGTTCCCAGCCCAGACCAAGACTTGAAGATGATGCTCTGGAGTATTTGTTGTAAGATTCTAAAGTGAATTGTTAAGGGATTAAAATTTAAAATAAAGTTCTTTAGAACCAAATGAACAGAGTAATATATCAAATAACTTTAGATAAGTCGGTATAATTTCATAATATCTGATTTCCAAAACATACTTCAATTATTTTTGAAATTTCACTGTGTTTTTCAAAACATGGACATGAGTCTATCATTTTCCTGTCCCGTCACCATTCAGACAGACTCACAAAGACATTTACAAAATGCTGTGCTGAAGAAGGACCCCAGGCGTCACTGAGCATCCTAGAACAGGGTTTGGCTCTCAGAGGACCTGCGTCTGATGGGGTCCAGCTTCTGGTCAGGGTGCTCCTCAGAGTGGAGGAGTCCTGTGCAGCCAGGAGACTGAATACCTGGAATTTTAATGATAACCGCAGTGATGATCAGAATTTATGGTTCTAAATATCACATGGGGTGCTCTTCACAGACTGTCTCATTTACATCCCCCTTTCCTGCCTACAGTGAGCACTATTAGCCTCCTCATTCCAGGTGTACATAACCAAATCGGTGAGATGGCAGCTTTTCAAAGAAGCTCAGCTGCTAGTGGTCAGGAGTCACACCGAGTCTGTCGGATTCCTAACCCGGGCTCATTCCTCCTCTGGTTTGGGCTGTAGATTAATCCCAAATCAAGCCATTGATGGTGATGAGGTTTCCACGTTAGTGCCAGGCCTGCTTTTCTGGGGCTCGGGGACAGGTGGGTCAGAGTCTGGAAGTGGGAAGGTCTTCGGGCCAAGGCTCTGCAGACATGGGCACACACGGGTTAATAACGGGACTCCATTTTATAAGGATAATTTGCTTTCACAGCTAATTAAATGCTCTTTACGCAGGAGATCACCTTTCCTAAGATGGTAGCCAACTGTTGCCGTTTCCTCTGTTACTTCTGTCGGATCAGCCGGCAGAACCAAAAGGCTATGTTTGACCATCTCAGCTACTTACTGGAAAATAGCAGTGTTGGTCTAGGTATGTAAGGGTTTGGCTTTTCTTTAATTTTTGTGATAAAATAATACCCATATTCCGATGTAATGTCAGTTAGCTTAGAGAAGTGCAATATGTGCTGCACTCCAAAATTCAATGTTAAGTAGAAGTGTGTTCTACACGGAATTCATAGTTGCAGCCCAATCCAGGTTTTGTTTCCTCTTCATTTGGATCAACAGCTTCGCCAGCGATGAGAGGTTCAACGCCCCTGGATGTGGCGGCAGCTTCAGTGATGGACAACAATGAGCTGGCCTTAGCTCTGCGTGAGCCGGACCTGGAGAAGGTAGGCGATCGCACAGGAACCAGACCTTGCGGGGGAATTCTGCTTCTGGGGGCCTGAGGCCAATCAGACTCTAGATCTAATGTACTGACACTAACACCCACACAGCAGCTGGAGCACTGTGTCTGGATCAAAGAGAGAATCTTAAAAGCAGAGAGAAGAGCAGTTAGTTACCTACCAGGGAGCACCCATACAACTGTCAGCTGATTTCTCAACAGAAATTTTGCAGGGCAGAAGGGAGTGGCAAGAAATATTTAAAGTGATGAATAGCAAGAACCTACAACCAAGATTACTCTACCCAGCAAAGCTATCATTTAGAACTGAAGGTCAGATAAAGAGCTTCACAAACAAGAAAAAGCTAAAGGAGCTTATCACCACCAAACCAGTATCACATGAAATGTTGAAGGGTATTCTGAAAGAAAAGGAAGAAGGAGAAGAAGAAAGATCATAAACATGAATAAAATGGCAGGAAATACACATCTATCAATAATTGAATCTATAAATGAAAATAAGTGAACAAGGAGTCTAATGAATAAAATAAAATGGTGGAATAAAATAGAACCAGAGGCATGGAAACATGGAACAGACCAACAAATCTCAGAGGGAAGGGGTGGGAGGGAGGAGGAGCAGGAAGAGAGTAACCAAAGGTCTTATATTGCATACTAGAGGCCTGATGCATGAAATTCGTGCAAGAGGTTTGGCCCTCACAGCTGAAGCGGCTTACCCTGGCTTCGTCAGGAAGGTCGTCACGAAGGACGTCTGGTCTAATTAGCATATTACGCTTTTATTACCTTAGAAATGCATTACCTGTGGACACAATAGGATGGGAAAGCCTAGGGCTGGGTGGGATCCTGGTGGTGGGGAACAATGAGGGGGAAAGGGGGGTGTCTGTAATACTCTCAACAATAAAGATTAAGTCACACACAGACTTTCAAAGCTGCATTTGTTATTAACGGCCCTTGGATGGTGTCTCCCCGACCTCTGACTTGCCTCCCGAGGCTTCACGCTCTGCTCCTCGTCCTGTTGGCAGGTCGTCCGGTATTTGGCCGGCTGTGGACTGCAGAGCTGCCCGATGCTAGTGGCCAAGGGCTACCCAGACATCGGCTGGAACCCAGTCGAAGGGGAGAGATACCTCGACTTTCTCAGATTTGCTGTTTTCTGCAACGGTAGGACGGAAGGCTTGTGGGGCCCTCTTTGCTCATCATTAAAACTGCATGGAAATAGTGATATAAAATAGTGATACATGCCAGCATTTCCACGGGGGAGGGAAATGTTAGAAAAGAAACAGAATATTTTATAATCAGATATGTGCAGTAACAACTTATTTTATATTTGTTTTGAAAGTGGTGCTATACATCATTATTAAATTAAGAATTTTCTGTACTTAAAAAATTTTTTGTAATTGGATTCTATAAGGCCTAGGACTATGGTTTCAAGTAACAAATTACAAATTAACAAATTAACAGTATATGCCTCCATAATGCCTTTCTTTACGTTGCAAATGTTAAGTTCAAGAACAGAAGATGACAGTCTTGTACACATAAAACTAGTGATCTGAATGTATTGTAATTTTGGCTTTACCACCATGATCGTTGGTTTTAGTTATTACTTTAAAAAAATATATATAAGTGAATTAATGTAGCATCGTTTGCTCAGAAGCCCACGTGACCCCGCTTGTGCCTGCAGGGGAGAGCGTGGAGGAGAACGCGAATGTGGTGGTGCGGCTGCTCATCCGCAGGCCCGAGTGCTTCGGCCCCGCGCTGCGCGGCGAGGGCGGGAACGGGCTCCTCGCAGCCATGGAAGAGGCCATCAAAATAGCCGAGGACCCTTCTCGAGATGGCCCCTCCCCAGCCAGCGGGTCCAGCAAAACCCCGTAGGTCCAATACACACACTCTTAGGAGTACATCGTGCTACTTGACTTGAACTTGTACAAAATATAACTTGCAGTCTGTTAATTTCAATGTAACTGGCGATTTCTCCCCTTGGAGACCAAGTGAGTTAGATGCGGGAGCGGGATGGGGGCTGCTGGGCCGGGCCGAACGCACAGAGACCCGAGGAGGCCGTGGCTGGAATGAGGACCTCAGGCTGCGGGAGGTTGTACGTGGAGACTTCTCCCAGGGGCTCTGGCAAGTTTCCTTCTTACGGTGATGGCAGCAGCCTTCGAACCTGGAGTCGAGGTCAGGAGAAGCAGCTAGAATGGGTTTTCATGACAAGAGTGAGTGAGGAAGAGACCTTTAGGCAGATAATGGAGACTTGGTCCAGAAGAGGGGGTGTCATCATGCTGGGAGTGATGGCGGGGGCAGCAACAGCCTTCCACTTGTCGGGATGTGTGCAGGTTGTGGGTACTTAGCTCCAGTGAAGGACATCTTTGGTTCTGGCTGCCGCTCGGATTGTTTTACTCTGGGAGGTGGCAGCCCTGCTAGGCTCCTGATCCCAGCTCCTGGAGGAGAGACAACACGGGGCCTATTGGAGCCAAGTTGAAACACAAGCGTGGTCCCACTAACCCTGCTGCCCGGACAACCCGGCGCAGTTCTGTCCATAGCGTGGCTGGGCTCCAGACTGGGAGGGTCTGTGCTTACCAGTCAGCCACAGCGGAAGGAGGGCCCTCAGTTTCTCTAAGTTGCAGGAAGTGTACCAGTGGGTGTGCGCTCCAAGGCCCTGGGAACAGCCTTGCATGCTGGGAAAGGTGTGGCCAGTGCACCTCGCTGTCCCTGGTCAGACCTCTGAGTCCAGCCAACGCAGCAGACACAGCCTGAGATCATACTTATAAAGTTCTTATTCTGGGGAAACACTGTACTGGGCGCCCTATATATGTGACCTGTGGGACAGATCTTTGTCATCCTTTCTCTAAATGTATCTGTCACAAAAGGGTTATACATTTACCAAATCCTTTCTTTTTTTTTTCTTTTTTTTTCTTTTTCTTTTTTAAAATCTATTTTATTGATTTTTCACAGAGAGGAAGGGAGAGGGACAGAGAGCTAGAAACATCGATGAGAGAGAATCATCGACCAGCTGCCTCCTGCACACCCCCAACTGGGAATGTGCCCGCAGCCAATGTACATGCCCTTGACCGGAATCGAACCTGGGACCTTTGATTCCGCAGGCTGATGCTCTATCCACTGAGCCAAACCGGTTTCGGCAGATTTACCAAATCCTTTCATCTATTACCTTCCTTGTTCATGAGCTAGGTGCCATTACAAATTGAGCAGAATCATCAAATTAGCAATCCTTTTTTTTTCTTCCTTCCTGAAAAGATCATAATATTCACATTCCCACAAGTGTGTTCTTGGTGATAGAATTTCAAATCTGGTCTTTAACTCATTGTCATGTTGCTTTAAAAATGTCCAGCTGTAAATTAAATACAGACACGAAAAGCATAAGAATGAATTACTAGTGCCCCCTGTCCGCTGAGAACATGTAATAAACCAGAAATGTCACTTCATCCTCCCGTCTGATTTGCTCCTGTTTCTCTGGAATGATCCGTGACAGTGACACAGCGGAGGAGGACAACACCATCCACATGGGGAACGCCATCATGACCTTTTACGCAGCTTTGATCGACCTGTTAGGACGCTGTGCCCCTGAGATGCATGTAAGTTCCGGGGCCCTGAAGCAGCCCCCTGGCTCCTATGTGTGAAGACCCCGTAGCTGGTCGGGTGTCTGCCAGCAACCACACCCATGATCTTCATGCTCCTTAAAAATAACACTGCAGCCGAAGCTGGTTTGGCTCAATGGATAGAGCATTGGCCTGCGGACTGAAGGGTCCCGGGTTTGATTCTGGTCAAGGGCATGTACCTTGGTTGCGGGCACATCCCCGGTAGGGGGTGTGCAAGATATGGTTGATCGATGTTTCTCTCTCATCGATGTTTCTAGCTCTCTATCCCTCTCCCTTCCTCTCTGTAAAAAAAAAAAATCAATAAAACATATATATTTTTAAAAAATAATAATAACACTGCAGCCACCTGGCCTCGGCATAGTACGCTGATGTCGGAGGAGACTGCGGGCAAGGAAACTCATCTGTAAGCCCGAAACAACCGTGTCTGAGCAGGGTCTAACTTGATGCATATCCATAAAAGTAATTTTAGACACGATTCTGTACTTCAAGTTCATAGGCAGGATTATAGCATTGATTTCACAGAGCGATTCTAACGTTCCTTTGTTCTCTTCCTGCAGTTGATTCACGCCGGCAAGGGGGAAGCCATCAGGATCAGGTCCATTTTGAGGTCCCTGATTCCACTGGGCGATTTGGTGGGTGTGATCAGCATCACCTTCCAGCTGCCCACGATAGCCAAAGGTGAGGCCCTCGGACTAGCCACGGCCGGTCTCAAACGTTTTGGGCACACTTGTTCCAGAACGGAGTGTGGCCAGAGGACAGTGAAAGGGGGAGAGGCTCAGGGGCCTGAAGGCAGTACGTGGTCTCAGAGGGAAATGCTACTTCTTAATATTATGGTCTCCAACCTATGAATCTATGGAGTTATAATAAAGGATTTAGTAATTTATATAGTCATTAACACTGGTTGTTGACAGAGAAAATCATATAATGCTCAGATAGGTTTTAAATGTGTTAATTCTAATTATGTTCAACAAATATATTTCATTTGAAAGTCAAACTGGCTTCATAGAATTGTTTCATCATTTTGTAATTATCCTACAAACATATAAATGTACCAGAGTATCACATAGTGGTTAGTAAGTTTTATTATCATGTAAAAGAGGCTCCCATTATTGAAAAGAGGGAGACCTTATTTTATGTTTTAACTTTTGATGGTATTTACTCCAGGTTTTACAGTGTGGATTTTGGATACTTCTTTTTTTCTTCTTGGTACCTAGCATAATGAGTGCTATGCCCTTACCACATCATTGTTAATAGGTATACCAAATAACATTTCCATGACTGGGATTGAAATGCACTGTCATATGCCCTGAGCCAGTTGCCAGCATTAGCTTGTTCAACAGAATAACAGAAAACCACTCAGCAGATAACGTGGCTTGACTCATGAGGGGGCTGGAAAGTAGACATTTGGATTCTGTCTCTCAAACGGCATAACCACTGACTACAACCTGTCACCTTCTCTCTTTTAGATGGGAATGTGGCGGAGCCTGACATGTCCGCGGGGTTTTGCCCAGATCACAAGGCAGCCATGGTTTTGTTCCTTGACAGGGTCTATGGAATTGAGGTTCAGGATTTCCTCCTTCACCTTCTGGAGGTTGGCTTTCTGCCAGATCTCCGGGCTGCTGCCTCCTTAGACACGGTAATGACTTGAATGCCTGGCTTCCGGTTTGTGACTCTTCTGTCTCTGGCTTGTGGGAATATTTATTCATTTATTGTCATCAAATGTTTATTGAGTACCTATTATATATTTAGGCAAGTGGTGTGTAAACAGATAATAAAACAGACTATTTCTTCAAGGAATTCATTGAATAGAAGAGAAGTCTCAGCCTTAAGAATAAGATAGGGATTCTAATCAAGTGCAATGGAAGACAATAAGAAGCTCATCAAAAGCCTAATTCGGGAGGTCCCTGTGGTTCCTGATAACCTCTAAGTTGACCTAAACAGATATTCTCAATAAAGCAGTTCAAAGTATTAAGAAGGTTTGATGGACATTGCCGAGTCATGCACTCATGATGTTTTCCTGGTGTCTTCATGTTGACGTACAGATAGGTTAATATCTGCCCCATGCACCAGTGGCCCCATCAAGATTCTGTCATCATCAGTGTTAATTTACTGCTGCTTGAAACTTTGTGGAATAAGCTGTAGCTTATTGTCCAGGAGTTTTATAACACCTCCTTTCATCCTCAGCTAAATGGGTCATCTTGATTTCAGAAGGCAATAGATTGTTAGTTGACAATAGGGATTTCATTAATGCCATGAGAGGAGAATCATAAAAATGAAACTTGGATTTTTTTTCTTCGGGTGTGTTCACATGAAATTCTGAGATAGCATAGTAACGAGGCTGGAGGACATGAGCAGAAATAGAAACAGTCTAAATAAGTAGAATTCAGAGAGAATGTATGAAGATGAAATATGTTTTGAGAATAAGCTCTTTTCTCTTTCTTCTCCTAGTATCACTTTATTTGATATCATTAGTGTCTTTATCTTCCATTTCTCCTGCTATTGATATTTTGTTATATGAGCCTCTTGGCTCTTGGGCTCTCTGAGGAGGAGAAGCACTTTATTTCTTTTTTATCTATTGATAAGCAATTGAAGCTGATGGTTTTTAGTGGTAAAGATCATATGAACCACATTTAAAGGTATACATTTTCACTTTTCTGTCATTTTTTTAGATAGTGAAATTATGTGTCAACATGTTGATTCCCTAAACACAAATGACCTTCTCCTCTCCAATTCCTTTTCAGGCTGCCCTGAGTGCTACTGACATGGCCTTGGCCCTCCATCGGTACCTCTGCACAGCCGTGCTGCCTTTGTTAACAAGATGTGCCCCTCTGTTTGCTGGCACAGAGCACCACGCGTCCCTCATCGACTCGTTGCTTCACACCGTGTACAGACTTTCCAAGGGCTGCTCCCTGACCAAAGCTCAGCGGGATTCCATAGAAGTTTGTTTGCTCTCTATCTGTGGGTGAGTGCGAACTAGCTTTATCCAGTCTGGCCTTCTTTCAGAAAGAGAACTTATTTCCTGTGTGGCCCTCTACAAATGGTTCCGAATTTTGGAACCAAGTAGATAGTCCTTGTACTGAGGTATGAGCTAAGTTTAGGAGAGTTCCCCCAAACCTCTCAAGGGTATCTAGCCATTGGCTGTAATGTTGGACCAGTTGTGCTGTTCTGGATGTTAGCGGGTGAGAGGTGGTGGTGTGAGGAGTTTATGGCCACTTTAGTGTAAGACCAATAGATTCTCTCCTTCTGATTCTTCCAGAATAGAAGAGAAAGAGGTCCTTACTAAATATAGAAAATGATTCGGTATACTAGTAATATTAAACACTACTTATAGGTGGCAGTGAGGAAGGCTAGCTCTTCCCTCCAGCTGGAAAACCACTTCCCGTAGGGAGAGGTGTTCAAATGGCTTCCCCATGAAAACCAGACCGTCTCCTCCCTCTGGAGTTCTGACAATGAAAGGGACAACTTCTCAGGCCCCTGATAAGGATGGAGGCTTCTTTCTCAGTGGACAGGAGCTCCTGGAGATGCAGGCTTGCAGCTGATAGTACACTGCGAAGGGGAGGCTTCCACTCACAGTGGGGTGTAGGGGTTTGGAAGCCAGATGGGACTCGGGGAGGTGAAAAATTAGGAGATCAGTTCTATCACTTCCCTGAGGCTAAAATTCTATGAAATGGAATAAAAATACGTGACTCACAGATTTGTCTACATATGAAGTGGGTAGGAGCTTCAAGGTTGCCTGACATAGCAGAGGGCTGATGTCCACCACATCCACCTTTCCCGTCATCCATTGGCAGAAGTCCCATCTCGGCCCTTTTCTCCCTCCTGCTCCTCACTCGCTTATCTTTTCTGCTTCCCATCTGGTCACCAGAGACCCGTCCACTCATGGGAGTGAGGGAAGACACATTACTAAGTCGTGTTGGGGAGGGAGGGAGCAAAGAAAAAGCATGTCCTGGTGGGAAAGAGGGATCAGTCTTCAGATCGGAGTGGAGACAAGGTGCAAATGGAACGTCTTACTCCCTGTGTAACCCTTGGTTAATCTTTGCATTGGGAACACCTAAAATGAACATCTTCTGAAGAGAGGTATAGGTACAGGTTCTTGGCATATTTAATTTAATCCAATGAGTTATCTCCTTAGCTTAGACCGTTTACTCCCTTGGTCGGCAAACTGTGGCTCACAAGCCACATGCGTCTCTTTGGCCCCTTGAGTGTGGCTCTTCCACAAAAGACCACAGCCTGGGCAAGCTGTGGAAGAAGTGGCGTTAGAAGAAGCTTAAGTTTAAAAAATTTGGCTCTCCAAAGAAATTTCAATCGTTGTACCGTTGATATTTAGCCCTGTGGACTAATGAGTTTGCCCACCACTGGTTTACTCCATTATTAAAATCAGCTTTGTTCCACCAGCCAACTGAGACCTTCTATGATGCAGCACTTACTCAGAAGATTTGTGTTTGATGTCCCGCTGTTAAATGAGCATGCAAAGATGCCCCTTAAGGTAAGGATGAGACACGTTCATAGTTATTGTACTACTGGGTCCTCTGACAGTTTCTTGTTACAACCTGTACGTAGGTCTCTTAGAAATGTCATGTTTGGTGTCTGATGTTGGAAGATTTCTTCCAGTTGATGAAATGGGCATGTAAGTATAGATCTGTGTATATCAACCTAAAATACACAAGCACTAAGAGGCCACAGAAATCCTAAGATTGATTTACTGTGAGTCCGTGGAGATGGTAAGCAGTGGGAACAAACTGGCCACAGGAAAAAGATGAGCCAGGAAATTCTCATTCCTGGCCTAGATCATCAGCAGCCTCAAGGGATGAGGAGTGGCTTTGAAGGCGGCGGTTCTAAGTGGGCAATCTAATGATGGTTTCCAGATGTCATGGCATAAGTTGGAGGGTATCCTTTCTGTATAGCAGTCACGGTTTGTCACGGAGGACAGAGAAGTCACTGCATTCTCTCTGCTCTGGTTATTATTCTCTTCATGGATATTCAAACTCACAGTCTTTCTGGTGTACAGGACGATGCTCCAACAAACCAAGCCATCCAGCCAGGGCACAATCCAAACATTTTTACTGGATTCATAAATATCACTTTTATTAACCTGGCGAGTAATTGTGAATATTTGTTAGTTTATAGATCAAGAACACATTATCCAAAGAACTACCAAAAAATTGGAAGATGCTATAGTTTGAATGTCCAATTTAGTTCTAAATAAATAAAAATATTTAGAGGAAAACTTGATAAGCAACATAGACACTCAGTAAGATAACAAATTGAAAATATACTTAAAGAAATGATGGAAGTGGGAAGTTTGGGGATTACTTAGAGACATCACGTCACAGAGTGTGGGGTGAAGGGTCGCAGAAAGGAAGCAGTTCTCTCACAAGGCACATTTTAGATCCCCTATCCTGGGGATGTTTGTGCTCAGGTCACCATTTGTTATACACACCGAGTCCAGTTCATCAAACTGAGAGGAGGTAAGTGATGGGCACGTAGAACACAGAGATGCGTAGACAGTCCAGTGGTCTCCTAAATAATGTGCAAGGTGAGCGATTTGTAAAATTGGTCCTTGGATCTCTCTGCTGTGACCACCGTTACGTTTGAAACAGACATGGAACGAGGCCACCCAGAAGAATTCAGCTGTGGTCCTGCTTACCTTCTTACCTGGGGTCAGAATGCCCTGTGGGAAGAAATGGAAAAAGTTTCAAAGGAGCCGTTAGCTCATCGCCTTTGTCATTGTTCCCTGCAGCTGCTGACAAACCACTATGAAAGGTGTTGGAAATACTACTGTTTGCCTGGCGGGTGGGGCAGCTTCGGAGCCGCCTCTGAGGAAGAGCTGCATTTATCCAGGAAATTGTTCTGGGGCATGTTTGATGCCTTGTCTCAAAAGGTAACTTAATGTTTTGGGAGCTTACTTGTGTGCTAAAGTAATGAAAGCCATAGTTCTTGATAAGATTTATAAAAACATATAGTCTTTTCTTTTTTATTTCTGAATTTATAGCAAATGTTAAAAATGAAATTCATATGGACTTTTCATAATTGCTATGGCACCGTGTCTTTGAGATCATAACACTTTCTGGATTTAAAATGGCTAAGCATTTTAGGGAATTATGCATATGGTTGATAATGTTTCTGTTGTATTTGGTCTTATTTGGGTTCAAACTTAGTTATCTTATAAAATCTGAAGAAATCATATCAAGTATGAAAATATACAATATAAAATCTCCTGGAGTAATAACATTCCAGTGTTTACTGACTGTCCACTTGCTGCTTATGGACATTTAAGCCCCTCCACTCAGACAGCCCCTCATAGTCCCATATTTATAATGAATAATTCATATACTTTCAGAAGACTGGATAGTCACATATCAGAACAAAATAGACATCCTGCTGTGTACAGTTAGTTGTGCTTACATTCTTGATCACAATCATTTTGTCTTCCCCGATAGACTTGATGAGACTTCACGAGATTTGATGAGACTTCCCCTGATAGCCAGAGTTTGCCTCCTAGTAGGGCAAAGATCACATGACTTCAATTACTAATGACTTCTTGATAGTTTTTCTTACTGAATTTTCTTTGGTAAACAGAGTACTTTTAAAATAACATGTACAAGACATTTTTAGAAGAATTTACAACATTAATTTAAAGTTGGATGGTTCAAGTGAGATCTGATTTAAATGATTATTTTTGATTTTTGAAAAAACTGTAAATACAAATTGAATGAATCATGTAATTTATGTACCAGAAAGTTCGGTGATGTATGTTTCCCTCCAATTCGGCTTTAATTCCGATGTCTTTGCACTAAAATGCCCTCTGCAGGTGTCCTCAAGTGTGGTCTCTTCAATGTGCCGCCCCATAACCGACCATAACTAAGAAATACAGTCCTCATTGCCTGAAACGGGTTTATGTTGTAAAGGGTTTTTGTAAAATCAGGGGATTTTCTCCTTCGGCATCTTGTCCTCCACAGTGATCGTGTGGGCAGCTTTGGCTAAATCATGACACACTATTAATTTCATTTCTTTGGTTCTCCATTTCGTCTTAGAAATATGAACAAGAGCTTTTCAAGCTGGCTCTGCCGTGCCTGAGTGCGGTGGCGGGCGCACTGCCCCCGGATTACATGGAGTCAAACCATGTGGGCATGATGGAGAAGCAGTCATCCATGGACTCCGAGGGCAACTTCAACCCCCAGCCTGTGGAAACCTCCAAGTACGGACTCTCTGTGGTGGAGCTCTTTGTAGTAATTGATGTGGGAAGTCTGAAATGATAAGGGGCTGAAGTGAGCTTTCCCTCCGCCCTCCCCCTTGAATCAGTATCTGTACGAGGGGCCCTTTTCCTGATCAAAGGATGGCAGTGAGAACAATTACATGAGTACCCGAAGGGGGTGAGCTGTGCCTTCCAGGGCACTCCTAACAGAATCGGGTTCTCTGTTTATGACCACCCGGTACATCTGTGGAGCTGAGAATCAGGACAGTCCATCAGTTACATTGTTGGTTGAAAATTTCATTGAAATAGCAGCCAACCTCTGTGTATGAGCGCAGCTCTGTCCTGCAATCTGGCCTTTGTGTCAGGTCACTGCAGCAAGGCCGAGGATCCCACTGACGTTCAGTGGATAGAGCGCAGCGTGAGGTTGACAGGAGTATCACGTGAAGGCGTTTGTGGGAAAGTTAGTCCACAGTGAGAAGGCAGTGTGAGCAGCTTAACACAGACATCACGTCACAACACGGTGAAACTTGTTCGTGGCTCATGCGAAGACGTTATAAAGTATGAATCAATAGATGATCATTCTCTGCTTCACTTTTATGACATAGTTCCTGCCATATGGAAAAGTAATACCTTGTTAAAACAGATTTTTTTAACAGCTATGCATTAAATGCCATTTAAGCATGCAGGGGCTGTGAGTAAATTATTAACGGAGTCCCTGTGAGCACCACGCCTTTTCTCTGTCTCTCCCACAGCATCACGATTCCTGAGAAGCTGGAATACTTCATTAACAAATATGCTGAGCACTCCCACGACAGGTGGTCCATGGACAAGGTAAGGTCAGAGGCTGCCTCGAGCAGCACCCGGTGGCACTGCCCTCCTGGTTCTGACCACACAGTTTTTTCCGCTGAAGGGAGAGCTTTATCTGGATTAGGAAAGAGCATTTAAATGACTTGCTGATGTAATACTTAGCTAGCTCTGCCTCTAATGATACACTTATGAATAAGAATATTGGTGTTCGGCCCTGGCCGGATTGGCTCAGTGGATAGAACATTGGCCCACGCAGGTTCCATTCTGGTCAAGGGCACGTGCCTCTAAAATTAATATATGTAAAGCAATTCTGATGTTTGTTTGTTTGTTTGTTTTTAGTTGGCCAATGGGTGGATTTATGGAGAAACATATTCAGACTCATCTAAAGTTCAACCATTAATGAAGCCATATAAACTATTATCTGAAAAGGTAAGGTTTTTTTGTTTGTTTGTTTGGGTTATATACTTTTAATTTTTTGCAAAAATTTTTCTTCATTATGTAATTTCCTATTAATTTTTTTTTACTTTATATATGCTATCTTTAACTTTTATTCCAAGGCTTCTTTTGTTTCTCTTATCTTTTTTCCCCCCTATTCCCATTTTCTGTCATTTAATTGGTCGTTTTCTTCTCTACTTAATATTTTTCTGTTCCTTTTTTTATTTTTGTCCCTCTCCTGCATTTTTAACAACTTTAGAAAATATTCTTATCATTCCTGAGAGTTTCTTGCTAAGGGATAATGAAGGGATCTTTTAGTACTGTTATTTGTGAGTTCTCATGTATTTTGTTTCTTTGGGTAATCAGCTTCTTGAGAGTGAGGGGGCGTTTCTAGCTCTTCTAGGTGGTGAGCTGGTGGAGGAGGTGATGGAGGCAGAGGGGCTCAGGGAGGACAGTTAGGTCTCTTGATGATGATGGGAGGAGAGCCGTCGCTCTTGGGTCATCTAATCTGTGCTTTTCTGACTGTTTCTCCCTTCAGTTCCATCTCAGGGTCAGGAGCTGGGTCGCTGAGGGAAACCAGCCCCTGGCTGTGATGGACAGGGTCCCTTTAGCATTTGTCTTACCAGGGCCTGCTCACACTTCATTTTCACTTTCTTTTTATTTTTGAATGAACATGTCAATTGTGTGTGTGTGTGAGTGTGTGTGTGTGTGTTTAATCTTTCTTGACTCTTTTTCTTTTAGTCTTTGTTGTTGAAAGGATTACATAGGTCCTCCTTTTTCCCCCATGAACCTCTTCCGGCCTTCTCTTCCTTCCCCCCCCCCCCCCCCCCCGCCCCCAGGCCCTCACCACGCCATTGTTTGTGTCCTTTGGTTCAATCGTTTGTTTTTTTAAATGAAGTCAGAGCAAAGCATTACCTATTTCAATTTGGATTCTCAGCATTCCCCCACACCTTTCATTTCCTCCTTTTTGTCTGTAGGAAAAAGAAATCTATCGCTGGCCCATCAAAGAGTCTCTGAAGACGATGCTGGCCTGGGGCTGGCGAATTGAGCGCACGCGGGAGGGGGACAGCATGGCCCTCTGCCACCGGACCCGGCGCATCTCCCAGACCAGCCAGGTGAGGGCACCACCAGCAAGCCACGGGCTATGCTGCTGTTAGACCATCCTAATCTTTTACTTACTTACTGGGTGTTTCAAATCAAACAATTTGAAGACTCTGAAGATTAACATTAAGTTTAGAGGGAAAAACACATTTGTTCCTTTTTAAATGCTCAGAGACGTCTTGGTTAAAGTGGTAGCGGGGTTAGCCAGGCCGCCCTTTCCTGGTCAGCCTGTACCCCAAGGGTACGGTGTTGAAGTTGCACCAGTGAAAGCGGTAGTGTGTATACACACTTCCACAGCTGAGAGCTCAATTGATGTTTCTTGCTATTCAGGTTTAACCCATTGGAATTAATAATTATTCAAAGGATGTATACATTTTGGGGGACATCCTGTATATGGTATACTTTTAAAAGTAAAAAGTTGGTTATATTTTATCATAACATTTAGCTCATAAAGACATTTGTAAATATTAACCTCTTTGATTAATTATTGTTTTATGAGAAAGGATAAAGTTCATTGCAGCCAAGTAGAATTTGTAAGAAACTCAAGAACACAAAGATCCTTTGATGAAGGGAACATTCTGGAGTCTTAGAATCATTGCACAATTGAATTCTGATTATTAGCTTTTGTGGTTGGCAACCCCAAGATGCTGGGGATTAGTACGCAGTCACCAGTCATTGTCAGGCACCCAAATGTAATTTAATTTGCTAGGTAAGTTTGTGGGATCTGTTTGGGTAGATGCTTGCCAGTTTTGTCAGAGGAAATGTGTTTGGAAGTCCGTTTGCCTTGTATTTCGGAAGTACCTCGCAAATCTCTCCGCTGGGCGTTTTAATGAGATACTGCTTTGCACACAACGTGTCTAGGTTTCTGTGGACGCTGCACATGGGTACAGCCCTCGGGCCATTGACATGAGCAATGTCACACTGTCCAGGGACCTGCATGTAAGTATTGGCTACTGTTTAAAATATTCTATAAATTGTGTGTGTGTGTGTGTGTGTGTTATTTATCATGTCCTCCTTATCCCCCCATTGACCCCTTTCCTACTCCGTCCCCAGGGCTTCCCTGCACTATTGTCTGTGTCCGTGGGTTATGAACATATGCATATCAGTTCTTTGGTTAATCTCTTCCTGTCCCCCTCCTCCTTTCCCTCTGAGATTCCTTAGTTTGTCTATTCTGTGCTTCCATGTCTCAGTGTGACTGAATCAAACTTATACCTATTTTTGTCAAATTGGCAAAAAATACATTTTTTGGTGTGCCACACATTTTAGCAATTAATTTATGTGTGCCACGAGACGAAAATCTAGACCATTTGTTTGATGTTCTCTGCCATCAGTGTTTGATAAGGTTATCTTCTGAAGCTTTGGAAATGAAAAGAAAAAGTGGTAAATAATTTGTTGAAGTTCATAACTAATTGGAAGTTTCATGATTGAATTAATCAAACACGTGTTTTAAACATCAAAACTAACAATGACCATTCCCTTCAAATCCCTTCCACTGTTTCTGTCATGTCCTCATCATTCCCGTTCTCTGAGAGTCAGGATCCAAGTAAGACATTGTGTTTGGTTATTTCCTGGAAGTACTTTATCACCAACACACTATGACTTAGTAATTCAAAGCGTGTTTTTATATTATGCATTGGAAAACCAAGTTACCCTTTTCTACTTACTAAAGCATAACTGAGTGGCTAAATATTTTGTTCCTTTAAGGCCATGGCAGAAATGATGGCTGAAAACTACCATAATATATGGGCAAAGAAGAAGAAAATGGAACTGGAGTCCAAAGGTAATCTTTTCTAAAAATCCTCATTGAGACACAGAGTCCACTGCCGGGCTGAAATAGACGCTTGACCACCTGAGCCAGTGCACCTTCAAATCATTGGGATGTTCAAATGGGAGGGAATCCACCACCCTTCTCCCTTCCTGGCTGCGGGTGCTGTGGGCAGTCAGTGTCAGGAAAGCCTGGACTCACGGGTCATTGCCTCTGGAGGCCCCTGCAGTCTTCCTTGGTGCTGGGGGGGGGAGGGGGGGAAGAGCCCGCGTGAGCCCTTGATCCTCGCGCAAGGAGAGGGCACAGGAGCTCTGTGTGTGGCCCTGTGACATAGGCAGCATGTCTCATTCCAGATGACTTCCCGCTGCTACTCTGTGTTCTTGTCTGGACATTCTCTTAGGGGGCGGGAACCATCCCCTGCTGGTGCCTTACGATACGCTGACCGCCAAAGAGAAAGCCAAGGACCGGGAGAAAGCACAGGATATCCTCAAGTTCTTGCAGATCAACGGCTATGTTGTGTCCAGGTACAAGCGCGCAGGCCCCAGCTATCACCCTGTAAGACCAGTCATACCTGCCTATCAGACACATCAAGGCCAAGAGTGAAGTCAGCGACCTGTTTAAATCTTAGCGCTCCTATTGCCTGCACTCAGTGCACATCGGAATCCTCAGCGCCGTCGCTGTTCGCACAGTTCCTTAGAGCTTGTCAGTCCCGTCCGTTATCCGGAAATGACACTGTTTCTCTACAGGCAGCACAATAATAAAGTGTATTGCATAGCAATAAAGTCATTAGCTACAGTTTTATGCCCAAATAGTCAAAATAGTCCTGATAAATGAAACCTCGTTTTTGCCCTTAGTTACAGAATATTAAAGAATCGTCTAAATTTGTATATGTAACAAAATTTTCTTAAACACGTATTTATTGATACCTCCTAATGGTCTTATGGATGTTCGTTTCCATTTTCCTTCTGCGCTTCTAGAGGCTTCAAGGACCTGGAGCTGGACACGCCTACGATTGAGAAGCGGTTTGCCTACAGCTTCCTCCAGCAGCTCATCCGCTACGTGGACGAAGCGCATCAGTATATCTTGGAGTTCGGTAGGTTCCTCGGTCCCTTATATGAATCCAGCCATGTGGGTGACATGCATGGGGAAGACTGAATGCAAAAGTGACAACAAAAATGAAATCAGCGAGTCTTACAAAGCCATTGTTTTACTTATTCACGGGAACAACGCCGCGATACTACACGCATTGTTTAAAGTTCCTAAAACCTATCCTGAGTGTGTCTAACATTTAATAGTGTGATCTCAGATGGTTTTGACCTCTTTGGCAAAAGAACTTTTTCAGGCAAGTTAGTTTGATTCTTAAAAATACGGAAGCTCGCCGAGACCAGTTTGGCTCAGTGGATAGAGTGTCGGTCTGTGGACTGAAAGGCCCCGCGCGGGGTTCAATTCCGGTCAAGGGCATGTACCTTGGTTGCCGGCACATTCCCGGTGGGGGGCGTGCAGGAGGCAGCTGGTCGATGTTTCTCTCATCATCGATGTTTCTAGCTCTCTATCCCTCTCCCTTCCTCTCTGTAAAAAATCAATAAAATATATATTTTTTAAAAATATGGAGGCTCTGCCTACAAATTTTACCGAAACCCTGTATCTAACTCTGAATTGCTGAATTGCTGCCACACATCACAATGGTCCTTAGTGTATTATTCCCTCTTCGGGGTGCATGAAGCCCCCTCTGCATGCTCAAAGGAGGCAGGAAAGGCCACCCTGAGCTAAATGCCTTCGGCCGATCAATTCTGAAATTCAATTTATTGGTCATTTTCTGGGCCCTGGGGAGACCTGGTGTGTTTGCTTTGCTTACGGAAGTCGCTCAGCTTATACGCACCCTCTCAGCCCAGCTGTGGGACCTGCTGCTGAGAGGGCCTTCATCCTTGTTCTGTTCCCATTCTTCCATCCCGGCCCCTGAGCCCTCGCCTGTGCTCACAGCCACGTAGCTGGCCTCTCCTCAGTCGCCTTTTACAATAGTTGGCTGTTGGTTTAAATTTCTTTTTATTATGACACCGCCAAAGTCAGCCTGTGTGTTTTTGGTTGGCTTTTCACATCCAGTCGGCGGGGTAGCATATTCCTCAGCGCTGGGCGCCCTGCATGCGGGTGGGGATGGGGACGTTGGACGGGCCCGTATTCCTGAACACTCTCTCCTGTCTGCAGATGGCGGCTGCAGAGGCAAAGGACAGCGCTTCCCTTACGAGCAAGAGATCAAGTTCTTTGCTAAAGTACAGTATACAGTCCGTCTTGTTTCCGCTTCCGCGTGTGTGTGCTTACAGAGTCCAGCTAGCTCTTTGCCTCTTTTCAGAACGCTCTGGCCTTTAAGTGTGGCTTCTGCTCAAGCCCACAGATCGTGGCCCCCACAGCTGCATGAACCGTGTGGGCCCGTGGTCGGCAAACTGCAGCTTTGGCCCCTTGAGTGTGGCTCTCCCACAAAACACCACGGCCTGGGCCAGTCTATTTTGAAGAAGTGGTGTTAGAAGAAGTTTACATTTAAAAAATTAGGCTCTCCAAAGAAATTTCAGTTGTTGTCCTGTTGATATTTGGCTCTGTTGACTAATGAGTTTGCCGACCACTGGGGGTGGGCGATGGGCTCCCGCAGCTCGCTCTGCCCTCCCCGCCTCAGTTTACAGAGTTCTCCTTTTCTGGCTTTATCATACAACAGAAGAAAATGCTGGTCTCTTAGTATTTGAATGTTGTTATGATTGAACATTTTTAGTTGAGAATTTCTTTCAGAAAAATGAACAACGCCAGCTGATTTGTAAATGGGAACATGATATAGGACCTTCGTCTGCTGGCTTACAGATGGGGAGGCTGGGGCTCAGAGACCACCTGCTGGTCAGACACTGAGTGTTCATTCCATTGAGCACAGCTTATCACGAATCTGCTGTTTGCCCGGAGCATTTATGACTTTTTTTTCAGCCACTGGGGAAGGTGCAGAGTTTGTTGTCAAGTTTCCATGTTGATTGATTGACTCACTCCATGTTTGCACTGTGCCTGGCCTGTTGGGCATCAGACCGTGTCCTGGCATGTCTCTGTCACGGACACGGAATGCCCTGGACACTTTCCCTGGACAGGGTGTTGCCATTAACCTAAAGACCTACTCACATCTGCCAATTCCCTTTCAGAGTACTCGCATTACACATCATTTGCAAAATGGCACCTTCTGCCGATTGACTTACATTGGGCTTCCGCCCTCTATTTTTAGAATCGTGCCCTTTCCTGTCAGGGAGATTGCTCTGGTCTTTTCTTCTGCTTGGGGTCTGCACGAAGCATCCGAAGTTTATTCTGAGCCGCCCCCGCCAGTCACCTCTTTCATTGTGATGCAGTCCCGGGGTAGTCAGGGTGCTGAATCCATGGCCTGCACCATGTTTAAAGACACCCCTGTATTGCATCGCCTGTGTCCTCAGTGCCCTAGTGATTATATTTGCAGGTGCCTAGTGTGACTTAATTTCTACCAAATCTATGACTCATTCACTCACGTATTTGTTGAGTACCTGTCATAAGGCCAATCACCGATGTTCAGGCAATGTCTCAACCTTCTAGGAAGATCACCAGACGTCCATGTTCCTATCCTAGTTACATATCCTGTACCACCTTGTAGGGGGAAATGTAGTGAGACAGACTTGAGTCTGAATGCTGGGAATGCCATTTAGTCTTACTTTTTTTGTTGTTGTTGTTGTTCAAACATTTGTCTGCTGGTTGTTACATGCCCAGCGATGCCCTCAACTTTGGTGCTCCGTGGTCATGACCGTGCGAGGTGGTGGTCACAGGGTCCAGGAAGGGACTGGGGGGGAACCGGTGCAGAAGGGTTTCTCGTCCTCTGTGCCCAGAGACTGAGGGAGAGAGACTAACCTCAATCCCAGACAGAGTGTAAAACTGCACGAGGCGTTGCCCGAGCTTAGAATAGGGAGGCCTGCAGGAGGGAGTGGGCTGTCAGGGGCGAGGGGGGAGCATTGCAGACAGAGGGCGCAGCCCGGGCAATGCCTGTGGCTAAGCGGGCAGGGCAGGAGGAGGCCACCCAAAGCCCCCAGGGCTGGCACAGGCAGTGGGAGGCAGCTTTGAGGACCTTGTGGAGCGGCAAGTGGCAGGCGATTGTGAGGGGACCACGTCTTGTCTACACCTCAGTTTGCACCTGCAGAGAAGGGAATGGCACTGCCATACAGTCTCACCGGGCGGATGGCATGCAGATGGCACTGCCTTCCCCACGCTTGGCAGAGGCCCCCTAGGTGGCAGTCATGAATTGTGACTGAGCTGCGTTTATGGATTATTAAGAATATTTCATTTAGATAAAATACTAAAAATAATTCCAAGCAGCTGAAAATTTAGTATATCCTTATTACCCCTCTCTCCTTCCCCCCCGCTACACACATACACACACACACACACACACAGAGGAACTGGCTGGAGCAGGGCGAGGTGAGAGCCACTCCCCAGCGGGCGGCTGGTGCGGCTGTGGGCATCGGCACCTGTTGCAGGTGGGCATGGTCTGCCTGCTCCAGCCTCAGCGCTCACTCACCCCCCAAACTCCCCTGGGCACACCTGTCTTCTTCTCCTCCCTTTCAGGTTGTGCTGCCTCTCATCGATCAGTATTTCAAAAACCACCGTTTGTACTTCCTGTCTGCAGCGAGCAGACCACTGTGCTCCGGGGCACACGCGTCAAACAAGGAGAAGGAAATGGTGACGAGGTAAGCGGCTGTGCATGCAGACTGCAGGGGGGGGCGGGGGGCGCCGCCCTGGGGAAAGAACCCCGGCCTGAGCAGCTGTGTCCGGCGCCTCTGCCCAGCCCTCCTCCTGCTCTCAGACCCCGGGGGTGACGGTTTCTGCGGGTGAATCCACATGATGCAGTCAGCGAGGTTTTCTATCTTCGCTGCTGAATGGCAGGACAAAAACACCCCACAATTCACAGGTGGAGGCGGGAGAGCACCCCTGAATTGGGAGGTTTGAAATTTGGTGCTTTTCACATTAATTTATTAACATTCTTTCCGGTCTCCTATTCTTACCAACCTTAATTTTTTAGGCGGGCAAAATCCCATTTACAAGAATTATAACTTTAAATATATATATATATATATATATATATATATATATATATATATATATATATATATATATATATAAAATAATGTCCACTCTTGGGAGAAAATGAAGTCAGAGTGCAGCCTTCCTGAGCATTCCCCTTGCCCCGCTCTGGCTGGCATGGAGCAGTGCTTTCTCGTTTTTGTTTCAATCTAAGTGTTTGGCAGAGATTTACTGGGGTTTCCAGTGGGGAACCCCGAGTTCTCCCAGAACTTGCACATGAGAAGCATTGACTGAAGGAGCCTTTTCCTCGTGGCTGCGTGGCCTGGGCAGGGTCCATGCCCAGCTCTGGCCTCAGTGGGAACACTGTCCTGCACGTGCCCACCTGTACGAAGCGGGCACAGGCTGTCCTTGGACTCGGCAGTAATGATACCCTGAATGGCAGGTGGTGCCAGTCTGTTGGATAGAGGGAGTGAGGTGGGCCTGGGTGCAGATGGTGAAGAACAGACTTCTGCTTTAGTGACATTGGGAATGGGGACTTGAATGGAATTTTAAACTCATCTCTTGACTAAGATACATTATCTATTTTCCAGCTAGTAGGTAGCCAGTCATGTGATAGAGGATTGCAATAGCATTAAAATGTCCCCAAACTCTGTCAGATAAGAACTTTCCTGCAACGTTGATAAAACGGGTGTGCAATGAATACGTCCCCAGGGGCGTCTGCTCACCTCACAGGCCTTCCTGCAGCTGCTGGGCCCAGGTCCCCCTGGCCAGTGAGTGCCCACAGGGCACCAAGTTCCCACTGACTCCTGCCCCCAGGACCACTGCGGAGTGTCCTTGTCCTCCCTGGGCCCTGTCAGCCTTCGTCACACACAGTGTGTGCCTGAGGGCACCGGTCATGTAGATGCCGCTCAGTTCCATAAATCAGGAGACAAAGCGCTCAGAGGACAGAGGAACAGTCCAGAGACTCGGACACATTCTGCTTCTCCCCGCGCCTGCGCTGTGTGCTGCCTCCGTGTAATTGTCGGTCTCACTCTGAGACCTGCTCGCGGGCCCCAGGGCACTCGTCCTTGCTGACCTCCCCTCGCAGCCAGAGCAGCTCCCCGTCTGCTTCCAGGGCAGGTCCAGGGAACGTGGCTTCACTGTGCAATGTTGTCATTGGCATTAACTGTTGTCATTGACATCTCCACCTTTTAAATCTTCATTCATGTTTTCCCTTAATTAGTCAGCACCAAGAAGCCACCGAAGCCTCTTCCAGGGGAGAATGGCCACCCCGTGCTTCCGGCAGGAGCAGGGGAGCGGAAGGGTGGGCTGGGCGGGAGGTGGAGGCCCCGTAACACAAGGGCCACTGCCAGCTTCCGCAGAGGTTCTTGACTGCCTGCTCGGGACTCGGTGCTGTCCAAACCCAGGGACATGCCAGGATACAGTCCTTAACTGTAATGAACTCAGAGGTATGGCTGAGTGACTCATACATGTAGAGCTCACCATATAATAAGGGTGATGCATGGAGGCGGGACATGTATGAAGTGCTGGGGTGGAGAGGGCACTGTGTGAATGGAGAGAGGGGCTGGGTGTGAGAGACACCGAGGGAGACAGCCTACCTGGCCAGTCGAGAGGCAGGCTAGAGAATTTCAGAAGGGCCAGTTTCAGGAAGAGGTTAAGTTTGGTTCGGTATTTATTGGCTATTAGCAGCTTGTTTATCTGGAGATCCAGCAGAGAAGTGCTTAAATCTAGGTGTCTCAGGTTCCACAGCCAGTGAGGCCACATGGAGATGGAGGTCCTCAGGGCGCTCAGTGGGGAGCAGTGGCAGGACAGCAAGGGATGCTGAGCCAGCGAGTGAGTGGCGATGCTGAGGGAGAACCCACGCAAATTCTCCAGTGTTAGTCATGAAGGGAGAGAGAGAGGACTGATTATTATGGAAATACTAGAGGCCCGTGCATGAATTTCGTGCACTTGGGCGGGTCCCTCAGACCAACCTGTACCCTCTCACAGTCCAGGAGCCTTCAGAGTGTGCCAGGGAGTGGGCCTAAGCTGTCAGTTGGACATCCTTAGTGGTGCCATGGAGGCAGAAGAGGCTCCTGCCACTGCTGCCACACTTTTGCCAGCCATCAGCCTGGCTAGTGGTTAAGTGTCACTCCCCCTGTGGAAGCGCACTGACCACCAGGGGCAGCTCCTGCATTGAGCATCTTCCCCCTGGTGGTCAGTGTGTGTCTTAGCGACTGGTCATTCTGCTGTTTGGTCGATTTGCATATTAGCCTTTTATTATATAGGATTTTTAGAGAAAGTGTAGGCCAGAGCTCATAACAAACAAACATACATCCTGAAAGTGACAGCACAGGAGGGCTCAGCTTTCTGTATATCGCTGATTCTCGCAGGGGGCACATCAGGTACTTTTAGGAGCAGCTGTTGGAAGAGGTCACTTCTCTGACTGGGTCTCAGACTTAAGTGTCACCTAATGGCATGGGATACAGAACAAAGTGTCCCAGGTCTGGCTTACTCGGGTAAAGCACAGCCCTTGTGCTGTAGATTCAGCATCAACTCGGGAAGTTTCTCCAAGATTCCAGGGAGCACCCCCAGTGAGAGGTAACAGATATCACGAGAGAAACCCAGGATGTGTGCAGTCCTAAGATGTGATGGCTCTCCTTCAACTGAGGCATGTCCTGGTGCGGTCCTCGCGGTCCCCACGTGGAGTTCTGTAATGAGGCATCCAGAGAGGCTGCTCCTGATCCGGTGTGGTGTTCAGATAGCACAGCGTAGGGGCTAATGCCATGGAAACCGGATGTCTGCCTGGGCAGATGGCTGTGTGATGACTTCCATTTACAAAGGGGTCTACTGGGTTCCTGCAGTGAGATCTGAGGCCACAGTCCTCATAGGAGAGGTCAGCATCACAGGTGTGGTTTTCTCAACCTCCTCTCTGCCATCCTGTCACAAGCAGCTAGATGCCCCCTTTCGTCCTGGCAGATTTGGTGCCCCGCACTGGCACGCTGGTCCTGGGAGAGCTGTGCGGGGAGAGGGACGGTCAAGACCTGCGCTGACTGTGCTGGGAAGTCGGGCTGGATGTGGGTGGTGCCGTCACATTCCTGTCCAAGGTGACAGCGTCAGAGCTGGGTGTCCGCAGAGTGCAGAAGCAGCTGAGAGGGCAACACCAGTCACATGGGATGACAGATGACAGATGCAGACAGAAGTTCAGCAAAGGACTCTGGGAAATGCTTGGCTGGGAGGGACAGGGGTGTTAAGTGTAAGGGCCCAGATTGGGAAGTGGCAAAGCCTAAGTGATGAAACACAAACTTAATGTAACATTTTATGCCCAAAGCACCATATTTCTGTTGTTAAATAATGTCCGGAACAACCACCATTCTAGAATGTCAGCAGTACATTTGGACAGATACATCTCTCCCTTGTGGTTTCTCTTCAGTTATATTTTTGTGGGTTTCATATAGATTGCTTTTATATTAATTAGCTTTGCTTTCAATTTTTTTTTTGTTGTTCCTTATAATATGTGCTTTTTTAACCACGTTTGTTAAAGATACGCACTCAGAAATTTCCTTTAATACCCGACTCCACATTCTGCTTGGAGAATCAGTACTTTCTGCGTGACATCATGTTGCTTTTTCCGGCTCATAGATCAGCTGTTTATTTTTCTTTTTTCTTCTTCTTCTTCTTCTTTTTTTTTTTTTTTTTCCATTTTGTTTTCGTTTCTCTTTGTCTCTTCCACCTCCCCCCTCTCCCTCTTCTTTTTGGTTTCCTTTTGTCTTCAGCCTGTTCTGCAAACTCGGAGTTCTTGTCAGGCATAGGATCTCACTGTTTGGTAAGGAGACCCCGGGACAAGCACCCGCATGGCCTCACTGGGTCCCCCGCGTCAGCACTGTGTGGTGTGCGGTGTTGCATGCGCGCACGTGGGCATGGCTGCATGTGCTCGTCCTGGGCCCGGCCCCGGGCCCGCGGGCCCTTCCCCAGGAGCCTGCCCTGTGGTGAAACGGGAGACCAGCCTTTTATATTCTCCCACGGTCCGCGCGAAAACCCTAAGGCTGTGCCATTACAGAGCAAGGGACGGGGGGGGGGGGGGGGGGGGGGACGGCAGCGCGTGCCACGTTCATATCAGAGGGAGCAGGGACCTTGAATGCGTGTTGCCGACCTCGGATCGATCCATAATGAGCTGTTATAGATGAAAACCTTTCCCCTGCACTTTCGTTTCATGCTCTGGATACACATGTGCATGCCGACTGCATTTCAGACGCGGGAGCCATGGGGTAGGCAGCGAGGGGGAGGGCTTCACTTAGCCAGAGTGACTCTTCGAGAACCGCTCAGCCCCTAGGCGGTGTCTGCTGGTTTCTGAGTTCGCCGGGCTGAAGTCCACACTCCGGGCACCTGCGTCCACTGCGTGCAGGCGGCCACTCGCTCCCTGTGTCCTGCGGGGACCTGTGGCGGCTGGCAGAGCTGAGTGGGACCTTCCCTCCACCTGCTGTCGTAAGCTGGCCAAGGGCATGTGAGCTCCAGGTGTGAGCTTTCAGGGAGGGCTAGGGGGACCTCAGTAACAAAACATTAGTGTCCCGACAGGTGCTTTAGCTTAACTCCATTTACAGGGAAAACTAACGGTTCTCTCAAGGCACAGGGAATAACAGGAATAGGTGTGTGTGTGTGTGTGTGTGTGTGTGTGTGTGTGTGTGTATATATGTGTGTATGTGTGTATGTGTGTGTGTGTGTGTGTGTGTGTGTGTGTGTACATATATAAATACACACAAATAACCTGTAAGTTCTAAACATTAAATGTTTAGGGAAATTATAGTTTCTGAATATAATTACTTGACATATTTAGCTTCTATTATAATTACACCAATATTTGGTATTCTTAAATTTATTAAGTATAAATTATATTTCATACTGATTGCCTGATTTTTTTTAATTTTTTAAATTATTATTATTTTTTTATTGATTTTGTACAGAGAGGAAGGGAGAGAGATAGAGAGTTAGAAACATCGATGAGAGAGTCATCGATCAGCTGCCTCTTGCACACCCCCTACTGGGGATATGCCCGCAACCAAGGTACATGCCCTTGACCGGAATCAAACCCGGGACCCTTCAGTCCCCAAGCCGACGCTCTATCCATTGAGCCAAACCGGTCTCGGCTGATTGCCTGATTTTTGCATTAATGTTCCATTATCCAAAATTAAAATGGAACCGTCTTTTTTAAAAATTGATTTCAGAGAAAGAGAAGAAGGGGAAGAGAAAGAGAGAGAGAAACACTGATGTGTTGTCCCACTTATGTATGCATTCAGCGGGTGATTCTTGTATGTGCTCCGCCCAGGGATCAAACCAGGGGTGACACTTAACCAGTGAGCGACCAGGGCAGGTGGACATCATCTTCTGAATAATCTCCAGGAGACCAGCTTTGGTTGGACTTATCTTCAACCTAGAAACATTTCGTGCAGAATGTTCATGTCCTCCTTCACCTGCTCACAATAACAATGGATTCAGACAACACAGCTCTGACCTGGCGCAGACACTCCTGGTGTTCCGGGGAGAACGGGGTGGGCTCTGAGCCAGAAAACCCAGGTGCAAGTCTTAGGCGTGTAACTAAGCCCACGGTGGGACTGATCTGGACAGGCACACGCTGTCTCCGAACTTGGCTTTTAAGGAGTCTAACCTTAGCGCTCTGGCACATAGCAGGCCAGTGTTGGGGATGAGGGTTCAAGGCCAGGTGAGCTGTAACTGTACAGCTTTCACCTGGAAGAGGCTCCAGGCAGGAGGTTAACCTCAAGTTGAGGTTAACCAACAATCCTGGGGCTTGGTCTGTGAGCAAAGGTGAAGTGTAAGAGAGCCATGTGAACCTGAGAGGAGGAGAGCAGTGCAGTGAGACCAAGGGGTCTTACAGAAAATCAGGGCACCAGCCTCTTGCCTGTTGGTGGCGCCCGTGGTGAGGTAATTTGATGAGTAATGGGATATTGATCCACATTGGATGCCAAATGGTAGTTACATCTGCAAGTTTCTCCTAGAGTTGAAATGCTTTTCCTTAAAAAATTTTTATTTTTTTCATTTTAGAGAGAGGAAGGGGGAAAGAGAGAAACATCAATGAGGAGAGAGAATAATGGATCGGCTTTCTCCTGCATGCCCCCCACTGGGATGGTGCCCGCGCCTGTGCCCACACCGGGAATCAAACCAGCAGAGCCACACCGGGCAGGGCGAATGGTATTTCTAATCTATAGTGTGAAAGCCTAAAGCTTGGACTTAACACAGTTGTATCTTTAATCAAATATGTCCTATCTTTTGAAGCACTCTCTCTGAGAATTAAAGACATTCGTGTTTCCATGCCATTCATTTTATATTTTTTAAAAAAGGGTAAGGTTTTAACAAAGCGGACAGGCCTCACTCTCCACAGAACAGTAGTTCTTGTGTATCCATGAACACGTTTTATGGGGAAAAGAATAGCGTCTTGTGTACATAGAGGCTTGGCTCTTGGACTTTGGAATGTTCGCTCGTGGTTGTAAGTTCATGCAGAGGACCCATTGCTGACCGGGGAGCGAGTGCCTTTAATTCCACCTTCCCCCTCCCCTCCCCCTGCTGCTCAGGAGCTGTCATCCTGGCTTCCAGGCAGTTAGAAGACAACGCTCCCGTCCCAGCCCAGGGCAGCCTTTCCGCGGCTCTTAGTGGAAGTGGGTCAGGCTGAGGGCAGCGGTGGAGGCACGGGGCACAGTGGCACTTTGTAAGGCTTCCCTCTTCCTTATGAAAACAAACCCGATGCCTGCCTCATGTCACTCGGCAAAACATTGCATTTCTGTGTGTGCAGGGGGGTCTCCAGGCGGTGGGTCAGAGATGATTTCGTTACGTGCCAGTACCCAGGCCACCTGCAGGCATGTTTCTCCTGCCTCCTGGGAGCACTGCGTTCCCTCTGAACCCCTCCTCCCAGACGTTCCAGTCTTCCCAGAACACAGCCTCCCATGCACGCCTGCTCATCCCGTTTCTTTAGATTGGAATAAAGCCTGGGATTCTTCATCTGGCCGCGTGCCTGGTCCCCAGTCCAGCTCCTGTGGCCTCCCTTCGCATCCCTGAGCAAGTTGCTGCCCCCTGAGCCTCAGCCTCAGGGGCCTCTCACTGCTCCTTGACCGTGTGGATTCCCTTTCTGCCCAGGTCCTGGCACGTACTGTCAATGCCAGCTGGCACCGAGTCCCCCACTGTTCCATTCACTTACCAATCCCTCATCCCCACCATGGAGGCAGCTGCCCATCCTTCAGAGTTCCATCCAAACGCTCCTCCCTCAGGACACCTTCCCCACCGCCCGAGGCCCCTCCTGCCTGTGATGCTCACGGCTCCTGCACCTGCTCCCCCTCTCTGGGGATGTCCCTGAGCTAACATCTCTTTCTGGCTCAAACTGCTCAGCTCTTGGAGGACTTATTGCTGCATCCGCAGCCTGGCGGGAAGTCTGACCCCTAGTGGGCATTCTCAGAAACGGCCCCATGCTTGGGAACCATCCAGTGAGGGCTGCGGGTGCTTGTCCAGAGTCTCCTTACCAGAGATAAGAGTTTGATGAACAGGCTGAAGACAAAAGAAAACCAAAGAGAAAAAGGGGTGGGGTGGGGAGGACAGGGAGAAATGAAAATAAAATGAAAAAAAAAGAGAATAGCTGACAAATGTCCCATTTAACCCATAAGAAAAAACTTAAAAATATGTTCCTAATGTCTTCACTGCTGATACGCCGATCCAAATTCACCCCCCACCTCTTAACAGCACCGCAGGCGCATCCCCTCATGTCACATGGCCCCTCCAGAGTATTGCATGTTGGGATTTCATCCTTTTAAAATACCAGTCAGATTCCAATCTGTTCAAAACCCATCTGTCTTTCTGTTGCACTTAAGAAACATGCCGAGTTCTTGCTACCGGTGTGGGGCACAAGCCCCTGGCCTCCCCTCCCCCTACCACATGTCTCCTCCTCCCCCCAACCCCTCCCCCATCATCCACTTTATTTCCTCACCTGGAGCACCGGGCTCATTTCCACCCCAGGGCCTTTGCACCTGCAGTCCCTTGCCTAGGCCCTTCTCTCGGCTGCATGCACAGTCTGTTCCTTCATTGTTCCTGCCAATAGCTCTGCTCCTTTGCCCCTTTCTTGGGGTCGGCCTCCTCACCACTCCCCCTGTTACTCCCTCCACTTGCTCTAAGTCCTATAGCCTGCTATGCATTTTTACTGTGGCCTGATATTAGGTTGCATACTGATTTTTTATTAATTGTTTGTTATCTGTATCCCAATTAAAATGCAAGTATCTTGAGAACGCTGTTTTGCTTATTAAAGTTTGAGAGTGCCTGGTATGTAACCAGTATTTATTGAGTGAGTGAGTAATGAACTGAATAAACTTTCAGGGATCACAGTACCACAGTACAAGCCCTAAGATTGCCACCAGCCGATAGACAGGGACGTAACAAATTCTGCCCTTCTGCTCGTTCTGTCTCCGTTATCAGCAGGGATTCGGAGAGACCAAGCACAAGATGAATGGGACTTTTCTGAACATACTCAGAGTCTCCGTCATGAGTGCCTTATTTTTTTCTTGTTTGTATCATGTCACTAAACTGGTTCGCTGCCATTCTAAAGCAATTATTGGTTTCCATGTATATTTAATCCATTCATTTTAGGATACTTTTTTATATAAAGATATAACATACTCAAATGTCATAAAAACTTATATTCAAATAGGAGTTGTTAACCCCAGGATACCAGAAATGACGATATGTTATACAGTGGGGGGAAAAAGAATATATACACACACACATTGTATGTAGAATATAGAATTAAGACGCATAACATCAGACTATCTCATGAGCAGTCAAATCACTGTAACTCTGGACTTGCTTTTCTTATTCTTATCACAAAGTAATATAAATGTAGTGGTTGTATAATTCACATTTCTGCCAATCCAAATTCAGGAGTTTCATCTTTCAAGAGCAGTCAGCCCCATTTTAGGTCTCATGGCAGTAGGATTTAACTCCCTTAGCTTCCGATGCTTTTTTACATAATAGCATGGTGCTTCTCTTTGACCAAAAGACCAACGACATTCAGGCCGATAACCTGCTCTGAATGCAATCAGAAGGCAGAGACACGGGGGTAATCAAACTGGAATGGCATTGATTAGACTTTCAGCACCTCATCCCACAGAGGCTGTGAGCTGTGTGACTTAACAAGGAGGCAAGCTGGTACGGGGAGGGGTGTCCGTGGAGGGTCCCCCAGTTAGACCCCGGCCTGGGCAGTGCTGCCACTGCTTCTGAGTGCATCAGCTCCTCCCGAGGCCCGCTTCTCCGCTTCCCTACTGACTTCCATCCGCATAACCACCGCAGCCGAAGACTGCATGTCAAACTCAATTGTCCCAGACCTTTTGGGGCTGTTCCATGGAGTTGTGCTGTGGACTAATTTCTGAAACACAACTATTAAATAGAAAAGAAGAAAACAGGCAAACCCTCAGGGCAATTCATACAGCTTTCCTCTTCTTCTTCTTCAGGAAACGATGCAGCTTCCATTGTCAACTGCCTTCACATTCTGGGCCAGACTCTGGATGCAAGGTACACGGGTCCGTTTTTACCTAAATCAGTGAGTGTCATAATGACATCGGAGAATATTAAAATGGGCTTCTGCCTTCGCTATATTCTTTGGAATAGTGCTGAAGATCTCAGTGTAGGTGAGAAGGAAAATCCTTTGTGAATTACTAATGCAATGGCATTTTGTTATTTTTGTGATCATATGCAAATGGTCAAATTTTAGTCATTTCTGTTGCATCTGGGCATGTATCAGGCTGAGCTGGGAATGTATCCTTTGAGGGAGAAGTGGTAATGATAGCTCCAGAGAGCACGTTGGCGTCGAGACACCATGCCTGGCTCACGTTTGTGATAACATTTCCTTTACCAGAAACATGAGGGGTTACTCTCAGGTCACACATGTAACATGAAGCTTAAGACTGCACAGTGGGTGGGGGTCAGCCAGCCCTGGTCTGTGTCCTATCTCCTCTGCCTGCCATCGACACGACCAGCCACCCAGCATGTGGTCTGAACATACAATCAACCCATGTAGCATGACGGACAGCTTTCAGCCGCACGTTAAAATCATTAGTTATCCAGGACAAATCTAAACGAAAGTTGCTGACTGTCTCTTACCGAGGATATTCCATGAGACCTTGGATAACCCAGGTTTGTGTTTAAAACTTTGAGGTGTTTTGTATAATAAACGGAGAAAGGAGATGCCACGTGTACCTTCATTCTTTTTTTCTTTTAAATATATTTTATTGATTTTTTACAGAGAGGAAGAGAGAGGGATAGAGAGTTGGAAACATCGATGAGAGAGAATCACATCGATCAGCTGCCTCTTGCACACCCCCTATGGGGATGTGCCCGCAACCAAGGTACATGCCCTTGACCAGAATCGAACCTGGGACCCTTCAGTCCACAGGCCGACGCTCTATCCACTGAGCCAAACCGGTTTCAGCTGCACCTTCATTCTTACTAGACAGGGTGGCCCGGGAGGAGGCTGGTAGGTCACTCCGCATCTCCCCCTAAAGCACTGGGCTTCCGTGTCATTTGGCGACTCGGTAGAGTTGCCACTGAGTGTTTCTTTCGCAGCCATCTCTCCGGAAGCTTCCTCCGCCTGTTGGGTTTGGGATAAGCTGGCCGGGCTCAGCAGCTGTGCTTCCTTAGTTATAGAATAAAGCCTCTCAGAATGTGAGACCGCGGCTGGAAAACGAGGCCTGAGCCCGGCCATCTGCTCTGAGCTTCTCTTAGGAAGGAATTTAGGGTCAGTCGTGAATGACAGAGCAGCGTGGCTACCACTCCACGCGTGCGACGGAGCGTGTGCTGTGATTCTGCTCATGCTCCCTTCACGCCTGCCCTCTGACCCCCGCAGGACCGTCATGAAGACCGGCCTGGAGAGCGTCAAGGGCGCGCTCAGTGCGTTTCTGGACAGCGCGGCCGAGGACCTGGACAGGACCCTGGAAAACCTGAAGGAGGGCCAGTTCACGCACACCCGCACCCAGCCGCGGGGCGTCACGCAGATCATCAACTACACGACCGTGGCGCTGCTGCCCGTGCTGTCCTCCCTGTTCGAGCACATCGGCCAGCACCAGTTCGGGGAGGACCTGATCCGTACGTAGACCCGCCCTGAAGCCTCATTTCTAGGCGGCACACGCAGCCGTGAACCCCACATCTGGGTGCCTCCAACGCTGTGTGAACATGGATCTGCTGGTTGTGCAGAACACTCTAGGTCACATGTGTCAAACACAAGGCCCTCGGGCCAAATCCGTCCCGCCAGGCCTTGCAATGTGGCCCGCACCGCGCTGTCATCACTGCACTCCGCTGCGTTTCCATCACAATGACAGTTTATGACTGTTCAGTAAACCATTCGGCCCGCGATTTAGGCTGGATTTTAGATTTTGGCCCCTTCTCTGATTGAGTTCGACACCCCTACTCTAGGTTGAGTGTGAGTTACAGAAAGCATTCTTACAGAGGAAGCCTGCTGGATCGCATGACAGATTTCTGGTCAAGGCACGTGCCCAGGTTGTGGGCTCAATCCCCAGTAGAGGGTATAACTAATCAATGATTCTCTCTCATCATTGATGTTTCTATCTCTCTCTCCCTCTTCTTTCCTCTCTGAAATAAATAAAAAATACATATATATTAAGTATATTTTATTGATTTTTTACAGAGAGGAAGGGAGAGGGATAGAGAGCTAGAAACATTGATGAGAGAGAAACATCGATCAGCTGCCTCCTGCACACCCCCCTACTGGGGATGTGCCCGCAACCAGGATACATGCCCTTGACCGGAATCAAACCTGGGACCCTTCAGTCCGCAGGCTGATGCTCTATCCACTGAGCCAAATCAGTTTTGGCAATAAAAATATATTTTAAAAAATATATCCACAGAATGCCCAAGGTTATGTGGGGAAAAATAACGCATGGCCTGCCCCAGTATCCTGCCCTCGTGAACATGAGAGTCAGTCTCAGACCCAGCTGCTGAGACTCCGTGTGTAGGTCCCAGGGGCGAGCAGCTCTGCGTGAAACCCACCGCAGAGCTGGGGGACAAGGACACTGGCTGCGAGGTTTCTGGAAGCAGCGGGAGCACTGCTTGCAGTGAGCGTGGCCATGGAAACCGTCTGGAGGACAAGGTGGTTTCTCCATTGATGTCGTGTTTCCTGCAGGAAACAGAGCTGAGTTAGAATTAGAAATTCAAGGTTCTTAGATTTCCTTGCCAACGGACATCTTCTTGGGTCAGAGACCATCTACCAGGTTTTGTTGGATTCTCTAGCTACAGAAACCACCAAGGTGACTGACTTGCCAGGCTTTGTCAGAAATAACCAGCACACTCCATCCTTGACCATTCTTGACCATAGAGAGTTAGAAACATCAATGAGAGAGAATCATCAATCAGCTGCCTCTTGCACCCCCTCATCCCCCCCACCCTGGGGATGTGCCCGCAACCAAGGTACATGCCCCTGACCGGAATTGAACCTGGGACCTTTCAGTCTGCAGGCCAACGCTCCATCCACTGAGCCAAACCGGTTTCAGCCATCCTCTACCATTTTCATGCTGGTTCATTGAGACCCAAAATAAAAGGTGCCACCTTCACATACCTTGGGAGCAGGAGGAAAACACCTACCTACCCTCCAAGTTATTCTTGGGTTACTTTTATTCTTGAAAAAAAATCTTTTATTCATATACCTAGAGAAAAATTATAAAGAATTTGTTCCCAATCATGTTCGGAGTCATCACTGTGCTTCTTTAGAACGCTTTAAGCTCCTGAAAGAAAAGAATTTTGTTTGAGAAAACCTTTTCATGTTTTCTTTTACATACTGTTTGTTCTTATGTCATTCTTCTCAAACGTTAAAATACCAGCCTGCCTTTAATACGGAATTTTGGCTTTAGCGAAGCTTTCTCAGACAGTGTGTAAATAACAAGTGTGTTTTTTCACGTGTGGTTCTCTTTTTCTCCAGTGGAAGATGTGCAGGTGTCCTGTTATCGAATCCTGACCAGCTTATATGCTCTGGGAACGAGCAAGAGTATTTATGTGGAAAGGTAAAGTTTTAAATATAACTCTGTCTCCATAGCTGTTTCAAATATTAGAACTACTTTTAGTGTTAGAAAAAGTCTTCGCTCTATAACTTCTTCCTTAGTTGGAAATTAAAGAAGCAGGTTCATTTTATGATTCTTTGGGAGCAGTTACACAGTCTTTAAGGTAAGTTCGGTTTATGTTAGGGTTTGGCTGGTGACTTCGGCTGTGAAAGAATTCACAACTAATAGAGGTGCAGAGAGGAAGTTGCATTTACTTCCCAGGAGAGGAAAGAACAGTCGATACAGGGCAGGGGACAAAGCTGTGGATGTTGTCAAGCATCAGGGAAGGAAGGGGTCAGGGTTGTGTTGAGGTTGAGCAGGTTCCATGGCTGTCTTAAAGAGTTACAGTGTGTTTGCTTTCTGAGAGACTGTCCCACAGATGTCCCAGGAAGGTATCTTCTCATTATTTTCTCACGCCTATAAAACATGCTTAGGGCAAAAGTTATGAAGACTTTTAAAAGAGGCTTTTTTTTTTTTTTGAAGGTGAGATGGGAAGGGAACTTTCTAACTAGAGTTGCCTTACTGCAAATTATCTCTGAGTTGTGAAAACAGCAGGGAGGAGGGGATGAAAGAGTAGCTTATCTTGTCTCACAGTTTGAAAAGAGGAGCCACCAATCTGGGAGTTTCATTACCAGGTGCTTCTCATAAATTATGGAAGACCACAGCAAAGAGGAGAAAGACTCTTTTCCTGTCCTTACAATATAATAAAAGAGTTATGGGGGGAAAAGTAAAGCAATCTCAGGGAAAAGACCATATTTAATATAAAGTGTTAACTTGAGTGTTTATGAATCTGCTTGTGCAGGTTTGCATATGATCAAATGACCTGGAAGAATAGAAAACTAAAATTTTGAATATGAGTAAAATATATTTTTTAAAAATGAAAGAGTGACATAAGTGCTAATAAAAAATATATTAATTTTATTACAAGTCATCTAAAAGAAAAATGGCTATTTCCAGAATGCCAACACAAATGATCAGAGTTGGTCTGAGAATTACTACTTGAATAAAAAATTTAAATGATTAAATAAGTGACAAGAATTATTACTGATAGACTAATCAGCTGTAAGGGAATGCATTGCTGACTTTGAAGTTATACATGAAACATTTTAACCTATTAAATTCTTAAATAATTTTTTCTCATTATTTTAAAACATTTATTTAACTCACATTATGTCCCTGAAATTTTGCCATTCTGCATCCTTTTTTTTTAATCCTCACCCAAGGACTTTTTTCCCATTGCTTTTTAGAGAGAATGGAAAGGAGGGAGAGCTTGGGGGGGAGGGGGGGAGAGAGAGAGACAGAGAGAGAGAGAGAGAAATGTTGACTGGTTGTCTCCAGCACAAGCTCTGACCAGAGGCAGGTAGTGCACCCTCAACCCAGGCCTGTGTCTCCAACTAGGAATCGAACCCATGACCCCTTGGTATGTGGGCTTACCCTCCAGCCTCTGAGGCACGCTAGTCATGACTTAACATCTATAAGCTAAAAGATAACTTGGCTTTTTTTTTTTTTTAATGGCAGGAACTTTGTTATTGAAAGCATGCAATGATTTATAACATAGAAATTATTCCTGAGGGTTGATAGTATTAGCAGCACTGTTATTATCCCTTAGGTTTAACTGCCAGTTTTAATACACCTTCAGTTGTTTTACTTGGGAGAAATAAAAATCATAAGCATTTCCCCTCCAGGCAGCGATCGGCGGTGGGCGAGTGTCTGGCAGCCTTTGCTGGTGCTTTCCCGGTGGCATTTCTGGAAACTCATCTCAACAAACACAACAGCTGCTCCATCTACAATACCAGCTCCTCGCGGGAGAGAGCAGGTAACGCAGCTGCGCAGGCAGCCACGCATCATGTCACTTCCCGCTTGGGAAAATCTGGGTGGATACATACCCCCATTTCTTTCACTGACCCAGTGGAGAAAGCTTTCCAATGATTTCAAGGATTGGCCTTAGAGAACCTACTAGAATGATCTACTAGGATTTGAATTGAGTTGGAGGAGGATAGGGTGGGAGCGTGGGAAGAAGAGAGAGAGGTTGGCACGGCTGCTATGAGGAAGGAGAAGGGCCCCATCGAGGCGTGTGGGCATGCTGAGCCTTGAAGCCCAACGGGTGTGGCTCTTTGTGTCCGTGACCTCAGTGACCACCCTCTCTTACTGGGTGTGTGCCTCTAGCTCTCAATCTGCCAGCCAACGTGGAAGACGTCTGCCCCAATATCCCGTCTCTGGAGAAGCTGATGGAGGAGATCGTGGAGCTGGCTGAGTCCGGGATCCGCTACACGCAGATGCCGCACGTGATGGAAGTGATCCTGCCCATGCTCTGCAGCTACATGTCCCGCTGGTGGGAGCAGGGCCCGGAGAGCAGCCCCGCGCGGGCCAGGCTATGCTGCACCGCGCTGAACTCGGAGCACATGAACACCCTGCTGGGCAACATCCTGAAGATCATCTACAACAACCTGGGCATCGACGAGGGCGCCTGGATGAAGAGGCTGGCAGGTAAGGGCGGGAAAGGGGCGACCTTCAGGTGGTTTCACTTCCGGAAAGGTGTGAAGTACTGAAACCAGACTTTTTTGTATCTCCGTCTTTCTTACTGTTTCTCCTGTGTTGAAACGGTATTATCATTGCTGTCCTGACTTTCCATGTGTTTTTAAGGAAGGAAACATTTTCCTTCTGACAACCTCTCTGCGATCTGCGAGTAAACACAGCAGTAAAAGCTAATGACCGCAGACAGAGATGAGATTGGGGTTTGAATCAGCCCCTCAGCAGTCAGTCCCCCAGGACGGGGGAGGAGGCTCAGGGATGCCTCACATGTTCCCACCACAGCCATGTGCCTTTGGCCCTGGGTATGTGGAACGTGTGGAAGCAACGTGAACACCCGCCACTGGCGTGTGCTTACTAAGTGGGCACAGCATATAGCAGAATACAGGCCATCTTTTTATTTATTTTATTGATTTTTTACAGAGAGGAAGAGAAAGGGAGAGAGAGTTGGAAACATCGATGAGAGAGAATCATCGATCAGCTGCCTCTTGCACACCCCCTACTGGGGACGTGCCCGCAACCAAGGAACATGCCCTTGACCGGAATCGAACCTGGGACCTTTCAGTCCGCAGACCGTCGCTCTATCCCCTGAGCCACACCGGTTTCGGCAGAATACAGGCCATCCTAACAGTAAGGTGTCAGCAGTTTCATGACTTGGAAACGCCCACGATAGCAAGGAGGGCGAAAAGAAGGGGACTTGAAAGCTGAATTAAGAAATCCTTACGAGTATATATTTGTGAAGTTACTTATTTATAAAAACTCCAGAGAATGCATGAATGGCGTACCAATTTAGGTAGGGTTATTATAGTTGGCTTTAATATTTCTCTCTCATACATTTCTGCAATGTATATGTGTTACCTTTAGGGGGAAAATTCCCTTTTAAAAACGTCCTAGTCACACCGAAACCGATGTGGCCTTCAGACTGAAAGGTCCCAGGTTCGATTCCAGTCAAGAGCATATATCTTGGTTGCAGACACATCCCCAGTAGGGGGTGTGCAAGAGGCAGCTGATAGATGATTCTCTCTCATCGATGTTTCTAACTCTCTATCCTTCTCTCTTCCTCTCTGTAAAAAATCAATAAAACATGTTTTGTTTTTTTTAAATGTCCTAATCACCTTTAGAATGGTTGCTAACAACCACAGCTATTCTTAAGTAAGTGACCAATGAGTGTCATATGTAATCTCCCTCTTCCCAGGACAGGAGTGGGGGGGGGCGGGCGGGATAGGGGAGGGAGCGGTACCTTCGCTCATACACGATGGAACAGTGTGCAGCTACTCCAAAGCAAGGGGACCTTTTCTATTTGGGGATTTTTATTTTATTTTATTTTTGTATGAAAAGAGTTGATTTGCAACGTGAGTGAGCATCTTAATTTTCATTCTAAATGAGCTGTCAATCTTTTTTAAAAAACACAAACAGGGAAGCACATCAAATTCAATTCCTAGTCAGTGTGGAACTAGACCCTGAGGCCCCGGCTGGCTCGGGGCAGATGTGCTGGGAGGGCTCTCGGGAGCCACTATTGTAATGGCAATCTGTCCTGGGGGTCCTGACCTGAATGCGGAGCACAACACCGCCATCTGTCTTCGCAGTGTTTTCCCAGCCGATTATAAACAAAGTGAAGCCGCAGCTCCTGAAAACGCACTTCCTGCCGCTCATGGAGAAGCTGAAGAAGAAGGCGGCCATGGTGGTGGCGGAGGAGGACCACCTGAAAGCCGAGGCCAGGGGGGACATGTCCGAGGCCGAGCTGCTCATCCTGGACGAGTTCACCACGCTGGCCAGGGACCTCTATGCCTTCTACCCGCTCCTCATCCGATTCGTGGACTACAACAGGTGGAATGTTCAACGCCATTGATTTCTCTAATGACACCTTGGCCTTGCTGGGTTCCCATGTCCCGGACAAATGGCTGCATTCACTAACCTCTTAGCCATGAGCTTGTTCCTAATCAGAAGTTTCTAGAGACTTTGTTTTGTTTTGTTTGTTTGTTTCTTTCCCATCGCAGTCAGAAAGGGCATTCTGGGGCAGGTCCAGGGTTGCAGTGAAAATCAGCAGTTGGACAGTTCCAATGTCTCAGCTGTGGAGATGTTACCACCCATCTGTGCTCTGTGGGAAGCCAGCTCCCTAAGTTACTCGGTTTCAGATTTACACTTGAAGGTGTAACTGAGTTGCCACTTCATTGATTTTGTGACCCAGGGCCAAGTGGCTCAAAGAACCCAGCCCGGAAGCCGAGGACCTGTTCCGCATGGTGGCCGAGGTGTTCATCTTCTGGTCCAAGTCCCACGTGAGTGGGGCCGCGTGGGCGGGGCTTGCTGTTTGCAGGATGCTAAGGGCTTTCCAACATTTTCCAGCCCCTTCGTGTTTCTCAAACTTGTCTCCTCACCTAACTGGTGAGGAGGGAGCATGCTCAAATACTTCACGTTGCCAGGGAGTCCATGACCCTGAATTACAAGTGAATGAAGGAAAGTTATGAAACTTGAAAAAGCAGATGAAATGTCTAACTGGGTGGAAAGCTCCATCCCGTTGCCATGACCTATGTTTATCTGGAGACGTGCCTGCTTTCCCGGCTAAACCAGGTCTGAGTAGTCATTCAACCCAAGGTAGCTGTGTGTCCATATTACTTAAATCCTCTGAACCTTAGATTCCCGACATTCTGTGTTATGTGCAGTGCCCAGAACTGGTGCCCCTGGGCAGGCGCCTTCATTGTATTCAACAAAACGTGTTCCCTTTCTTGATGAGTCTTACACAGCAAATGAACATTTACCTTCCTACGAACTTCTGATTGTGTGGACTTCTTATTTACATGATGGTGACTGGCATTGCCTTTGTGACTCCCCAGAATTTCAAGAGAGAGGAGCAGAACTTCGTGGTCCAGAATGAAATCAACAACATGTCCTTCCTCATCTCCGACACCAAGTCCAAGATGTCAAAGGTATTTCCATGCTGTGTTACCGCGAGAGTGTCCCCATGCAGATTTCACTGGTTGGTTTATTTTTTATTTTTTGAAGGTTTGTAAGTGGACTTTGATAGATTTGGTAATGTTGTTTACTGAGCACACACGCACATGCGCACACACACGCACGCACACATGTACACACACAAACACACGGAGTGTTGAGGGGACCCAGGACTGATGTACTCATGGATGGTATGACGTGCAGACAGAACTGACTGTTGGAGGAAGAAATTGTGATTCCAGTTCCCTAGAAACACAGGGCACCACAGAGAGAGGGGTGTGGGGGAGCCAGGGTCGGTCAGGAGCAGAGGGATGAGGGGAAAGCGAGGGCTTCTGCAGGAAGGAGCAGGTGAGAGGGGTGAGCAGGCGTGAACCTAGCATGAATCATTCCAGGCTCGGGGGCCGAGGGGCAGACCCTGGCTGTCTGGTCCTGGCCCAGATGATTAGGCAGATAGATTAGGCCCAGGTTGAGGAGGTGATTGGGGAATCTGGACTCTGGATTGGCTGGTTTATATTTGAAAAACGAGCTTGCAGGCAAATAATTTCCTGTCTCTAGGAACTGACTAGCCCTGGAAGGATGATTGGGTCAGCAAGGCCCAGGATGTCAAAGAGTCGGAATAAAAAGTCACACTTCATACACACACAGACACAAACACACATAGGCACAAACACACACACAAGCAAAATTGCCAGTCAGTATAGTATACATATGACTAGTCACTTTCATGTACAGCCCCCTACTCTGGGGGGGGGGTACATCCCAAACCCCCCTGGATGCCTAAAACCATGGACAGTACCTAGCCCTCCATTTATTATCTTTGTCTCCTGTGAAAATATCCTCAGTGTTTGATTTATTGCTACAAGAAATTTGACCCTCACAAAGACGAGGCTAAGGGACCGTTGTTTTAAAGTTGACGTTAGAACATACCTCTCAATGGAAAGGGAACACTCATTCCCCATGAAAATCAGACTCTGACATTGAGCTGACCCTATGTCTTGACCATAACCTTCAGCAAAAGCACGAGAGACCTGAGGGGGCACGGCTGTCCTCAGGTGTGACAGGTCACCCAGAGAGCATCTCAGATATTTACGGGACACCGGTCCGTATACCACACCCGTTTCCCTGGATGGGGGTCCCTGGGCGGACAATTTTGCAGGCCACACAGAGGGAATGCACTTTGTGGTACATTTTATGGATACAGTGTGTGTGTGTGTGTGTGTGTGTATGTATTGCAAAGCAGGCATCTGTCAAGACAAAAATACACCATTTATTTCTAAATTTTCTTCTTATGTATTGAAAATTATAAAGCATACAATATCTAAATTTACCATGGAGTTTTCATGTACCTAAAGCTTCTCTAGAATTAAAATGTGCATTTTCCTTCTAAAATTGTAAAGAAATGTATTATACACCAGTGAATTGTAATGAGTTGGGAATCCAGAATAGGACTTAAAATAAGAAGAAAAAAGAAAAAAACATTCTCTGTAGGATTTTAAAAAATAGTGACTAGCAGAGAAAGAGGAAGTGGAGGCCCTGTAGGGCCAGGTCCGGAGCGGAGCAGCGCCTGACCCCAGCCCCCGTCTGTCTGCAGGCCGCTGTTTCCGACCAGGAGAGGAAGAAGATGAGGCGGAAAGGGGACCGCTACTCCGTGCAGACCTCCCTCATCGTGGCTGCGCTGCGGCGGCTGCTGCCCATCGGGCTGAACATCTGTGCCCCCGGAGACCAGGAGCTCATTGCTCTGGCCAAGAACCGGCTGAGTCTGGTGAGTGCCCTCTCGCAGGGCTGCGGCGTCCCAGCCCCGCCTCTCGGGGGTTTGCAGGCCTTCCTCCAGCGCGCTCTCCACTGCTCATCTGCACTGAGGGCTTTATTCATTTTTAAATATATTTTATTGATTTTGTACAGAGAGGAAGGGAGAGAGATAGAGAGTTAGAAACATCGATGGGAGAGAGTCATCGATCAGCTGCCTCTTGCACACCCCCTACTGGGGATATGCCCGCAACCAAGGTACATGCTCTTGACGGGAATCGAACCCGGGACCCTTCAGTCCCCAAGCCAACGCTCTATCCATTGAGCCAAACCGGTTTTGGCTGCATTGAAGGCTTTAGTAAGAGTTTCTGCATGGGCCCTAGAACTCAGATTCAATGGCTGTCTATTTTTTAATTATTATTATTTTATTTTGGTGGGAGGGTGTGTTTTTTTTGAAAAAATATATTTTATTTATTTATTTTTTTTAAGAGAGGAAGAGAGAGGGATAGAGAGTTAGAAACATCGATGAGAGAGAATCATCTATCAGCTGCCTCTTGCACACCCCCCCTGGGAATGTGCCCCCACCCAATGTACATGCCCTTGACCGGAATCGAACTTGGGACCTTCCAGTCCGCAGGCCGACGCTCTTTCCACTGAGCCAAACCAGTTTCGGCAGGAGGGTTGTTTTTATTTCTAAATTATGTTAATAACCTTCAGGGCACATTCAGGAACCGCATGGAAAAGATACAAACATGTCACAGGTAGTGGGGAAAAAAATGGACTTCATCTGAACTCCTCTATAAGATTTTTTATGAAGGGCCATTTTTCAGTGCCAGGAGCAGCCATGGTGATGTGCGGGGTTGACTTTTAAACCAGCAGCTCTTTGCAGGCATTGAGATTTACTTCCCCAAGATTTCTTTATGGCCCGTTTTCCATCTTCCTGGCTACACTAATGAGGATGCCGTTTTTCAAAAGTCTACACAGGCTCACTGCTCTCTCTTTGTGCAAACTGGAGGCCTCGCTCCTGCCCGGGCGACCCTGACGCTCCCTGTGCAGGGCTGGAGTTAGCAAATGAGCGGGGCTGGCGAGTGGCTCTGGTCTGATGAGTGACCTGGAGGGTGGGCTGCAGGCCCTGCATGGCGCATGCGTCACAGGTGCTCGGTTACTCTGTGCACGTTGCGGGAGGAGACTCGGGTCCGTGTGAGCCCCAAGGAGCATGACTCCTCCCTTCTTGCTGTGAACTGGAAACCAAACTCATCGCGTCCCGATGCCCTTACCGTGGAGGCCACGCGGCTGTGGTCTCTAGTCACAGCAGCAGCGACTAAAGAGCCGGCAGAGCCCCAGATCTGTGGCACGCAGCCAAAGCCTATGAAAATACTGTGCAGTCACACTCTGCTTTCAAATATATATATATTTTTTTATTGATTTTGTACAGAAAGGAAGGGAGAGAGATAGTTAGAAACATCGATGAGAGAGAGTCATCGATCAGCTGCCTCTTGCACACCCCCTACTGGGGATATGCCCGCAACCAAGGTACATGCCCTTGACTGGAATCGAACCCGGACCCTTCAGTCCCCAAGCCGACGCTCTATCCATTGAGCCAAACCGGTTTCGGCCACACTCTGCTTTCAGAGAGGTGTGGTGATTTCCATCTACTCACAGCAGGTGACGCTTCCCAAGACTCCTGGCTAACACTTATTTCTTGACAGAAAGACACCGAGGATGAAGTCCGAGATATAATCCGCAGTAATATTCATTTACAAGGCAAGGTAAGCCAGATGTGTGCTAAAGCACATTTAATATCTATACACTGGTTGTTCTCTCTGTAGAATAGTACTCGGAGTAATGTTACGTTAGCAATTAACGCATTATGGACCAGTAGTTGTACTGCTAGCTTTACCCAGTGGCCAGATAAGTTTCTATTGAGTACAAAATTTTTTTTTTACATAAATGTTAAAGGCACGCTTTAAAATTAAATGCCCATTGCATTTTGAAGTTATTTATTACCTTTTCTTACAACCTAATATCTTTTTAAAGTATGATACTTTATAAAACACTGTGTAATAGGAAGCGAGAATTCTTGTGATCCACTGCAATGTGTTAAGATAGTGAAAATACATTGGCCAGATTATTATGATCTCTGAATGAAAATTAATCTGGCCACTCAGTATATATATTAGAGGCAGGTGCATGAATTTGTGCATGGGTGGGGTCCGGTCAGCCTGACCAGGGGGAGGGAACATGGGTGATTGGCCAGCCTGCCTGCTGGTCGAGGGGACAATTTGCATATTAGCCTTTTATTATATAGGTTATACACTGCATTCAGACATCATAATAATCTGGCTACTCAGGGTATATTATTTTAACCAGTCATTATCCTACTTTAAATCCTTTGGTATTAAAGACCCCCAAAATAACAAATGTATTTTTAAAGCCGATCATCAGTAATGTCACTTGTTCAGGGAAATCTTTCCAACCACCAGCAGGTTAGGTTAAGCCTCCTGGCACCTTATGGGTCTTTGCAGTAGCCCTCATCACAGCTGCACACACATGTTTCATGTTTGTCTTCTCATGAGAGGGTAGATTTCTGAGTGCAGGTCTCCTGGGTCTTGGTCTTTGCGTGTGTTCAGACACTGTGCTGTGCTCAATGCATGACTGCAGACCCCTCTTCAGCAGCGCGTCCCCCTTTTGACACGGTAACCTGATGTTTCCTGAGCTGTCCTCTCTGTCCCGCAGTTGGAGGATCCTGCTATTAGATGGCAGATGGCTCTTTACAAAGACCTGCCGAACAGGCCCGAGGACAGCGCCGATCCCGAGAAGACGGTGGAGAGAGTCCTGGACATAGCGAGCGTGCTCTTCCACCTGGAGCAGGTCAGACGGGGTGCTGGTTCGCTCTGGTTTGCCCACCGCGTCGATGGTAAAGAGGATGTGTGTCAGGCTGTTCGCCACGGCCCAACAGTCCTCTGCTCAGCACACTCATCATGAAGAACATGGGACTCAGGAGTCCTTAGCACGTCATGTGCACAAGTTCCAAGCTTACAATTTCTGTAGCTATATTTAGACAACGAATTCTGGGAGATTAACATCTTTATTTAATTACTTTACTCAAAGTAGTTCCAAAGTAACACAGAGAGAACCACAGGGAGTGGCATCAGCCATTGGGCCTCATGGCCGCGCCTGCTGACGGGCACATACACTAGTAAAATGCCCTGCCCCCCAGGAGTTTCGTCATCTAAATGTTCTGCAGAACATACTACTATCACATTAATGAACATTCTTCTTTTATTCCTGCTGTATGTTATCTGATGCTCTCCTGACCCTGACCTGCCAGTTATGTAACACCACTGCCTTAGGCTTCATCGCTGCGATGAGATGAAGCTAGGTACTCACACCATATGGCTACTGACGTGCTTTTACATTCTGGGACACCATAATATGAGTAATGTAATATAATGTGATAGAACGTAATATAGGAAATTTAACATGTCCCTATTTCCATAATATTTCCATGAAACTAGATAAATACAAATTGTCATCCATCAGCAGATGACAAGACTTGGGTAATGATATCTGAAGCGCCATATAAAGTCAGAGTTGTATTTCCAGAACTATGCATATATTTAAGTAGATTGTTAAATGCTAATTAAACGGCTGCTGGAGGACCATTTCTGGCATCATTACACTGCCATAAGTTTTTAATTCTTCATAGTCTTCATGTACCTATCTGTACATGAATGAATTTTAGATACAATAAATGAAGCTTATTGAAATCTGTTGTTGCCTTATATTCATATATTTCCATAAATATATCCAATCATAATGAACAATGGCATTTGTGAAGCAGGAAGATTGATTCCACTGAGCAGCCATTCATTCCGTGAACATTTCTTGAGGGCACACCACCTCATTCCAGGGCATCACTTCCATTTCTGGGGAACAGCCCCATATCCGGGAAAGAGCCTCACTTATGTTAGCGTTAGGGCTCCACCCATTGTAGGGCACTGCCTCACTTCTGCTTTGCATTCAGCAGGCACCGGACTGAACATAGTCCCTCCACTCCAGTTGCTCAGCTCTGCTAGCAGATGTGGACACCTCAGAGATAAATGTGTGATGAGGAGCTGTGCTAGGGTACACAATGTGCTGAAGAGGGAATGGAAGATTCCAGGCTTAATCTGATGGGTGATCCCTATATGAATATTTAAGTGAGAATAGCAGTTATCTAGGAAAAGGTAAGGGAGTCATATTTTAGTTACGGTCAAGGGTTAGTCACACATTATGGACAGGAGTAAAAAGAAATCGTGGAAAGAAAACATGGAAGGAACCTGAGTGGAAAGTTCATGCCTTTGATCCCTGCATTCTTTTTTAAAATATATTTTATTGATTTTTTACAGAGAGGAAGGGAGAGGGATAGAGAGCTAGAACCATCGATGAGAGAGAAACATCAATCAGCTGCCTCCTGCTCACACCCCCTACTGGGGATATGCCTGCAAACATGGTACATGCCCTTGATGGGAATCGAACCTGGGACCCTGAGTCCGCAGGCCAACTCTCTATCCACTGAGCCAAACCGATTAGGGCTGATCCCTACATTCTAATATTGACTTGTGACTGAGTTGTGAACTCAGTGCAAGAACGGTGAGTGCTCAGGAAGTACCTTTTAAATTTATCTCAGTATCTGTGACCTTTGCGAATGTGTGCTTTCTGTTGTACGTTTCATAATTTCCCTCGTGAGGGGGAGCTGTCTCCCCAAATTTCCTAATGCTCAGACTCCAGCCAGCTCGTCAGCAGGGGCAGGTATGGTTCTGTCTTTGGGTCACAGATCCTATCAATACGTAATCCCTGGATTTATGGGGAAACTCGCTCTTTAAGGTCAAGTAAGAAATGCTGTGCCCAATGGGAAGCTGTTTTCACGGCAGGGTTAGACCTCAGCAGTGTTCGTCTCCCTTCCCAAGGTCCCTGAGAAGAAAATGGAGTGGGTCGTTGTCAGAAGGTGTTTCTCTAGAGCAGTGGTTCTCAACTCATGACCCACAGGTTGAGAACCGCTAGCAGGGTCGCCTAAGACCATCAGAAAACACAGATATTTACATTACGATTCATAACAGTAGCAAAATTACAGCTATGAAGTAGCAAGGAAAATAATTTTATGGTTGGGGGTCACCACTACATGAGGAACTGTATTAAAGGGCCACGGCATTAAAAAGGTTGAGAACCACTGCTCTAGAGGCAGGAGAGTCCCAGAAACAAGCTCAATTACAGAAGCTGCTTTGTTAACTTTCTAAACCACTGTCACCCAGACACCCTTAATGTTTCCTCCAAGCCTTGGCACATTCATCTTTTGACAGTGTGCGGCAAGGGATAGTAAACCTAGCTTCATTTCTTCTTCTAGCTAACATCACATTTTTATTTCTTTCAGACCTCTACATGTATGCGTTGGAGATGTTACAGTATGGGAAGTACAGTGTTCACTTGCCTAGAGATGACTGATTAATTTAGAATTACACGTTGGGACTTTTCTCTCTAATACTTATGATTAATCTCTTCTTCTCTCTCAGAATTCCAAACACCGTTAGCTCAATAAATAACTCACTTGCATCATTTACTCCAGTTTTCAAATTCTCATTTGTCCCTAGCTAACAAAATATATAATTTAACATTTTTGCAGAATTAAACCTTCTTGGTTACTCCTAGTAATGTGTTCCTGAAGCCGGGTCATCTCCTTTCCATCCCGTTATGTTGATGGACAATAGGCTTTTCATTAGAATTTTTCTCGACTGCCTCTGTGCTCACTGCTGTAATGCTTATGGTGAATCAGTGAAAGTGGATCCATGAGTAAAAGTGGGTTAATTTTTGTGTTGCCAGAAAATATGTTTTAGAATCACAACCAAATTCTGAAAGGATGCAAACTGATAGCTTAGAGAATGGTTTTCTATTTCTTTGATTCTAGAGATGACATAGCTTCTAAAGTACACACTATTGGGAAAACATTTTATTTTTGCTGATAAAAAATACATAACATTTCAAACTATTTCAAATGTAGGATGTGGGCTTTTCCATACATGTAAAGTATTTTTGGAACTTAAATTGCAGAAGGTTTTCGCTAAAAGGCATGGCTATCCCTCCAAGCTTGAGGCTCACGCGGGCTCACGGGCTGTCTGTCTTCTCGCAGGTGGAGCATCCTCAGAGGTCCAAGAAGGCCGTGTGGCACAAGCTGCTGTCCAAGCAGCGGAAACGGGCGGTGGTGGCCTGCTTCCGCATGGCCCCTCTCTACAATCTGCCCAGGTCAGAGCTCTCCCATGGCGGTTGCTGTTTCTTAATCCTCACCAAGGATATGCCTTTTTATGTGAGAGAGACGGTGAGAGAAACATTGATGTGTGAGAGAAACATCCATCACCCCCTGTAGGCACCCCAACTAGGGGTCAAGTCCATTTCCTGGGTATGTGCCCTGACTGGGAATTGAACCTGCATCCATTTTGGTGTACGGGACAACACTCTAACCAACTAAGCCACTCAGCTGGGACTCACGTTTATAACAGAATAAAATTATTTCTCCCTAATAAGGGATGAGGTCTACCATCTACCTTAATATGAGTACCATAGAGCAAGAGAAGAATACAAGAGATGTATTGGCTCTTGTGTCTAATCATTGGCCTTGACTTTCTTGGTTGTGTACCCTCAGAAGACTGTGGTCTGCAATGCATGTATTAAATGACCTCTGTACGGAGGCGGTGAGGCGGGTAGAGTGAGACGGCCTTGACCTAATGTGAGGCTAAGATGGCTGCCAGGTTTCTTACCTACTTTGTTGTAGATTTCTCTCTGAACCATGGGATCTGCCTCATAGGCTTGTTCAGATTGTTGGAGGGGCTGAGAGACACAGAGTTTAGAACTGACCTGGTCACGGGAATTATGATTCTTTGGGGGAAAGAGCTGATAGGGAGCGTACTCATGGGAGTGAAGGGGACCCGTCTGACTGCTCAAGCCTTCTCTTAGAGATGAGCAGGCACTCTTAGCAGAAAAGGGATGTGGCCATGCAGTCCCTCGGTGCCCAGGGTCCCTCCGCAGCCTCTTACCCTAAGACACGGCTCTTTCCATCTCTGACGTTTGAGCGAGGGCATCATTCACATCCCCACGGTGATAGGAAAACAGGACCCCACAGCCACATCCGACCACGCCCCTCGTTGTGCAGGCTGAGTGCTTCCTCCTTGTTTTGGGGTGCTGTGGTCATCGCTGCCTGAAGCACCCCCTTCCGTGCTGGCTGCTCGTCTCTCTGACTCAAATTTGGATTCTTTAGACTTTGGTCCAGTTTTATACCCTCAGCACCTAGAATGCTGGCAGCCAGCAAGTGAGTGGGTGAATGAATGAGTTAATGCTATAAGGGACACCACACCATCCTTGTCACCGAGACCTCCGTTTCTGTGCCATCTTGTCACATTGCGTATACAGCCAGGCGCTGCCCCTGAATTCTCTGACCCGATCCTGGTGTCACCGCTGAGTCCAGTGAACGTCCCTCTCTGGTTCCTCCGTGTGGCCCGCCTCTGTGTCTCACCCGTTTTCTCTGAACTGCTCACCCCTTCCCTACGGCCCCTCCTGACGCCCCCGATTCCTGCCTCCTGCCAGGCTCATGGCAGCAGACCCCGAGCTGGCGTCTCCAGCACCGCGTTTGAAATTGTGCTTCTCTTTCAGGCATCGGGCCGTCAATCTCTTTCTTCAGGGGTACGAGAAGTCCTGGATTGAGACAGAAGAGCATTACTTTGAGGATAAACTGATAGAAGACTTAGCGGTATGTCTCTATGGGCGTGCAATGAAAGGGCTCTGGGCCCCATGTGTAAGCACACTCATGCACACACACTCATGCACACACACTCATGCACACACACATTGGAGAGGAAGTCTCACCGCAAAGTATAGGTCTTAGGAAACTTTATTCTCAGTTGTTAATGCACTCAGTGTTCAGGAGAGAATTCAGAGTTTAAGGTCCATTATGCAAGTTTCTTATTAGCTTAGCTTTGAGAGAGAGCATTTTGTAAAAAAAAATAACTGACATATACGTATTCACACACTCATATGTATACAGCTTACACAGTCATGCACACTCACATATACACTTAGGCACACATGCTCACACTCATGCTCACATACTTGTGTGCACACACCCCTCCACACTCATGCACACACACACTCATGCACACACTCACACATTCATATTGCCACAGCAGAGAAGGGCTTTCCTTGCACTCAATGCTCAAGCCCTCACACTGCCCCTAGCTTTGACTGAGCGCCACATTGCCATGTGAATTCATACATTTGCTTTTGTAGAAACCTGGAGCAGAACCTCCGGAGGAAGACGAAGGCACCAAGAGAGTTGATCCTCTGCATCAGCTGATCCTTCTGTTCAGCCGAACGGCCTTAACGGAGAAATGGTATGGCTGCCCGGGTCCATGGGAGGCAGGACAGGATGAAGGGAGAGCCACGGCCAGAGTCTCTTCCTGTCTTCACACCCCGTCTCACCCGGGCTGGTGGGGAGAGACCCGTGCAAAGTTAGGGCTGGGCTGGCACACAGCTGTCAGTTTTCAAGCTTTAATATCGACTCTAGTTTTTCTCAACAACTTGGTCATTAGCTGATTTCATTGATGCTGAATCCTCTTACAAAATGATTTTTTTCTCTTTATCACAAGCAGCCTTTATAAATAATAATAAGAGCTTAAAGCAAATGTTAGTACCCAAACCATATGGAGACCAATAGTGACGAACTGTTCAGAGTCGATTGTAGTTCCATTGCACAGGAACCTTGAGGGAGAGGGTGTGCTGGCATCTCAAAGGGATTTTTCTTCGCGTGTGTTTTAAGGGCATCCTCCACTTTTCTTGGCTAAAATTGGCCAAAGCCACACAAGTCAGACCTCTGTGGCGTTAAATAAGAAATGCGCTCAGAGACCTGAGCACCAAAATGTGCCCTGCGTAGACGGGCTCCTGGCGAGACATCTCCAGAGTCCTGAGTGGTCCTGTGGCCGAAATAATATACATCTCTCCCTCTTCCCACTGCCGTCCTCTTCTCACGACTTCTCCCTCCTTTTAGTTCAATGTCATCTCATCCCTAAGCTTAGAGCAGCTCTCTGTCTGGCCTTGGCGGGTCCTGAGGTATTTCTCATAAGTGAATTTTTCTGATGGCTGAAGTTCAAAGCTTTTAAATAATTTTGTAAACATGAGATTTTTTTTTTTATGGAAACCTTCATCAGTTAATGGTTTCCATATTCCTTAAAAAGAGGGTAATAAACATATTTAAACTCTTCTTAATTTTTAAGTAGCATTATGATGATAAGCTGTGATATTTTCAAATGATTACTTTGCCTAAGTGTTTATTTTATTTTAGAAAGGTATACTTGTTGAAAAACACGGGTTATTTTATGTGATGGTAATTTTGCATATGACTAGCCTTAAAAACAATGGTTGGTGTTTTTTTCTTGTTTTCCATAGCAAACTGGAGGAAGATTTTTTATACATGGCATATGCAGATATTATGGCAAAGGTAAATAAACACCACTCTTGATTTTTAAAGTGTAATTTTGATAAAGGGAAATGATTTTTATCTGACAGGGAATTAAAACAAAATGCTATTAACCCTTAGAAACCTAAGGAGCATTCATCTCAACTTTGCACTTGTTCCATGAATCTCTGTCCTGACTTCCTTGTCTGGTATCATTGTTTCCCCTTTATTTTTATTTTTATTTTTTAAATATATTTTATTGATCTTTTACAGAGAGGAAGAAAGAGGGATAGAGAGTTAGAAACATCGATGAGAGAGAAATCATTGATCAGCTGCCTCCTGCACACCCCCCACTGGGGATGTGCCCACAACCAAGGTACATGCCCTTGACCGGAATCGAACCTGGGGCCTTTCAGTCCCCCACGTTCTATCCAATGAGCCACTCCGGTTTCGGCTGTTTCCCCCTTTAACAATGATTTATGCGGTGCTCGCTAGCTTTCAAGCATCCATCCATTCAACACCCATTCCCTGGGCACCCAGGGATTGGAGATAACGTGGTAAATGAGGACAAAAGTACATAGCCTGCCTTTTTGGAGTTTACTGTCAGAGGGAAAGACAGCATTCACGCCTTTAAAACGATGACAAGAAGCCTGGGAGTTCAGTGCAGGAGGAGCAGGTTAGGGAGCACAGTCATGAGTTATAATGACATGCTTTTAAGCTGTAAAATTCCTATCTGTTGGCTTTTGCACATGATTGAATGAATGAATGAATGACTGAATGAATGAATGGGACAGACCTTTTAGAAGCTGTCATTGAGGGACCGAAGGACTACATTTGTACCTTCCCTCCCCTCCAGCTTCAGTTCTAGACTCAGCGGACTGTGAATCATGGAATCAAAAGTATTTTTCTGATTCGTGACTTAAGTTTAACCATGTTTGCTTATTCAGGCAAACACATGAATAAGCAGTATGTGTAGTATGGTATTTACCTCATAATCATCTCCATGAAATGTATGAAATTGTTCATTAATATTTTAATTTTGTAAAAGCACAGGAAAATGTTCTTTTAGGGCATGAACTCATCGATGATGTCATGTAAGGTCATGGTACCTATAGCACATATATCTAAACAACGTTGATGACACATTAATGCAAATGACTTTGTGTTCTGTGCTCAATTCTTTTGGGTTTCGTGCCGAGACGTGCTCTGATCCTGTTGACCTTTTTCCATTCTTCTGTGCTGCAGAGTTGTCATGACGAAGATGACGATGACAGTGAAGAAGAGGTGAAGAGTTTTGAAGTAAGATGGATCTTTCTAGACTCGGCTTTTTCCACCGGGAAGCATTGTTTCATAGCTCATAACTGACATTTCTGTTTCGTGCTTCATGGCTTATCGCAGCTGATTGTGTCCAGGAGCCGCATGGCGGAAGCCAGGTGGACAGTCTGAGTCCCCCCGTGCGCTGCCCTGACTCCAGGGAACGTAGACCAGCTAACTGGTCAGACGCACCCATATGTGCAGATTGAGTGCCGCTGAGGCCCCGGATGAGGTGGCTTCCTCTTGGCAAAGGCCCTGATCTAAAATGTCCCACAGACATGCGAGGAGGATATTTACTGCAGAGCAGCATGACTGCGAGTATTTCACTGAAGCCGTGGTTTGACCTGTTTGGGAACTGAAGTCAAAGGTCTGGCCTCCTGCGCCTTCCACTCAGTCTGTCACTCATCCCTGCACATATGGGCTCGCAGCGCCACTGGCTTGCATGAGGCAGGCGGGCGGGTCCCTAGGACCACCTTCTAGCTTACCGTTATTTCTCAAACCTCTCAGCTCTTAAATGTCCCCATCATTCGAGATGCCGCTCAGTATTAACCAGCCAGAAGGAAAGGAAAACTTACCAGGATGCCCCCCTTTGCTTAGACTATACTTTGCTTTTTATGAGAAAAAGTAGGCCTTGTTAACTATCAGGCTCCTTTTTTATTGTTTTTGTTCGTTTGCTTGCTTGTCTTTAGAATTTTCAAAAAAACACTAAGTGCAAGGAAGTAGATTAGATCTTTTTTAATTTTCTGTTGATGTCCACATCTGGACTCTGAGCTAGAAGTCTGAGGACATTAGGACCCAGCAGTGAGTCTTTAGTTCAGCGGACCCACCAGGAGGTGTAGGTGAGGACTGGACACAGTGCCTCGCTCAGGAACAGGTGACATGAGCATCTGTGCTACGCGCAAGTCCATGTGTCAGAAGCACAGAGACAAACTGGTTTGTGAATGACCTGGGACTGTGGCTGGCTGCGGGAAATGCCTAGGTTAATTTTCGTTATGGCACCAAAATCCTTTCTTACGTGTGTGTATTCTGTCCTCATATCCATCTTTATTGCTAAGAGACTGAGTGGGTTGTGAGCGGCAAATGACGTGTTCTGAAAGTAACCGCGTGTGGTGTACAGCTGTCTCAGAGCAGTTGTTTATTGCTCTTTTGCTTCTGTCCTCACCCTTCCTAAGGTCACGGGATCCCAGCGCAGCAAGGTAACTGTACATGTGTGTGTATGTGTCTGGGTCTGAGTTCCGGTTTCTGTGACATTGACCTTTTTGTTAGACCCAACGTCTCAGACTCTTCTGTAACCACATCAGGTCTTACAGTCCTTCACATGTTTTCAGCTCCAATGCAATTGGTCTCTTCCGTGTCCCTCCCTCGACGCAGGTTTATCCTTCTTGCAATTTTAGTCGCTTGTGATTTGAAATTGTATGTTACATGGTGCCTTCGAGCTGCCCACGTGCTGGGACGGAGGAGCCCAGCCCACGCCTCTGGATGCTTTTACGCCAGTCTCGTCATGTGAAAACAGACGTGACGCATAACATTCCCGGTGACACTGGAGATAAATCTTTTTCCATTGCGCCAGTGACACCTTCCAGTGGTAATGAGAGATTGCAGCCCCCAGTGTTAGCGCTCATTTCAGCGTTTCATTCTAGGGAAGAACTCGATAATTATTTCTACCTCTTAATATTTTGAGTAGCTAAGTGCGTGTAAAATTTACTATGAGGAAACATTGTGATCTAGAAATAATTTGAGATATAAAAATAATTTGAGATATAAAAAAATAGGGCATTATAAGGAAAGGTTCCACGAGGAATAAAGTAAAGCTCGAGAAACATGGAAAACAGGATGGGGCCAGCATGCAAGGACTTGCAGGGTCCTCAGTCTCATGTCTACGTTACTCCTAGGCTCCATTTAACTGGCCCCCTTGAACTTGACAGTTGACTGCCCGGCTTTTTCTAGAATACTTGCCCTACATATTTAACAATTGATTGCACACTTAGTTCATCATTATATGTAACCACTTTAGATTTGAGTCTACTTCAATATTAAATCTAAAAATGACGGCTAAATCTTACAAAGAGGTCAGAATTCATGACAAGGGAAGAAATGTTTGGCAGTTAAGAGAAATGTCCATTACCGCAGTTGAATGCTATACTTAGGTTGGAATTTTTTTTATAAACCAAAGCAAATAATAATAATAATAATAATAATGATAAATAATAATGTTTCAAGTCAAGTGACTTCATATTTCTCAGCACGTTGGGATTTGCTCACTCGATCATCTGAGAGCTTTGGTAGCAGAGTGAACCACATTTTCAACTACAACTTTGAAAACTATACAGAACATTATTCAGATGGTTCCTTCTTCTGCTTCATTCTCTAAGATCTGAAGGAGTGAAATGAAACGATAATGCGGTGAAAGCAATTCACTGGCACGTTAAGATGCCATAAGATAGATTTAGTGCTCACCGAAGTGCCTACATTAATGCCAGTGGAGCCTTCATTGCCTAAGCTGGAGGGATGAAGCAATGACTTGCCTTCGGGAACATTTTTCTCGAATATTAGGCAGATGCCCGACTTCTCATTCGCGGTGCGTTTTCTGATGAGGCCCCGAGGTCCCGTTACTCCGGAGTATTGATGAGAGACATTTCCTGTGTCTTGAATAGTAAATGAGTTGACGTTCAGTGATGAAGGGTAGAGACCAGCTTGGCTCTCCCGGCGGGCTCACTGCAGGCTCAGGCACAGCTGGCCGGGCATCGTTCCCGCCGAAGCTCCTGCTCCCATGCCAGCATGTGCACCGTTTAGTGTGCCAGACCCGTGTGTGACACAGCGGTGTCCAGCGGTGACAGCATTTTTATCGGGCCTCCGTGACCTCATTTTGAATAGGATCCATTTTTTGGTAAATTCTGTAAGAATGAACTGGCTATCAGATGTGCCCTTTCTAACAGCTACATAACTCAGTCTTTGAATGGGCTTATTTCCTTTCTTTCATCGGGACTCGGCAACCTGAATTAGAAGGCTCCCTGAATCTTACAACAAGATAACCCTAAATATTAAAAAGTTGAAGATACAGCTAGATATATAAAACACTGATCAAGTTATTTCTTTTCTCAAGAGGATGGCTAATTTTTAGTTCCCACTGCGGGAGCTCAGTGGGGGAGGGGAAGGGATTTGATGGCCCGTGTCTCTCGCATTCTCATGCCTGTGGCTGCCATCTGCCAGCTGTACTTTCCTATAATGAAATTGGTGATCCCAAGGAAAGCCCTCATGATACAGTCCAGGCTCCCTAGGAAAGAGAGCAGAGAGATGATGCACTAGCACTCCATTGGGGTAGGGATGTTGCAATCCCAGGAAGTGTGAGTGAGAGGAAGAGACCATGCAGGGAAAGAGAGAGACCCCAGGCTGGGCACCCGGGCTGCCATGGCTGATCAGGAAGACAGAGGGCGAGCACTCATCTGGTCCTCCCACCCCCTTGCTACTCTTGGCAATGGAACTGTTTGCCTAAGGCAGCGGTGAGCAAACCGTGGCTCAGGAGCCACATGCGGCTCTTTGGCCCCTTGAGTGTGGCTCTTCCACAAAAAACCACATGCGGGCGAGCATGGACAGTGCAATGGAAACTTCGTGGCCCATGCGCAGAAGTCGGTTTTTGGCTCTCTAAAGAAATTTCAATCATTGGACTGTTGATATTTGGCTCTGTTGACTAATGAGTTTGCCGACCGCTGGCCTGAGGGAACATTCCAATTGAGGGGCTGTTCTTCTCCACCCCTCCCCCTGCCCTTTCTTTATAACCTTGGAATAACTTAAAGACTCAACAGCAGGCTGAAAGAAGAATGCTAATTTAGGACCCTGGGGCAGTTTTAAAAGGGAATCTGGGGCCAGGCAGGGAAACCTACCTTTAAGAGGTCCTTCAAAGTGCAGTTTCCTTGAGGGGAGATAGTTTTAAAATGGTCTGTCTCCAATTTGCTCAAAAAAAGCAGGCTTGTCCCAGGCCAGGGTGGCTCAGTGGTTGAGCTTCGTCCCTTGAACCAAGATGTCCCCTGTTCAATTCCCAGTCAGGGCACATGCCCAGGTTGTAGGCTCTATTCCCAGTGTGGGCATGCAGGAGGCAGGCGATGGATGCTTCTCTCTCATAAGTGTTTCTCTCTCTCACTCCCTCTCTATCTAAAAATCAATAAAAACGTATTTTTAAAAAACCCACAAACAGGTCTGCAGTAAATCTGAAAAGGAAGTATTTTTCCCTACCTAAGCCATCATTTTGTTGTCTGAAAACTTCTGGTCTAGCTGTGAAGGTTTTATTTTTTTTATGTTGGGACAGAACTTCCTATGACGAGATTAAATTATACCTGAGAAGCCTTATCAATGACCTGAAAGGTACTGAAAATCTTGGGAGAAGAGAGCTCAACCCACTCACCAGCGGGCACTCAGGCGCCCTGACCCTCCGGGTGAAGTTCGGCCCTTCCTCCTCTAGATCACTTTATCTTTTTTATTTCCATATTGATGAGTGTCCCCATCACTCCCGAAGTCATTATTATAGAAATTTAGATGCTATGGAAGGAAGGTGAGGGTGCCCTTTGCCTCGGAGAGGGGGGGGGGGTATTTTTTAAAGAAGACAACTTGACATCCTGTCTATTTCTTGATCTTCCTAACACCCATCCATCCACGTGACTTTAGTTACCGCAAAGGATTCTGGGACCTTAGAGTGTAGTGTACCCATTGTTCTGGCAGAACTTTGAGCTGCTCTCCCTACTTGGGGGACAGTTATTGTTTTTCCCTCCAGAATATATGGCGTGCTGTCCTTCTGTCTGGGTGTCCTGGCGACTATCTTTCCATGCCCTGTGGGTCCGGAAAGACTCGATCTTCCTAATTCTCTTGCCTCTGTCACGATGGAAACGCTGGGACAGCTCTCTACGCCACTAATTTCTTATCAATGTCTTATCAAAACACTCACAAGAGGAGGCAGTGAGCAAACACCCAGGAATGGCTCTGGCCCCACGGGGCAGGAAAGATTGTTGGGTCTAAAAGGAAGAATCAAACGTGGCTTCCTCTTTTCAACACCTCCTGGAGAGCAGGCTTCTTTCTGTATTTCCAAAGCCGTGTTGTATGACGATATGGTCTGTGTGTCTGTGTGGCTTCGTTTCTGTTCTGTTTTTGACTTCACAGGAAGAGGTTTAAACATGAAGGCAAACCTTTTAGGTGTCAGCATGGCTACCACAAAGCAAAGCCGCCTGTTCTTTTCTTTTCTCCGCTTCCATTCAGCCCTATCACGTAATGTAAGAACAAATAAAATAAACATTTAACCACAGGAGCTCTAACGATAGTGTGAAGAAAAAAAAAACAACCACAAACCCTGATCGATTTTGTTTTCGCAGCACGGTATTATCAAAGATTTAAGAGCCAATTTTGCCAGCATCGGCGAGCACTCTCTGGTAACAGCTTGATGTCTGTGTCGGTTGCTTTTGATTGAAAGGTTTCTTTTATCATTTGTTTGAGCCCATTTCTTCCTTTTAGTTGCCTTTTTTTTTTTTTTCCATACTGTTAACCAGCAAGCCTTCATTTTTTAAACCTCTTCCATCTCCCAGTGTCTATTCCGTTACCTTGGATGGAAAGTTTATGGCAGCAAAGCAGTCCCTCTGCTGCAGCCCCTGCTTTGAGGTCACCTCCGTTTTGGCCGTTGTGTTGATGGACATGACGCCGGTCGAGCGTGTCATGTCCCGTTGACTCAGCTTCCCTCCCGCGCCATTGGTGGGCTCGCTGTCCACAGGGCTCTATGCAACGTCCACTCTGCAACTTGTACTGCTTAGCCGTCTCAGTTCCCCAGCGACTGGGCCGCTCCAGTGACCGATCCTTCAGTCTGGACCTCGCCGTGCCTTTATATTTTCTCCTTATTTTTTCTTCTTTGTGTTTTCAGCGGTAGTTTGAGTGGAACCGAGCCAACTCCAGCCATATTGCCCCAGCAACACCATGCAGCATTGTTCGTTGCCGCCAGAGAATACAAAATATAAAGGCACATGGCTTCATTCTCGGGGGGGGGGGACCTGGGGAGATGTCTCATAAGTCCCTACTTAGGCAAAGCCTACTCTCGATCCCATATCAGCTTTCAATTTTGCTTAAAGTCCAACTCATCTCAGTCAGCGTTTTTCTGTCATTCAGTGATACCTTGCCACTCGAGCTTTTGCTGAGCAGTATCAAGTTATGGCCAAGACACGGAGATTATTCCAAATGGGAAAACTTATGCACGAATGTATCATTCAGAAAGTGCACGTTTCAATGCTGAAGTACAGCTACTTCAAAACTATGGGACAGGCTGTGGACTAATCAAATCATGAAAATTGAGCAACTCTAGCCTGATGAACCAGTTGAAATAATGTGAACCTCTGTCTAATAACAATGTCGGTGTTGAAGTGGTCCATAATGTTGTCATAGAGCCCATACATGGAGATGACTGAAATGTGGTGACTGGAAAGCTGCCTGCCGACCGGTCGCCACAGCATAACCGGTTGGGGTTTATGTTCAGGAAAAGGAAATGGAGAAGCAGAAGCTTCTGTACCAGCAAGCCCGGCTGCATGAGCGTGGCGCCGCCGAGATGGTGCTGCAGACCATCAGCGCCAGCAAAGGTGAGCCCTCAGCCCATGGCCGGCATCTCCTCCTCCTGCAGCTCCTCCTCCCGCAGCTCCTCCTCCACCATCTCATCCTCTTGCAGCTCCTCCTCCACCATCTCCTCCTCCACCATCTCCTCCTCCACCATCTCCTCCTCCCGCAGCTCCTCCTCCACCATCTCCTCCTCCCATATCCCCTCCTCCACCATCTCCTCCTCCACCATCTCCTCCTCCTGTATCTCCTCCTCCACCATCTCCTCCTCCCACATCCCCTCCTCCACCATCTCCTCCTCCACCATCTCCTCCTCCACCATCTCCTCCTCCACCATCTCCTCCTCCCACATCCCCTCCTCCACCATCTCCTCCTCCACCATCTCCTCCTCCACCATCTCCTCCTCCCGCAGCTCCTCCTCCACCATCTCCTCCTCCTGCAGCTCCTCCTCCACCATCTCCTCCTCCACCATCTCCTCCTCCCACATCCCCTCCTCCACCATCCCCTCCTCCACCATCTCCTCCTCCACCATCTCCTCCTCCACCATCTCCTCCTCCACCATCTCCTCCTCCTGCAGCTCCTCCTCCCCCATCTCCTCCTCCCACATCTCCTCCTCCACCATCTCCTCCTCCTGCCCCAACTCCCTCAGGTCACTCACCCACTCACTCAGGCCTGCTTCTCTGAGTCACGACCAGGTCAGTGACAACAAATGCTAGCTGAGCCCTCATTTATACAGTCCAGTCGTGACTCTGTTTTGAAGTCGAGTTTAAAGATGTTTTATTTCTGCTCAAGAAGTTTTGGGAATTCTGTTGTGACACAACTCTAGGGAGCTGCCCATGTGACTCAGGTAGGGGGACGTCTCCTGTGAAAGGCCAGGGAAATGTCTGTGGCAGCAGAGCACCCAGTGGCACTATGTAAGCGAATGGTGTAGCTGTGTTTCAATAAAACTTTATTTACAAAAATGTGGAGCTGGCTGGCCCTCAGGCCACAGTTTGCAGACTCTTGATATAAATGGAGACCTTTAAAGTGGTCCTTTATTTGTTTTTTAAAATTTTATTGTTGAGTGTATTATAGGTATCCTCCCCCTTTTTCCCCATGCCTCCCACCCTGCTCCAGGCATTCACCACCCTGTTGTCTGTGTATTTCAAAATCAATTATTTCTTCATATTCTTTTTTGTCCTCATGTAGTTTCAGTCTTGTCTGTATTACACAGAATTCTGTAAAAACACTGATGTCAAAATATGCATTATCACTTTAAAATATTTTTTGGAACATAAGTCAGTTCTTCACCAAGATAGAGACCTGTAGGGGTGGTAAGAATGAAAGTGCACATTTGGGGTTGGATACATGGATGTAGCAGGGAAATGACGTAAGGAACACTGATTTTATATTTTTAAGGTGAAACTGGACCGATGGTGGCTGCGACTTTGAAACTTGGAATTGCGATCCTCAATGGCGGGAACTCCACAGTGCAGCAGGTGAGCCTCTCAGCCGCTCCCATGATGCTCTTCTCAGGCCCTGGGCCGCCTGGTCCCCCTGTTGGGCTCCTTTAGCCATCCTCAGAGCACTGCCACGTGTGCGACATTTCATTTTCTGTGTAAATATGCCTTCATTGTCTAGTCCCCTTGCCCTGGCAGCCAAGTATCTTCTCAGTGCGCCAAACTGCTCGATGTCAGTAATGCGTGGGCACTGCCTCCCTTTAGAGACCTGCCGGGGGACGTGGTGTGTCCACGGGCTGCGGTTCACTCCACCCAGTCGGCAGGGTTGGTGCTTGCCGAGGCCTGGTTGGCAACCTGTTTGTCACATTCCAGGAATCATTTCAGTTGTAGCTCTTTCTGGTCTCCCGAGAAATGAGATAGATCACTTCCCAACACAGTTATGAACTACGTCCTGCTGAAATCTTAGTAACTTCAACCAGTTGCGGCAGAGGATACCTGTAGGCACTGAACGTTTTATCTTTATTACAGAAGAGGAAGCTTGATTTTGTTGCTTTTTTTCTTAACAATAAACAATAAAAGGGTTGAATTCAGAGGCTTATGTGTTACAGAAAATGCTCGACTACCTCAAGGAGAAGAAGGACGTGGGCTTCTTCCAGAGCCTCGCAGGCCTGATGCAGTCATGCAGGTGAGCCCCGTGCAGTCATGCAGGGGAAACCCTGTGCAATCATGCAGGGGAATCCCCATTCAGGGGAGACCCCATGCAGTCCTGCAGGTGAGCCCCGTGCAGTCATGCAGGGGAGACCCCATGCAGTCCTGCAGGTGAGCCCCGTGCAGTCATGCAGGGGAGACCCATGCAGTCCTCAGGTGAGCCCCGTGCAGTCATGCAAGTGAGCCCCATGCAGTCATGCAGGGGAATCCCCATGCAGGGGAGACCCTGTGCAGTCATGCAGGGGAGACCCCATGCAGTCATGCAGGGGAATCCCCATGCAGGGGAGACCCTATGCAGAGGAGCCCCCGTGCTATCATGCAGGGGAGACCCCGTGCAGTCATGCAGGGGAGCTCCGCTTGCTGTTTCTATTCTAACTCAGAGGTAGTATCTTTCAAAGTGTTTACATTATGGACAAAATTAACACAGAAGAATATTTAATGATGAAACACTTTAAAGGGGGCGGAAGTTACTGTCTTATTTTCTATCTTGATGTTAAGCGTTAATAATATTTTAATTACTAAGTTACTCAATGTTAATAATGTGTTAAAACAATCCTCCCTGTGCTACACACAGGGGCTTGGGGGAACTGCAGTGCCTTCTGCATCCCTTGAATGTGAGTGGCGCATGATTCTTAAAAGAAAAAAGAAAATTCTACTTCGTTTTATTTGGGAGCTTATAGACCACTTCTCATTTTTCCTAAACAAACGGTCCTCCACTAACTAATTTATGATAATTACTTCCTAGTTTTACAGCATTTAAAATCAGACAGCATTTGACCAAGGCCCCTGGCACACACTTACTGGAATAAGCTATTCCACCTGGGAAAACAGGGTCATGATAATTAGATTTAAATATGTCTGCCGACTTTATAATGTGCTCCCAGCGGAGCTCACAGTGGCTCACATGAGGCTTCACAGGTGTCATTTCAGCGTGGGCGCTGGGAGAGACTGCCACCAGGAAGGGGGCTGGTGGCCTTGAACTGGGGCCGTTTGCGGTGTGTGCTGTCATTGGTTCACATTTCAAGATACACGGTTTCCAGACGTTTGCTCTTCTGAGTCGCCTGAGTCCTTTCTCCCTGTTTTGCAGCGTCCTCGACCTGAACGCCTTTGAGCGGCAGAACAAAGCTGAAGGGCTGGGGATGGTGACCGAGGAGGGATCAGGTATGGGTTAGAATGGTGCCCACGAAGGACCAGGTATGGATTCCTTAAAGTAGAAGTTCGCCTGCTCCCCCTTCTTTCCTGAAACGAATCAGCTATGTGACTCATTTAAAACCCCTAATTGGCCACTCATGCAGGTCACACCCAATCCAATCTTATTCTTTCCTACTGTGGGTGGCCTGCCCCTGCTTGGGTAGTAGGAAAGGTCCCTATTAGAGAATTATCCAGAAAAGGAGAAATCGCATGGACGAATGAACTCATTGGGATCATGGCTCCCACCAACGGGCTGTCAGGTCCCTCAGACATGGTGGCCTGCTGCCTCCTCCCAGCAGCTGTCCTTGTATCTCTCAGACCCAGGCATCTTTGCAAGCTCAAATTCATTGATGAAGGAAATGAAAGACTAATGTTTGTTTAGATAACTCTGATCACAATTTACATGTGCACAAAAACGACTCACATGATCTTAGAGTTTTTCTCTCTATAAATAGATGCATATATAAACCAGAAAATGAGCACACGGTGCAGTCAAAACAAAAATAACTATTGTTGCAACCCTATTTTAATATTTTAAAAATATCCACAGTTTTTTTGTTTTGATTTGTTCTTATTCTTTTGTGTTTGATTTTTAAATTAACTTAGTTTTGCTAAGCCTTTATGTGTTTATCTGTTTTTGTTTGGTCGGTCTGCTTTGGAATTATCAATGTATTAGTTTTGGAACATTGGTTTTTCTATTAAGGCAATCTTGCTACAAAAAATAAACTTCCTTCCTCCTGCCATTGGTAGTCTGCTGGCCTTTCGGAAATAATTCAGAATGAACTAATCTCTCTATCTCTGAATATTTTTCTTCTCGCAACAGGAAAAAGAATTAGTGCATGCTTCTTGCTGGATTTAAAAGACAGCCATTGAGACATATTCTAAGGCTGCTGCCGTTCCTGTGTGGTTTTGGCTTGTGCTTGGCAGTTGAATGTGTAGGTTCCATCACCAAATAACGGTTGTGCAGTGTCTGAATTGTGTGAGCTGCCTGCAGCTCTCTCAGCCAAAGTGCTCCCGGGCTGAGGGGGCATTGTTTTTTAAATATATAAATACAATAGATCCACCCACTGGCCAAACAACGTTGTTTGTCATTTTTCTTCCTAAACTCTACGTTGAACGCTCATATGTTGAACATTGTCTTCACAGACCCTTTTTGCGTTGAAAATCAGCTTGCCATGTGTGCTGCTGGTTTTTGCTTGTTTGTGTCTTTGTGCTTCTGCTTCCAAAGTCGCTTGGGATAAAGATACATTTACACTGACACAGAGGTGGAATGACAGGCGACCTTCGACTTTAAGAGCAGTCACCCCTCCCCACAAGCACATGAGCTCCGATGCTGCAGCGTGAGCAGATGTCACTTGCACACTGGTCATAGATCATACTCATTCCTGTCCACATCTGTCACACACAAGTTTAAACCCGAAGGCTGCTCCCACAGTGTCGCCAAGTCCCTGCTGCTCCTTTCAACAGAGAGAAACCTGGGGGTCAAGGTTCACCGGCTCTTTTCTGACAAAGAAAACGGGCTTCTATCTGCCAAGCGCATGGTCCATGAGCTTCCTGCGGAAGAGGGCTGCCCGGTGGCTGCGGCCGGTCACACGGTGCTGGCCCGACGTGCGGGCGATGGAGGAGGCGCAGACACGCTCGCTTGCTTGGGGGGGTAACATCTGGACTTCCCTGCAGGCGAGAAGGTTCTTCAGGACGATGAGTTCACCTGCGACCTCTTCCGCTTCCTGCAGCTGCTCTGTGAGGGACACAACTCAGGTGCGTGCGGGCTGAGGCCAGAGGCTGGTGCCCAGGAAAACGTGCTGGCAGCCAGTCCTGACAAAGGCCTGTCTGCTGTGATGACGGGTCAGCCCTGCAGGGGGCGCTCAGCCCCAGCTTGTGCCATGCGAGACGGCCACATCCCACTGTGTTGCTCCACTGCCTGGCAACCCCATGTGGCCATCTCAGTATCCCGATCCGCTGTCCTGACGGGCGGCCGGTGGAGAAAGACACACTGGGACATCTACGTAGGGAGCTTGGTTTCCTCTGGGCCCCTGGGACCCGGGGACGGTGCCACAGCATCACCTAGAGCCGTGGTCGGCAAACTGCGGCTCGCGAGCCACATGCGGCTCTTTGGCCCCTTGAGTGTTCTAACGCCACTTCTTCAAAATAGACTCGCCCAGGCAGAAAACCCACTTCTGCGCACGGGCCACGAAGTTTCAATCGCACTGTACGTGCACGCTCGCACGTGGTATTTTGTGGAAGAGCCACACTCAAGGGGCCAAAGCGCCGCATGTGGCTCGCAGGCCACGGTTTGCCGACCACTGTCCTAGAGTGCTGTGCTCCATGCCCTGGTTAGGGGTCTGGCTTCCTACGGCCGTGCCTCTGGGAGGGCGGAGGCTGGGCGGGACTCTCCTCTCTTCCCCGTCACTGAGCACAGTCCTAGGAGCAGAGGACTGTGACTCACCTAATTGCTGCCTCCTTAGCGGTGACGTCCTGTCCCATCCCCGTGCCGAGCCCTAGAGCTGGGGATCGGAAACGGTCAGCCCCCTCTTAGACAAAAATGGAATATTTAGGTTCTGGGAAGCCCCCAGGTGGGTTTCTGAGGGTCCCTCACTTTTTTTCTGGACACTATGAACTATAATACTTCATCTTAAAACTGCTCTTAGCCACAAGGATCTTGCTGGAGACATCATTCACGGGTGGAGGTATTCACATAACGAGCCATTTCACACTTGGGAATGACCTTATTTGATCTCGTACAGATTTCCAGAATTACCTGAGGACGCAGACTGGCAACAACACCACCGTGAACATCATCATCTCCACCGTGGACTACCTGCTGCGGGTGCAGGTACGGGCCTCCGCCTCGGGACCAGCTGGAGGGGCTGCGTGGCCGAGATAAGGCGCGGGGTCCCCTGGGAGGCTGCATGTCCCGCCGGGCTGTGGTCTCCTGTCAGGACGTGTCAGACGTGTCGCCTTTGATCTGCCTCTGACTGAGCCCCCGGGTGAGCGGCCACCTGGGCTCCGCCTCTCATCCTGGCTCCGCTCTCCTCATTGTGTGCTCTCTGCCAGCGCGGATCAGCCCCCACGCTTTCTGGCTTTGATGGCGTTTTCAATGCTCTTTTCATTTGGTAAAGCCCTAAGAGGCTATGCTCCCTTCGCAGCTGGTATTAGATAAAGAAGGGAAGAATATTTGACCATTTCTCAGGAATGGGAAAGAGAGGCTTTCAAACCACCTAGATACTTAAAGTTAACGAGCTCAAGTCGGGTCTTTTCGGCTGTCCTCATATTATTTTTGTGCACTTCCAAATCTGTTAGGTAGAATGATTTCCTGTTATAGCTTTCAGAGCCGAACAGGTCAGCCTTGGCTTCAGAATGTCCCTCCCCTCCTCCCCCCGCCTCTCTTCCAGGAGTCCATCAGTGATTTCTATTGGTACTACTCCGGGAAAGACGTGATTGATGAGCAAGGACAGCGGAACTTCTCCAAAGCGATTCAAGTAGCAAAGCAAGTCTTTAACACTCTCACAGAGTACATCCAGGTAAACACTTACCCACTTCTGCTATTTGGCGAAAGAAAGAAAACAGGAGCCCATCGATTCCCCTGGGATCCCATGGAAAAAGGCGATGGGATAAAAGCCCTTTCCTGTCCCCGTCCCATTGCGGATTGACCTCGTCTCTTAGCCAGTGGTGATGGCCACAGGTTAGGTGGCGATGTGAATGTACCCGGAACGACTTGCTTTACCCTCTGGCAGACTGAGGGATCCTTAACTCCTGGGCGCTTGGTCTCTCCAGGGCCTGGTGTATATACTAAGCTCTCAGCGGGTATTAAGGGCGGGAAGGGGGGCATTAAACCACTTAACCACATTTCAGGAAAAATGAGGAAGTGCCATGGAGACTTTATAAAAAGTCTAGTGCTTAACAACTTTATGTTTGTGTGTGTGTATAAGTATATAATACTAGAGGCCCGGTGCATGAAGTTTGTGCACTGTGGAGGGGAGGAGTCCCTCAGCCCAGTCTGCATCCTCTCCAATCTGGGACCCCTTCGGGGATGTCTTACTGCTGGTTTGGGCAGGGATCTGGGACCGCTGACTCCTAACCACTTGCCTGCCTGCCTGCCTGATTGCCCCTAACTGTCCTCCCCTGCTGGCCTCATTGCCCCTAACCGCCTCTGTCTCGGCCCCTGCCACCGTGGCTTTGTCTGGAAGCTGTCTGGTCCAAATAGCATATTACCCTTTTATTAGTATAGATAATCATGTATGATATGGGTAAAATTCCAAATACTATGAGTAATATCCCTTCCTTAAATGTTGATTTGTCTTATGTTCTCTTTAGGCTAAATTTATCTTAACCTGCAAATTTTGAAAAGATTTTATAAAATTCTGGGTGTTTTTTTGTTTTTTTTGTTTTTTTCCCAACCAGGCACACTTTGCTGTTTCTTGGAGGCCAGTCTGTCCTCTTTCCTTCCTACCTTCTCCGTGGGCGGGGTTAGCAATGCCTCTGCGTCAGGGAGCCGCTGGGCACAGTGCCCCATGCTGAGGACAAGGAGGAGGGTGGGGTAGTAGTTGGCTTCTTTAGACTGAGCATAATCTTGGGGGAGAGGGGAATGTAAAATAACAGCCGCATCCCCGGACAGGTGTGGTCGGACAGGTGAGTTCTTGTCTCCTGAGGGCACATTTATCGTCACCACACAGCTTGCATCTTGTGGTCTCTCTTTTCAGACGACGTGTTGGTGATAAGACATGTTGATTTTGCCTCTGTTGTTGCGCAGTCCGTTTTGGCAGTGAAGTTACCGGAAATGACGCCGTTGGTCTGTGTCCCTGCAGGGCCCGTGCACGGGGAACCAGCAGAGCCTGGCCCACAGCCGGCTCTGGGATGCGGTCGTGGGCTTCCTGCACGTGTTCGCCCACATGCAGATGAAGCTGTCCCAGGTAGGGAACCACCTCCCGCCCCCCGAATGCCCACGGGGACAGCAGTCACCAGCACAGGACGCAGCTTTCCCTTATTAACAGCACCTTCTCAGCTGCTTTATCCATCTTTTATTCCACGTTTAAAAGCATTTTCTCCAATGAAAGAACTGTATGTGCCCTGGCCAGCATGCTCAGTGGGTTGAGCGTCGTTCCATGCACCAAGGCACATACACAGGTTGCTCATTCTGTCCCAGGTCAGAGGCAACTGATAAATATTTCTCTCTCTCATCAATGTTTCTCTCCCTTCCCTCTTTCTCTTGAATCAGTAAAAACATGTCCTAGGGTGAGGATTTAAAAAAAAAAAGTTTTTTAAAAATAATTTAATGCAAGCTGAGAACAGATGAGAGCTATCATTTAAATTTGAGAATAAAAAATACTGAAGACGTGACTGTAGGAGACATGAAGGCGTTTAGTCTAAGGTGATTCTTTCCAAAAAATTGGGACTGTTTTAAAATGCTGCAGGATACGGGACAAATTGTTAAAAATCGGGACTGTCCCGCCAAAAGCGGGACGTCTGGTCACCTTAGTTTAGTCCCTAGTGGTGAGCATTTGTAATCCTTCATGGACCCACATCTGCATGACACTCATCGAAGCTCCCTCCTCCTGCAGAGAAGGGGACACGGATTTGAACTCTGCCAGGCCCTTAGAGAGGAGAGGTTTGCGTATGGGGCCACACAAGCAGCTGTCCTCCATAGAGGCATTCACCCCCTAGCAGAAAACTAACTTCCTGATGGTCAAGAGAAACAGTGGCTCTCAGGATAAGCCAATAGACACAGATTGTCGGCTTCCTGGGTCCTGTGATGTTGGGAGGAGTCGCCATGGGGGGAGCAGCGCCCTCCAGGGGAACACACGTGTTCCTGCTGCCTTTGCTCCCGGTGTCTCCAACGCCACCTGTTGCCCTTTGCAGGACTCCAGTCAGATCGAGCTCCTGAAAGAACTGATGGACCTGCAGAAGGACATGGTGGTCATGCTGCTGTCCATGCTGGAAGGTAATCTCCGCTCTGTGTTCATTTGCATTTATAGTTTTACACTGTGCACATCCCGGTCCTTCATTCTTTCCCTTGAAGGACCAGTGTTCAGTATGCTGCGCAGAGCATTAATATAAGGCGGGATTTCGGTTTCTGGCTTTAGAGCCCATTTTTTTTATACTAAAGCATGACCAGTTTGAGGGGGAAATATGGCTTTTGTTCCAGAAGCCCTCGAAGGTTATGAGCAAGTACGGTGTGGCTTGTGTTTGTGTAAATACAGAGACTGTCTCACTCCCGGGGCTCACTCCCTGGAGGATGGTGGGGCTGGGAGGCCTGTGTGGTTTCTCTCTCTTTCTCTCTCTCTCTCTCTCTCTCTCTCTCTCTCTCTCTCTCTCTCTCTCTCTCTCGGTGTGGTTTCTCTCTCTCTCTCTCTCTCTCTCTCTCTCTCTCTCTCTCTCTCTCTCTCTCTCTCTCCTGTGTGGTTGCGCTCTCTCTCTCTCTCTGTGTGTGTGTGTGTGTGTGTGTGTGTGTGTGGATGGTGCTCGCTGTGAACCAGTGCCGCTCTCTGCCTGCAGGTAACGTCGTGAACGGGACCATCGGCAAGCAGATGGTCGACATGCTCGTGGAGTCGTCCAACAACGTGGAGATGATCCTCAAGTTCTTCGACATGTTCCTAAAGCTCAAGGACCTGACGTCCTCCGACACGTTCAAGGAATACGACCCCGACGGCAAGGGCGTCGTTTCCAAGCGGGACTTCCACAAAGCCATGGAGAGCCACAAGCACTACACGCCGTCGGAGACCGAGTTCCTGCTGTCCTGCGCGGAGACGGACGAGAACGAGACCCTGGACTACGAGGAGTTCGTGAAGCGCTTCCACGAGCCGGCCAAGGACATCAGCTTCAACGTGGCCGTGCTGCTGACCAACCTGTCGGAGCACATGCCCAACGACTCGCGGCTGCAGACCTTCCTGGAGCTGGCAGAGAGCGTGCTGCGCTACTTCCAGCCCTTCCTGGGCCGCATCGAGATCATGGGCAGCGCCAAGCGCATCGAGCGCGTGTACTTCGAGATCAGCGAGTCCAGCCGCACGCAGTGGGAGAAGCCGCAGGTCAAGGAGTCCAAGCGCCAGTTCATCTTCGACGTGGTCAACGAGGGCGGCGAGAAGGAGAAGATGGAGCTCTTCGTGAACTTCTGCGAGGACACCATCTTCGAGATGCAGCTGGCCGCCCAGATCTCCGAGTCCGACCTCACCGAGCGCTCGGCCAGCAAGGAGGAGGGCGAGAAGGAGAAGCCGGAGGAGCAGAGCCCGAGGACGGGCTTCTTCTCGCTCCTGACCGTGCGCTCGGCCCTGCTGGCCCTCCGCTCCAACCTGCTGGCCCTCCTGCGCATGCTCAGCCTCAAGAGCCTCAAGAAGCAGATGAAGAAGGTGAAGAAGATGACGGTGCGGGACATGGCCACGGCACTCTTCGCCTCCTACTGGGGCGCGCTGGCCAGCCTGCTGCACGTCGTGGCCAGCGTCCTGCGCGGCTTCTCCCGCATCGTGGGCAGCCTGCTGCTGGGGGGCAGCCTGGTGGAGGGCGCCAAGAAGATCCGGGTGGCCGAGCTGCTGGCCGACATGCCGGACCCCACGCAGGACGAGGTGCGGGGCGACGGGGAGGAGGGCGAGCGGAAGCCGCTGGAGGCCGCCCTGCCCTCGGAGGACCTCACCGACCTGAAGGAGCTGACAGAGGAGAGCGACCTGCTGTCCGACATCTTCGGCTTGGACCTCAAGCGGGAAGGGGGGCAGTACAAGCTCATCCCGCACAACCCCAACGCCGGCCTCAGCGACCTCATGAGCAACCCGGACCCCGTTCCCGAGGCGCCAGAGAAAGTGCAGGTAACGGAGGCCATCCGGGCAGCTCGGGGCCCAGGGCACCCTTGGGAGTCGGTGGGTGTTGAGGCTGGCACTGCAGCGGGCCCGGCACAGCCCTGAGTTTCCAGAGAGAGTGGCCTTTTGGTCAGCAGACCTGATAAGGGGGACATAGTTGGCCTTGAGGGTGCGTGAGATTTGAGCAGGCGGTTGAGGAAATGAGAGGACAGGGAGGCGCCCAGAGTGGCACCTGCCGCCCTGGGGGTGCGTGTGTGGAAGGGAGGCGCAATGCTGTCACCACCGAGGCAGGGGCACTGAGAGGTCGCCATGCCGCGCCTGGCACAGGGCTCCCTAAACTCATCCCAGCGTGGTGTGTGACCTGCTTGTCTTTCCCTTCGCTTCAAGGAACAGGAGACAAAAGAGGAAGAAAAGGAAGAAAAAGAAGAAAACAAGTCGGAACCCGAGAAAGCCGAGTACGTGCAGTTTCCTTGTGGCTCATGCTCTCTCTCCAGGGCGCAGAACGGAGACCTCTGACCTCTCTGGGGGCAGGCTCAGCGCCGGGACCTCCATGCTGGGGCATCAGTGTGGGCGCCGCCCGCCCGGGCCAGGCCAGCCTCGTCCTCCGGTCCCATCCAGCCGTGTGACCCACAGCAGGGATGCCTTGTGGCCCGCTGGGATGCCTCCCAGAGCCAAGGGCCCCGTCTGGTTCAAGGGCACATGGGATTCTGCCTGGGAACAGTGTGGACTCAGCCCCCCTAGGAGGCGTGTGGGAAGAAGCAGATGGATGGTTCTCTCTCATCATTGTTGTTTCTGTCTCTCTCCCTTCCCTCTCTAACATATTTTAAAAATGTTAGCTATACCTCCTGTGGGTGAGGTTGGATGGGTTATGTCCAAGTGAGTTTTGAATATGAGTTCATCTACATAAATACATTTCCACGGAGGATTGGTATTCTGCAGCGAGAGGGGTTTTGGGTATCAAATTTTAGTGCTTCTAATTCCATTATCACATGTAACGGTAACACCCTGGCATCCTTTATATACGTGAACAGCCAAAGGCATGTCTCTGACATTAGGTCCGAAGATGAGACACTAGTCAAGGTTGACTGTTACAGTCCTGATTCAGCAGTGCGGCAGGTGGGGGTTTCCAGGGCGATGGCATTGCTCAGTGGGCAGGGAGGTGCCATATGGATACTAAGACACTCCAGCCTGTGAAATGCCCTGTAGATTTCAACTTCACAGAATTCCCACAGGAGACCGGGGTCCCTGACATCCAACCCGGATTCTGAAATCCTGAACATTGCAGTTCATTGGAGGAGAACGTTTTCCACAACGACGCTATGGTTTAAACGTGTGTTCGTTTGTGTATTTTGGCACAAAGCCCGTTAGTTCTTCAGTCTCTTGCCCGCTTATGTGTACTCGTCTGTCCGCAGGGGAGAAGACGGAGAGAAAGAAGAGAAGGCCAAAGACGAGAAGGGCCGGCAGAAGCTGCGGCTGATCCACACGCACCGCTACGGGGAGCCCGAGGCCCCCGAGTCCGTGTTCTGGAAGAAGATCATCGCTTATCAGCAGAAGCTCCTGGTGAGCCCGTCAGGAGAGCATTGCTATGACACGTTGTGAGGCCATAATCACTGAGGCCCCGCAGGGTCCGTGGGCTCCCGTGGGCTGGGTGGCAACCAAAGACCCAGGTCCCCCTGCTGGTGCATTGGGTTTGCTCCATGAGGACGGACCCAGGACCTCTGCACACGTTCACAAGCCCGAGACCTTAGACGTGGTGGCTGCTGCACCCCGTGTCTCCGCCCCACAGAGTCTGGGACGGGTCTGGGCGTGCACCCAAGCACCTGCAGGACCACCTGCAAGGGAAGTGGCCGTCCCGTGATTGAATGTTCTCACTACTTAGGAGCACTGGAGAATGTATGTGCTTCAGACAGATATGTGTGCGGTAGTAGGTTTTCTCAGCTGTCTGTGCCTCCCCTGTTGTTCAGTACAGAGTACGCTGAGCATCAGCGTGTTCTAGAAAGCTCTGGGTGGTCACTGGTTTGGGTGTTGCGGTAGGTGCCCCGCTTCAGGGGAGGCTGCAGGTGAGGCCGGGTGTGGGCACAGGGTCGAGTGGGCTCAGCGACACCTGCAGGAGCCCATGGTTCCTAGGAGTGTGCCAGCCGCCCAGGCCAAGCAGGTACAGAGGGACTGGCATCGCTCTGCCGCAGGAACCGTGCCAACGCCTCCCACTTAACATCAAAACACATGCTGATCTCCAGAGCCTTTTCCTCAGACCCACTTCTGTCCGGTTCTGTCCAGCTCAGAAAGGGGGACCAGCCGCTTAGTTAGGTGCTGAGACCCAAACCCAGAAGTTCCCATCTCTGAGCTCACTCCCTTCCACCTCCAACACAGCCCAGCAGTGACTCTCCTCAGCTGTCTTCCCGATGCTGGAGCCCACCCACCGGGGGCATTAAGCCCTCTTCAGATCCTCCTGGAATAGAATCATTCCAACTGTGATAACAAGACTCACAAACTCCTCTGTTGTCGTATCCAATCCTCAGAGCGAGCCCTTGTGAGAAGGTTCTGGCTAATCCGCACTTCACGGACCAGGGAAATGATGCTCCAGCAGTGATTCCGTTCTTGTGCACATCCCCCTGGAGCCCCCGGAGATAAAAAACCCAACACACCCCTCATCCGGGGACTGCCACTCCCTCTAGTTCACCCTGACCCCAGCTCGTCCCCCTCCCTCCCCCACTGGCTTCCTCCTTTCTGTCCTCATCCGCACCCCCATGTCTCTGTCCTCGGGGCTGCCCTGCCTGCTCCTCTCTGACACATCTGGTCCCCACTTGTCCTCCTGACTTGTTCCCCGTGGCATTCAGACCTCTGCTCACGCACCCCATTCTGTAAGCCCGCAGAGAGCATTCCCTGTGAGGATGTCCCCTCCGTGGTGCCCAGATTTCTAACTCGGTGATGTCCACAGTCTCGAGAATGATGCTTGATACGCACTGGGCGCTCAGGAAGTCACTTTGGGTAAATGAATGAATGCTTTATGTCATGGTCCGCAAATTTCAAGTCTCCCGATTCCGTGACCCTTTCATTTTTTCCACCTTCAGAACTATTTTGCTCGCAACTTTTACAACATGAGAATGCTGGCCTTATTTGTCGCCTTTGCGATCAACTTCATCTTGCTCTTCTATAAGGTATGTATTTTTTGGTCTCTTTTTTTTTTTTAATCTTTTATATTTTATTGATTTTTTACAGAGAGGAAGGGAGAGGGATAGAGGGATAGAAAAATCGATGAGAGAGAAACATCCATCAGCTGCCTCCTGCATACTCCCTACTGGGGATGTGCCCGCAACCAAGGTACATGCTGCCCTTGACCGGAATCGAACCCGGGACCTTTCAGTCCGCAGGGTGACGCTCTATCCACTGAGCCAAACCGGTTAGGGCTACTTCTTGGTCTTAACAACCAGTGCGATGCTCCCCACAGCCTGAATGATGTACAGATGTCACAGACCCGCCCTGAGCGCGTCCCTGATGTGAGGCGGAGACCCTCCTTCCTGCTGCTCAGGGAGATGCGATTCCGCAGAGGCTCCCGCATGCTCCGCCCATGCACACAGCTCACTTGGGGCTCAGGGGTGGCATGCGGTTCCTCTGGTCCTTGAGAGGCAGCTGAGCCATCTCAGTCCCCCCACCCGCGGATCCTGGTAATTCTTGGTTCCGCAGAAGGATTGGCACAAGCGTGTTAGTGATCTGCTGTCCCAGAAGCTTCTGAGAGCATCTTCCGGGGACCAGGGAGGAGGGATGGAGAGAGCCCTCACCTCGCTCGCGCCCAGTCGTTTGCGGAGAAGGCTGGGTCCCTGTTTCTCGTTGGTGCTGATGCTTAGGGGAGAGCACTGACCGCACTCTTAACTGGTTTGAACCAGGTCTCCACTTCTTCTGTGGTTGAAGGCAAGGAGCTGCCCCCTCGCAGCGCAAGCGAAAGCGCCAAGGTCAGCATCCCGGACGAGGGCGGTGGCGGGGAGGACGCGCCCGGCGTGCTGGCGGTGCACTACGTGCTGGAGGAGAGCAGCGGCTACATGGAGCCCACGCTGCGCATCCTGGCCGTGCTGCACACCATCATCTCCTTCTTCTGCATCATCGGCTACTACTGCCTGAAGGTAAGGGCATCATCGGCTACTGCTGCCTCAAAGTAAGCCGCGCCTGGGGAAGCGGGTCCTGGGATGGAAATGACTTTCACGGAGCTTATTTGGAACGTTCCAGAAATCCACACCTGTGGATGGTGGGAGGGAGCAGGGGCCACCGATGGGAACATGCACGGGGCAGACGCACGGGGCAGGCACAGCCTCACTCTGCAATGCTGGCTTCGGCCGGTTGTCCTGGCCTTTGGACTTCACATTGACCAGGCGCAGCTGCAGGCTGCCCTGGGGCGGGGAGAGCTGGGGTGGTCTGACTGGAGCTTTCTTTCACACAGACAGTGGCCTGATTCACCTGTAACGACCCTGCGCAAGGGGCCAGGCACACTGTCCTTAGCAGTGCTCCCGGAAGCTGTTAGGGTTATAGGAACGCACCCTTGGGGCCTCGCAGTCCTGGTGACTGTCCTGACGTCAGCAATCTCTGCTGCCATCCTGGGCGCAAAGGTTTCCAGTTTGTGTCCTTTCCCCCGGGGGGTGATGCGGCTCCTGGGCCGCCTGCAGGGAGCAGTGTCATCGGGTGAACGCACCCAGGAAGGTGCCCGATGCCTAGGGCTGCCATTTCCGGGCAAGCTCTTCCTCTTGCCTAGCAAGACCCGCCCCCCCCCCTCTGCCATGCAGCCTGAGCTGCAGACCAGGCAGAAGGCCAGCATGCCACCCCTGGAAGCTCCTCTCCACCCCCCCACCCCCAACACACTGGGCCATGAGGTGTTCTCAGACGCTCCTGGAATGTCTGCACCTTTCCTGTATAAAGTCTGTCCATAGGGCAAGGGCCTCAGTCTGTTCTGAAGACATCTTGGAAAACGGACAGTTTTCCTTTTGTTGAAATTAAAGTTTTTTCACAATAGCATGGTCACGCTGAGCAGGAGATTATTACAGAGATTTTTCAAATGAAATTGCGCTTTTTAAAAGCACGCATTCTGGAAGCTTAGCGAATGGTTATTGCCCTCAGTGAATTTTATTGCCCTCGTGGCTGCTGCTACCATATGTATGTGTTTATAACACGCCAAAGAAAACCAGTTTTGTGCAACCTTATTCTCTTTATTATTTAAAACTGACTTAGTTGCTTATGAACTTCTGTGTTTAAAAATGCGTGTGTGTATATAATCTCTATCCTATCTCTTGTTTTTCTAAGACCGTGCGATGCTTTTTCCTAAACACAGCTGATTCACTTTCATTCCATTTTTACTTTCCCGGAAGTAACACGGGAAATGCTTCTCTCCTAACGCCAGTTTGTAAGGGCTGAGAGGCCAGTACATCGAAAGTAATTTAATATGTTTCTTTTTGAAATGTAGGTCCCGCTGGTTATTTTTAAGCGCGAAAAGGAAGTGGCTCGGAAATTGGAATTTGACGGGCTTTACATCACAGAGCAGCCTTCGGAAGACGATATCAAAGGCCAGTGGGACCGGCTGGTAATCAACACTCAGTGAGTACAGAGCGTGCGAGGTCTGGGCGCTCGCAGATTGCCCGCGCGCAGTCCCCTGCCGAGCTCCCTGCGTGCTGGCAGAAGGCAGCAGAGTGATGAATGCGTGTTTACTCAGCCAAGAAAATCAAAGGCTCGGCGCCCTCGGCCCCCGGTGGAGGCCACCAGTTTTTGCCATCTGTGTTCCCATTCCTTCATCAGAGGGCTTTGAGTCGGTCCCCAGCCCCGTGCACTTGGCCTCCATTGCTCAGAGTTCGGAGGAGGGTGCAGGGGGTGGGGAGCCTGCGATCCAGAGCTATACCCCCCAGAAGCACAGAAGGAGCAGAGCCATTCGCTAAGGTAGGAGAGGTAGCCTTAGAGACAGAGAGACTGAATTTCACGTTTTTAATGTAAACTTTCAGCAGGTGCCGTCAGGCAGCCTGTGGGACTAGCTGAGCATCAGGACGTGCGAAACAGAAGCCAGCGAACTTGCTTACGAGCTGCAGGCTGCTGTGCAGTGTCAGCCCACCCAGCTCAGCTTCCCACCCCTGACAGTGCCCGTATTTTCACAGTAGCTTGCAGTTCTCAAGAGGAAAACGCTTCCTTTTTCTTAGCTTAGTGATGAGTTTTGCTTGTTTTTAAGAAGTTTTCATTTCAATAGGTTCTCCATTGTCAAACGGGGGTGATTTTCTGTGGATAGCGCAGAAAACATTGGCTCTGAATGCTGTGCTTTGTTTAGCACTCCAGACACTGTCATATTCCATACACACACACACACACCCTGTGCATACCGCCCTGGCCCGGTGCCAGGTCACACGAGTTCCCCAAATCCATGTCTCCTGAGAGTAACTGGTACGAAGGAGATTGCTTTCCCTCTGTAGGAAAAACAGCTACAGATTTCTAAATCCTTTGAAGACACTCGACAAAGCAATCTATAAGTAGATTTAAAAAACACAACCGTCAGCTGATTGACAAATATGCTCATGTTCTTCTCCATGACAACGTCAACCCAGCACCTTTCTGTGAGTTACATGTATGTCCAGTATTTACATATTAACATTCAAAGTGATACTTGATGTGCCCACAATGCAGAAAAATCATAGGATAAGATGGGAAAGAAATTCATTACAATTTTCACGAATGGAATATATGTCTGCATATTAATTTAAATATTTTCTATATTTCAAGCAGTATCTTGTGACTTATCACACTTTGAAATAATACTCTTCTCTTTTTTTATGCTTTTCTATCTTTTAGGTCATTTCCCAACAACTACTGGGACAAATTTGTCAAAAGAAAGGTAATATACTTCTTAGAAGGAATACATTTTAGTATTTTTTTCCCCCCAAAGTGCAATTCAGACTTGAACTGATGTGGCTGCTGTGTTGAAGGAGGCCCCGGGGTACGTTCTCGGCCTGTCACTGTCATGGCCAAGTGCAGCGGAGTCAAACGTGAATTCCGCACTTGCGGCAAGGGACCGCCTTCTGGGGCTGCAGAACGAGTGAGCCCCTGACAGTGACGGCAGCCGGTGGGCTCCCCTGGCTTCCTCCGGGACCCACACCAGCGAAGGCCCTTTGCAGTTAGGGCCGCCGACGGGTCAGGCGTGGTCCCCTTCCCACCAAAGAGGCAAAGGCGTTGCCCGGCAACAGGGAACTGCATTTTCTTTTCTTTATATCATCTTTAAAGATCTTGCTTTCGTGAAGTTTTATTCTCCTGAAGCAGACTGCCTAGAGGGTGGGAGGAGCAGCGGAAGCGGAGGAGCAGCTGGGTCAGCTATGGACCGGGCACAGAGCTGTCTGCAGAGCCGAGGCCGCTCCGGTGGCAGTGCCAGTGGCAGCTCGGTGCAGGCTTCTCCCTGGCGGGCAGTTTTGCAGTTTGCGTGAGAGGCTGCTGGGCCATTTTATTAAAATATGAGCTTAGTTAATTCACCAAGAACCCTTCTTTTTATATATATATATATTTATTTTATTTATTTATTTTTTTTGAGTTTTACAGAGAGGAAGAGAGAGGGATAGAGTTAGAAACATCGATGAGAGTCATTGATCAGCTGCCTTTTGCACGCCCCCTCCTGGGGATGTGCCCACAACATGCCCTTGACCGGAATCGAACCCAGGACCCTTCAGTCCGCAGGCTGACGCTCTATCCACTGAGCCACACCGGTTTCAGCTGAGAGCCCTGCTTAGTAGATATTTTCTTGCTCAGGGTCCACAGCCATCAACTAGACTTTCAAGTGAACTTCCAAATAAGACAAACATAGAGTAACTCTAAAGATAATTAGACGTTTTATGCATAGACAGAGCCGAGCTAACCTAAGGGTTGGGCTTTTCTCTCGCTGTCTCCCAGGTGATGGACAAATACGGCGAGTTCTACGGTCGGGACAGGATCAGTGAGCTGCTGGGCATGGACAAGGCCGCCCTGGACTTCAGCGACGCCCGCGAGAAAAAGAAGCCCAAGAAAGACAGCTCGCTGGCCGCGGTGTGAGTGTCACTGCCCCACGCCAGCTGCCAGGAGGAGACGGGGTGGCACTTGACCTTGCCCAGCCTTGTCTCCTTCCCTCCGGGTCACAGGGACCGAGACAGAGACCAGAGTGTACACAGAGTCTCCTCTGTACCTCTGGCTATTTTGAGCTAAGAATGATTGGATTTTTTTTCTATTAATTTTTGAAAGTGCCTTTTTCATTTTCTTTTAGAAATGTATTCTATTAATTTCAGGGAGGAAAGGAGAGGGAGAGAGAGAGAGAGGAACATCAATAATGAGAGATGCCCCCTACTGGGCATGGAGCCCACAACCCCGGTATGTGCCCTGCCTCAGGAATTGAACCGTGACTTCCTGGTTCAAGGTCGATGTTCAGTCACTGAGCCATGCTGGCTGGCTGAAGGTGCCTTTTTCATTAAGTACATAAAACAACAAAAAATGTTCTTTAAAAAAAAAAATATATATATATATATATATATATATATATTATTGATTTTTTACAGAGAGGAAGGGAGAGGGATAGAAAGTTAGAAACATCAATGAGAGAGAAACATTGATCAGCTGCCTCCTGCACACCCCCTCCTGGGGATGAGCCCACAACCAAGGTACATGCCCTTAACCAGAATCGAACCTGGGACCTTTCAGTCCGCAGGCCGACGCTCTATCCACTGAACCAAACCAGTTAGAGCAAGAAAAAAATGCTCTTAATTTAACTTGTCTTTTCTTTCCTTAAGCCAAAGTAAAACATACACAAACATGCAATATATGATGATGTTTTCTGATACTTCTTTGAAAAAAAATGTTCATTTTCTTACGTTTTGGGAAAGGGAACTGTGTAGCCCTTTTATTTCCTTTTTTAAAATGCGTGTTTCTTAATTTTTAGAGCAAGGGGAAGGGAAACATCGATGAGAGACAGACGGGAAATTCAGATCCCGACGTGACCCTTACTCCGTTGCCGGTTGCTCTGGGGGAGACAAATCGGGCTCTCACCCCGCTTGGGTGCTTGGAGCCTCCTGGTGTGGGCAGGGCTAGAACTGATGTCCCGGGCGGTGCCAGGCGCGTCCCGGGCATCTGCTTACTGGGCCCGTCTGCGCACTCTTTGTCTTTCCAGACTGAACTCCATCGATGTGAAGTATCAGATGTGGAAACTCGGAGTCGTTTTCACGGACAACGTAAGTCACGGCAGCGCCAGGCACTCCGGTTCCTCAGGCTGTTTTGGCTGCAGATGTTTCTTCGAAATCAGTTCCCTTAACCCAGAGCCCAGCTGGGCAGGACCCAGCATCAAGGCGATTCACTTAATTAAGGCGATTTCACTTAATCGCCTCTCCCAGTCCCTTTCTTTAGTAGCTGAGAGGAAAACAAACACATATTTACACAAGAAGAAACTGAGATGCCACGTTACGTATAGTTTCATTTAGGTTTTAGTTGGGTGGGGCATACTTCAACGTTTCGTAGACGTTAAAAAGCAAGTTTTAAATACATTAAAAGGATTTAAATGCTGATGATGATAAATTCTAGTTTCTCCCAAATTAAGCAATTATTGTGTTGATCCTTCATTTATCAAAAAGCTGCACAGCCTCTGAAATAAACATAAGGATCAAGTCAGGTGCCCACAGACAATGAAAAAGTCTCGTTACCAAAAGCTACCTGCTGTCGGCAGCTGATCCTTTTCCTCCAACCTGGCTTGCTCAACAGTGTCACAGGTTTTGTTCTTGAAGCTTTCGGATGAAATGACTGTTCCTATCAGTTGTCCCGTTTGCTGGCTGTGGGACGTCGCTGCAGAGAAGCCTGAGACGCGGCTGACCGCTGAGCCAGGCATGTCTGCTGTCAGGTGTCAGCCAGCCTCCCAGGCCTCTCCCAGCTTCCCCCCTGTGCCCAGGAGTGCCCTGGCCGTGGGCTAAGCTGCAGCTTCTCCCGCGCACCTCATGTCCTCTTAAAGCCTCACTTCATCTTAACACTGCCTCTCATAGTGAGCATGCGTTCCCTTCTCCCAAAGACTGGGACACCCCACATTCTCCTGCCTCGACCCCCCACCTCACTCAGCCACAGCCCAGACGCCAGGGATCTTAGAGACTCTTCTGAGGCCCCAAACCCAGACTGTGCCTTAGAACTGTCCCCTGTTCGCAAGGCGTCTTGCAGCCAATCTCTCTCACGGTGGAGGCCCCTCCCCGGTTGTATCATTAGAATTCTGTGACTTTGTAGTCTGAGAAGGCGAAGTACACGGAGTGGCTGCCCTAGAGGGAAGCCGGCACTGGACGGCAGTCAGGGGCTCTGTTCTCTGACGCACGTGTGTCTGTCCCGTGTGCAGTCTTTCCTGTACCTGGCCTGGTACATGACCATGTCCGTGCTGGGGCACTACAACAACTTCTTCTTCGCGGCTCATCTTCTCGACATCGCCATGGGCTTCAAGACGCTGAGGACCATCTTGTCGTCAGTCACGCACAACGGCAAGCAGGTGAGAGGCTTTTGGAAGAGCTTTTTATTGTTATTATTATTATTTTAATATATTTTATTGATTTTTTTACAGAGAGGAAGAGAGAGGGACATAGAGTTAGAAACATCGATGAGAGAGAAACATCCATCAGCTGCCTCTTGCACACCCCCTACTGGGGATGTGCCCGCAACCAAGGCACATGCCCTTGACCGGAATCGAACCCGGGACCTTACAGTCCTCAGGGTGACGCTCTGTCCACTGAGACACACCGGTTTTGGCTGGAAGATCTTTTAAACTGCGGCATTTCACAGGGAAAATGTTGGCCTTCCAAACAGTGTTGCTTATCAGCTCTTAAAGTGTCTTTCACTTTGATCATTGCTTTACGTTACCGAAAAGGACTTCTCCGGCACATATTTAAAATATTTATATTATATATCGTTAATAGTGTGTCTTTCCAGATGCTAGAAGCAATGCAAATTTCTATTTAGTTTTAAGATATGGAAACTAAAGGGTCCCGGTTCAGTTCTGGTCAAGAGCATGTACCTTGGTTGCAGGCTCCACCCCTGGCCTTGGACCATGCCTGTGCAGGAGGCAGCCAGTGGATGTGTCCCTCTCACATCAAAGTTTCTCTCTCTGTCTCTCTTTCTTCCATTCTCTCTAAAAATCAATGGGAAAATACCCTCAGATGAGGATTAACAAAAAATACATATATTTGACTTGTAATCAGTCTTAATGAGATAGTTTTAATTGGAATGTCTATTAAAGACATTATAAAAAGAAAGAGCAATGTATCTACTGTCAGATATTTAGAAGAAAGAAAAATTAGCATTTTTAAGCAGCTTATTATCAATTTGGATATGAAATTAAGACAGTTTATTTATATTCCAGCTTCAGGATGCATTTATTAACCAAGGAATCAAGTTTTACATAAAATATCTGACACCTTGGTAAAATAAAGAGAATATGAAAACAGGTAGGAAAAGCATATGATCACCTGGCTGGTGTTGCTCAGTGGTTGAACATCCACCTATGAACTAGGAACTGTGAGGTCACAGTTTGATTCCCGGCCAGGGCACAGGCCTGGGTTGTGGGCTCCATCGCCAGTGTGGGGCGTGCAGGAGGCAGCCGATCCATGATTCTCTCTCATCATGGATGTCCCTCTCCCTTCCTCTTTGAAATTAATGAAAATATATATTTTTTAAAAAAGAAAAAAAGACATCTGGTCAGTGAGTCCAGCTTGTGCCAAGTCCCCCACAGACATCCCTCCCACAGCCGCCCTTTCTCATGTCCTGACACATGACGCCACGTTGCTTTCCAGCTGGTATTAACCGTGGGCTTATTGGCTGTGGTCGTATACCTGTACACGGTGGTGGCATTCAATTTCTTCCGGAAATTCTACAACAAAAGTGAAGATGGAGACACGCCGGATATGAAGTGTGACGACATGCTAACGGTAAGTTCACGTGTGAGGTCTCGTGTGGATGAAAACGCGCCCCCGCCTCAGCCTCAGTAACGTGTGCAGTTACCCTTGACCGGGGCAGAGCAGGAGCGGGTGCACATCGGAGCTCCAATCCTGCTCGTTAGAGTCCGTGCAGCCCATCCACACCTCCTCTTCCCACATGGAGAGCCAGAGTCTAACCCAAGGTCATGGTCGGGGGATGGTCATACACAGATGTGTCCCCTGTGCTGGGCCTGGCAGGCGAGGTGTCCCTGGTCCCCCAGGGGTGTGGATGTGGAAACTGGGAGCCAGAACTGGACAGAAAATTGTCCGGTGAGCCCTCTGCCCATGGGGGCGTTGCAAACCGGGCAGCGGAGGTGAAGCTGGGCAGGTGGCCCGGGGGAGGGGGTGTTTGCATCACGTTGCAGGTACGGAGACGAGACGGAGGAGGGCGAGCACCTCAGTCCCAGGGTGAGGACTTGGCTCAGAGAGAGAAGGGGGGCGGTGCATGTGAGGGCCAGTGTCCTCGGCAGGCGCCCTCTCTCCGCAGTGCTACATGTTCCACATGTACGTGGGCGTGCGGGCTGGAGGGGGCATCGGCGACGAGATTGAGGACCCGGCAGGTGACGAGTATGAGATCTACCGGATCATCTTCGACATCACCTTCTTCTTCTTCGTCATCGTCATCCTCCTGGCGATCATACAAGGTAACCCCCCGGCGCCAGGCAGCCGTCCCCCGGGGAGACAGGGCCAGAGACACATGGGAGAAGGGCCTCACTGGGGACCAGACACAAGTGAGCAGCACATTGGGGCTTCCAGCATGGAGTGGCTGTGACAGAGTCTGATCTGTGTCGCCCCATCACTGCGCACACGTCTGTCCCACAGAGAGGAGGCCCCGCCCTGGAGGAGTGTTGGGGTGCCCACGGTGATCCCCATTGCTGAGCGGTGCCGAGCGTGGCTGCACACATTCCCTCCCAAGGGAGGTTGGCCAGGGTTTCGGAGTTAATGGCCGTTCTCTGGGTGGTAAAGATTAACCCGCGTCTTTATCTACCTCCAGGTTTGATCATTGATGCGTTTGGAGAACTCCGAGACCAGCAGGAACAGGTCAAGGAGGACATGGAGGTCAGCCTCCCGTTTCTGCCCGGGCCTGACGGGTGCTCCCCGCCCTCCCTGCCTTTGTCTCGGAGCTCTGAGTGTGTGAGCCGGGGCGCTCGGCTCTGCCTCTGAGCGCTGACGTCCGGTCTCTCCTTCGTCCTGCAGACCAAGTGCTTCATCTGCGGGATAGGCAACGACTACTTTGACACGGTGCCCCACGGCTTCGAGACACACACGCTGCAGGAGCACAACCTGGCCAACTACCTGTGAGCGTGCCCCCTCACACCCCCCGCCCCAAACCCCCCTGCACCCCCTCTCCCAGGGCCTGTGGGTGCCGACGCCCCCCACGCTCATCCTGACTCCTCTCGTCTCCGCAGGTTTTTCCTGATGTATCTCATCAACAAGGACGAGACAGAGCACACGGGGCAGGTAGGGAGGGGACTGGCCTGAAGGGAAGGGCGGAAGGGAGCTTGCCCTGGGGACAGAGCTGGGTATTAAACCCTGAGGCGGGTTCCCTCCAGACTGTAGTCACGCCGGCACACGGAGGCCCTGGCCAGACCAGCGTGCAGGGCTTATAGAAAAAACAAACAAACAAAAAAAAAAAACACCCTCTTGCTGCTGAAGATGCGAACTCTGGGTTTGGATTATTATAATGTCTTTGGTGTCTTAATCAATAGCAGGTGCTTTCAGATGCACTTCCACCCACAATATCATGGGCAGTGAAGAATAATTGCATATTAAAGGTTGTTCTTAAGCTATTTGAAATTCTATCTCCACAAAATTTGCTTCCAGTTGTTAATGGTTTGAATTGGAAGGAGTCAATGAGCAATAATGTTTTTAAAAGAACCCTCGAAATCATTTACCACAATTAATTCCCATCCATTATTGTATCGTGGCCCGGATGAAGATGATCTGTCTGTTACTAGAAGTAAGCAGGTCTGACACAGTGAGGACCCGGGTAATGAACTTGGGCTTCTCCAGTGACATCCGTGTCCACGTGTAATGACACAACGGTACCCACGTGACATACGTACCCACCGCTGTGAGCTCGTCTGACACTCTGTGGGGACACAGGTGCTGGGGAAGACCTGCTGGCATTGCCCTGTCTTCCTCCCGCAGGAATCTTACGTGTGGAAGATGTACCAGGAAAGGTGCTGGGAGTTCTTCCCCGCTGGGGACTGTTTCCGGAAGCAGTATGAAGACCAGCTGAACTAACTCAGACCGGCACCCGGAAACTGAGCACCCGCCCCCTCCGTGGCCCTCTGCCTCTCACTCACTCTCTCTGCCTCTCTGCCTCTCTCTCTGTGCCTCTCTCTCTCTCTCTCTCTCTCTGCCTCTCTGCCCCCACCCCCCCTCTCTCTGCCTCTCTCTGCCTCTCTCTTTCTCTGCCTCTCTCTGCCTCTCTCTCTAACTCTCTCTGACTCTCTCTGACTCTGTCTCTTGCAAACATCCGCTGATGTGAGACTTGCCGCCTTCCATGCTTCCTGGGGGCAGTGGCTGTGCACCTGGCCGGGCCTTCCCCCGCTTGTGTATTTTCTTTGAGAATCACCACGGAAGAACCACCGTACTCATCCGCAGACCACATGGAACTCGGGAAAGAAAGCCATCTGGACACTCGGTCACAACACGGACAGACGTCCTTCCAGGACGGGGAGCTCCCCGAGGGCGAGGTCAGGGGAAGGCGGGCCGCGCCCCGGGCTCCTCACGCCTCCGTCCGGGGAGGGACCCGGCGGTCCCCAGCTGCAGTGCCTCCGCCGGTGGCGAGGGAAACAGTGCCTTACTCAGTGGGCTGAGCTATGCAGAAGACGCGTGCGTGGAGCATCTTATTTTCATGTCCACTTGTTCTCCTTCGGTTGGTTTTGTGCGTTTTTTCCTTGTCCTTGTACTCGGTGGGGGAGGGTGGCGAAGCAGTCCGTGCACTTTCCAAGGAGCCGGTGGCCGGCCTCGTGACGAGGGGCTCCTCTCATCCCCCCCCCCCCATCACGCCCCCCGACGGCCCAGCTCCCCTCCCCGCCATGCTCTGAGGCAACCCTGCAACTCGATGAAACCGATCCTCGTGTGCAACAGACCGCAGACACACACCTCCGACAGATCTCACTGCATGTCCATGATGCAAGTTTCCACCGACGGAGAAACCCTCCGAGGCCGGCTGGTCCCGCGAGAACGGTCCCCGTCACTGGTCCACGGCGAGACAGGGCGCCGTGGGCCCCCGAGTCCGCAGCCGGCACCGTCCACCCGCCGAGACCGCTGCGGACCTGAGCCATCCTGGGGCCCTCTCTTCCCGCCAGCTGTGACCAGCGGCCGAGTGAGGACTTCTCGTCCGGCCATTTCTCAATATCGATGCTGAAGCAATATCCATTCAGGGAGTTGGTCGGTTGCATAAACCCCCGGGGGATGGGATCAGTCACTCCATTGGCGTCCTTCCCATGGATGCTGGGAGGAAGGCAGTGGGATGGAAGCAAGGCCACGTGGCCAACCTTGGGGCTCTTTTAATTTAGGATTGTAACACTGCTCTGATTAAACTATTTAACTAACGTGTGCAGTCTCTTCTCTGTCCATTTCCCTTAGAACCGGCCGTTCCCGATCATTCTGCCTTTAGGGTCCATTTGCGTGTTACCCTTTTATGATATAGGATTGATTTCAGAGAGGGAGAGGAGAGAGAGAAACATCCATGGTGAGAGGGAATCGTTGATCGGCTGCCTCCTGCACGCCCCCTACTGGGAATCAAGCCCGAAAACAGGGCATGTGCCCTGACCTCCTGGTTCGTAGGTGGGCACTCAGCCACTGAGCCACACTGGCCGGGCTGTCTGCCTCATTTCTGTACAGAGTTCTACAGACTGCTCAGCTGGCTTTTGTAGCTGTTTATGTTATTAAATTGTCTTTAAAAAAAAAACAACAACAAAAAAAAACACCTAGGTCCAGTTGTAATATTCATCATGATTAGGATGGTTGGGGTTTGTGGTTTCTCCTTGAAGATCTGGGACACCATCCGTTGATGAAAGGTTTTCAGGGAACTAGGAATCTTGCGTGGAAACCTGTCAGTGCTCAAGGTGGCTACTTAAGGCCGTTCCTCCGTCTGGAGCTGTGCTAGGTCAGAGGCAGGAGACAGTGACGGGTCTCGGCGCCCAGGGGGGAGAGAGACCTGCCATGGGAAAGCTTTGGGATGGAGGATAATGGGCTTCAGCCACGTGGCCACTCACTGCCCACTGGTCACCTAGTGCCGGTCAGAGCCACGCGGAGGCTGCAGGCAATAGGAAGACGCTGTGGTCCCTGCCCTCTCCAGTCTGTCCGTCTGCTGAGATGCCTTCGGCATCGCAATTCTTCTCTCTCCCCCGTCCTCGCGGGACAGCTTCAAACGTGGAGGCGTCGCAAAATAGGACAATGCATCCACCCGCCACGTCCCCATGGGAACTGGGCCGGGCGACAGGGTGGCCTTATCTCCCAGCGCCAGGCGGCCCCGGGCAGCTGCCGAGCCTGCCAACCCACCTGCCCCCAGCAGCTGGCCGGCGCGTGGGCGGCCTCTGTGGGAAGCGGGGACCGTTATGGAAACTGGCTCAGTCCTGTCAGGAGATGGCTCTACTTTCTCCTCCGGGCAAAACGGGAACGGGGTTGGCTTCGGGACCGGAACTGTCTTCCCAGGCGTGAGGCTGAGGGCGCCCAGCTCTTTGCTGCTGGGACCCGGCCTCTGGTCCTCTCGCCCCAGTCCTCTGAGCCCAGGCTCTGGCTGGGATGGGGGGCCGAGGGGAGGGTCAGAGAGGTTTTACAATGGTGCTGCCTGTGGACAGTCTGAGAACAGCGCCCTCGTAAGGAATTCTGCAGGTTGCAATAGGCAATAGTCTTCCTTTTTGCTTTACTCCTAAAGCTTCCAACCCTTCCTCGTCCTGCTCACCCCAATCATTCCCCATCTAACCCAAATCACCTTCCTTCCCACCAGGGGCATCAGCAACCCCTTCCTTCCTCATCTCTGCCTCCTGCTGCAATGGCCTCAGTAGGTTACCCTCTAGGCCAGTGGTCGGCAAACTCAGTCCATGGAGCCAAATATCAACAGCACAACGATGGAGCCACGTTTTTCAAACTAAACTTCTAACGCCACTTCAACATAGACTCGCCCAGGCCGTGGTATTTTGTGGAAGAGCCACCCTCAAGGGGCCATAGAGCCGCAGTTTGCCGACCACGGACCCAAGTGAATTACATGAAATCCACTGGTGATAGATTAGGGAGGCGATTTAAAGCTAAGGAGGTGGGGGGGGGGGGGAAGGGCTAGAACCTCTAGGATTGGATAAAGTAACATGAGAGACACATGCTTCCTTTACCCAGGTGGGCATTGGATGAAATCGAGAGCCGAGCGCTTTCTGGGCAAGATGGAATTGGTCCGCATTCCAGCTCTCCCATGACTTGCCCTAGTGATCCTGGCTTCGCACACCCGTTCCTCTCAGGCAGCCTCCCACACTTGGTGGGGTTTGACCTCTGGATGTCCCAGGTCCTGGGAGAGGGGGGTGATTGCCCCCCTTACTCGGTGTTCATGAGACTCAGGTGTGTAGCCAAGCACCTGTCCCGTCGAGGGCCCCGGTAGTTTAAGCGACTATTGCTCCCCACTCAGCTGTTGGAGGGGGGCCTGGTTTGACCCCTAAGCAGCTGTTTAAGAGCCAAGATGAAGACGGTGCTGAAAGGCCAGGCAACCAAAAGTTCCCCTCTTACTGATGAGTGGGGACAGCTGGTCTACCAGGCGCCTGTCAGGGCTGCCGGGGGAGGAAGGTAGAGAGCCACAGGTGTTACTGTTCGTGGTACGTCGCACCCCTTCCTCGATCTCCAGCTGGGAAGGAGAGATGCCAACCGCAGACAGACAACGAGCTACCCAGAGACCACCCAATGAGACGCGGGCACTGGCTGCTGAGGAAATCACATTTATTAGTGCGTTTGGTCCGGGAACTCAGCTCCATTTCTTCACGGCCAGGTAGGTCACGCCCAGAACTCCTACGATGAGGGTCCCCGAGAGGCCAGCCACCCACAAGGCCTGGGGGTCTCCCGCAGCACCTGGCGGGGAGGAGGGGAGGGGAGGTGACGGCGGTGACCGGGGCTGCCACCTGATGGTGAGGGAGGGGGAGGAGGGGGGGGGAGGGGCAGAGGGGGAGAAGGAGGGAAAGCTTTGGTTTGCCTCCTGCCCCAGGCGGATGGTTACGTCTTCACTCACTGGAGTCTGTAGGAAGTTCTGTGGCAGGGTCCTCGGAGGCCTGGAGCAGGATCATGGGGCCCAGGCTGGAAATGCTGGCGGTGCCGTTCGGGTCCTGGGCCTCAGAGCTTCTTCTCCCTGTCGGAGGAGGCGGGAGGGGGTGTTAGCATTTTGCACACGGGGTTGTGGGGGGTTAGGGTGCGAGAGTGATGCGAGTCAGGGTTCCTCAGCATGGACAGCTCTGCTCCAGGCCTGAAGCAAAGGCCATGTTAAATCCCATCCGATGAACCTCCAACGAGCAGGTCTTAAACCTCATTAGCACGGTAATAGGAATCTGAGCAAGACAGACTTCATGGAGCCGCTACCTCAGGGGCTCCAGAATGGGGGCATCCGGGTCATGTCAGGCTGCCCTGCCCTGCCCTTCTTTCCTGTATATTTATACAATAAATAGCTTATGAAGACCTCGATAGAAATAACTGGCGATGGTTCACAGAGTAGAGCTTTGTTTGAATCCCACGTCTTTCGACGAAGCTGAAGTTGGTTCTAGTTTGAGAGGGATGTGGATTCAGTAGTGTTGGAGTCAGACATGCGACACTTAATAGGTTTGTGTGTGTGTGTGTGTGTGTGTGTGTGTGTGTGTATCGGGCCACGTGTAAGCCCTGGCTTAGTGACAATCCCTATGGAAAATGCCAAGGCCGAGAGTTGCTGGAGGATTTTAACTTCTGATGAGAAGGCCTGGGGTTTGGAAGCATCTAGAAGTCCTTGGAGAGGCCTCGTTCATAGGCTCATCTCCAGTCTGAGTCGCGTGCCCACGGGGTGGGAGGTCAGCCAGGACCCGTGTCGAGAGCTTGGATACTCACGCCTGGTCACAGGGCAGGCTGTGCAGGACGGGGACCCTGAAGGCCGGCAGACGGACACGCTGCAGTGCAGGAACACCTGGCAGCCGAGAGAGTGGAGGTCACGGCCCAGCCCCCCATCCTGAGAGACTGAGAGCCCCATCTTCCCGCTCTGTCCAGAGGGGTTAGAAGGTCCGAGGCAGCACCAGCAGCCGACCAGGGAGGCTATGGAGCTGGGGGTGCAGGGCCCTCCGGGGGGCAGGGAAGGAGCACCATACCGTCCCCCCGAGCGCCCGTCCGGCCCCCGCGTCCACGAAGCTGAAGGTGAAGATGCTGAACCGCTGGGTGTGGGACGGGAACGGCAGGCTCTCGTTCTCCGGGATGCGGATCAGCTGGGTCTGGTAGTTGTCTCCGGCGTAGGGGCATCTAAGCATGACACCCACAGTCAGGGGGCGGGGAGGGGGGGGGTCCTGGGGCAGGGCTGCCTCGGGCACAGGCGAGAGCCGCTCACCCGTCCACCAGCAGCGCCCACTGCGGCTGCTGCCCGGGGTCGGGGCCGGCCGTGGCCCAGCACTGACGCAGCAGCAGCCCCAGGCCAGGGTCGGTCCTGTGACGGAGGGCCACCTCCACGTAGATGGGGTCCCGGAGCAGCTTCACCACCGGGTAGTCCCCCGCGCTGTAGTAGGAGCTGTAGTTCCCATCTGCAAGAGGCCACGGTGAGGGGAGGCGGGGAGGCGGAGCCGGGACACCCGGGGCCGTGTGAGATGGGCCATCACCCGTGCCAACGCCTCTGGCCAGTGTCCCCATGGCTTGGGCAGGGTCTCCACGCCCCGGAGAGAGACAGGCTCGGGCTGCAGCCGAGCACTCGGCCAGGAGAGTCTCACCTTTGGCGATCTGAAGCTCCAGGGTGAGGGCTCCGGGCTGGCTCTTGGGAAGGGGCGGTGGGAGGAGGAAGACCTGGACATTGACTGGGAGGGCGCTACTGCTCACAGGGTAGGTGCAGCTGACGCGGAGTCTGCAGAGAAATGGGCGTCAGCCGCTTCCCGGCGGGCAGGGCCCCTGGCATGTCATGCTGGAGGAGTTACTAAGTACCAGGGGACATGCTTGTCAATATGATGGGCGTGGTTCCTGGCCTGGGGGTGGTGGAAGTGGGGGGCTCTATTTGAGTTGGGGAGACCACTGTGGAGAGGAGTCAATATTTAAGAGAGGAAGATGTCAGAAACGTCCGAGAACAGACATGGCCCTTAGAAACAGGCGTCTTCGGTGGAGAGTACAGTCAGGGAAGAACGTACAGGAATCTGATATGAAGATAGAACCAGAACGGAGGTCCTGGAGGGGAGACAGTTGACAAGAAACGTCTGGAGGCCAGAAACACTGGGGTCAGGCAGGTGACAGGTTCTCTGGTCACCAGGAAACGTCCTGTGAAGTCAGGGTCTGGGCACCAAGGACTCACTTACCAACCCTTGCTTTATGCCAGGAGGGCAGCTGTGCCCAGGGGAGCAGCTCTCCCCAGGGGAGCAGCTCTCCCCAGGGGAGCAGCGGTCAGGTGAGTGAAGGCCTTTACCTGAAGGTGCTGTCCCGGGTGATGGAGCCTCGGCTCCAGGTTCTCACATCCTGGGCTGCCACCAGCTCGTTTTCATAGACGGCCTGGTCCCCAGTGACCTGGGAGGGCAGAGGCAGGAGACGTGGCCCGCCTGCTGGCCAGGGCCCTGCCCCCAGCCCCTACTGGCCATGGGTGAGCTCTCCCGTCCTGGAGACCAGCCCCCTGGACGCAGCACCAGGAGACCCTTCCTGCCCAGAACCCCAGCTCACCCGTCTGGTGGTCCCGCAGGCCGTGAAGGGGAACCGGAACAGGGCGAAGGCCGGCGTGGCCACCAGGGGGCGGCATTCGCTGTCGTTCCCCAGGGCCAGGCGCACGGAGTCCAGGAGCAGGGGCGGCGAGGTGACGTTGCGGGCCACGGCCACGGAGAAGTGGCCATCCCGGCTGCAGCGGGAGGTCACTGCAACAGCAGAGGCTGCTCAGGGGCGTCTCCGCCGGCAACGGCCGGCTGCCCGGGACCCCAAGAGTTCCGTTATGTCCACGGCGCCCCCCAGAGGGTGGCACGGGTGGCCGGGACTGGGTGCCGGTCCAGCTGCCTACTCCCGGCTCAGGACCCTTCACGGGTGCCTCCCTCTGTCACCTCAGTGGCTCTTGTTCGCTATCTTTAGAGCTTAGGACAGAGGGGCCTGCACCCACTTGCACTGAGAAACCTCAGTGGGATGCGGGGTGGGATGTGGGGTGTGGAGACCCTGTGCCCCCCCCCCTCCCGCCCCCGGCCGGGGCAGGCCATTCCGGGCTCACCCAGGTGGTGCCTACACTGGACTTGGCTTCCAGGCGGCATTCATGTTATTGTTTTTTTTAAATATATTTTATTGATTTTTTTGCAGAGAGGAAGGGAGAGGGATAGGGAGTTAGGAACATGGATGAGAGAGAGAGAAACATCGATCAGCTGCCTCCAGCCCCTGGTCCCGCCCAGCACCTGCCTCCTGATGGGGAGTAGGTGGGTGACCAGCCCTCCCCCAGGCTCAGCTGCAGGTAACAGGCAGTTTCCCCCGCCGCCCGCAGAGAAGCCGCCTCACCTGTGTTTCCATAGTAACAGGCCCTGCTGCCCGGGTGGTAGCAGCAGCCCAGCGCCTTGCAGGCCTGGGGATCGGAGGAAGCCGGGGCGCAGGGCAGCCTGTCGCCCGCGGGGACCGAGTCGCACAGGTGAGCGCCCAGCACGTCGCGGCCTGGAGGGTGGGGAGCAGAGCCGCTGGGCTGGGCCAGAGCCGGGCTGCAGGGGTCCCTGTCCCACCTGCGGTGAGTCCCGGGGATGCGGCCAATCGGGGCCAGCTGGGAGAGACCCCGAACTCGGGCCTTCCTGAGAAGGAAGGTCTAACGAGATCCCGAGAAGCTGGGGCTCCTGACTGTCCTGCCAGGGACGTGTCTCCTGTGGGGGTGCCCTCCGCCAGGACCGGCATTCCCGCCGCCTTCCTGATCAGCAGGGTCTGGGCGGGCCTGGAACCCCGTTTATCAGCGTTGCCCCTTTAGACCGGGGCCACAGGTGGAGGTGATCCGGAGGATGTGTGTGGGGGGAGGTCAGGCCCCGCCTTCGTTCATGAGTGGCAGGTGTCAATCACAAGGGGCAGGTGTCAATCACGAGGGGCAGGTGTCAATCACGAGGGGCAGGTGTCAATCATAGCCCGTACCTGGGGGCCCCACGGGGCACCTGAGCAGCTGGGTCCTCGCCACCGTCTTGTGCCCGGCCGTGCCCGCCTGCTCCAGCCCCACGGGCATGACGTGCTGGGAACCCTGCAGAGACGGGCGGGCGTCAGCCTGGGGGCCGGACCGCTCGTGTATGTGTGGGGGGTCCCCCAGGCCCGGGTCCCACTCACCCACTCGGAGACGTAGCAGCCGCCGTAGGCCGCCTCCAGCACCAGGGCGCTGCCCGGGCCCGCCGTCACCCGCGTGCCGCAGCCGGAGTCGTTCTGCAGCCGGTGCGGCAGCCCGTGGTCGTCTGGGGGGGGCGGGGGAGGGCAAAGGTCCTGGGGGGCCAGTCACCACGGCGACCGGGCAGGAGCGGCCAGCTCCACGGGACCACCCACCGTCCAGGAGAGGAGCCCGAGGGCCCCTGGGAGGACAGGAGGAAGGAGGAGGCTGAGGGGGGGGAGGGAGCCATTGCCCAGCACAGGGGGTCCAGGCCAGAGGGGTCTGGGTGCAGCCTTACCCCAGGCTATCAGCGCGGGAGGAGGCCCCGAGCCCGGGCCCTGGGGGTGCAGGGTGAACTGGAGGCCCTGGGCCCCGCAGTGCAGTTCACCCCCATCTCCCAGGGCCTCGGGCTCGGGCTGGCCGCTCAGGGCCAGAGACAGGGGCAGCCAGAGCAGCAGCGGGCACAGCCGCATGGCACGGCGGGGAGCGCAGTGCATGCCGCAGGCCGAGGCCGAGGGCGGTGCTGGAGCCGGAGGAGCCGGCGTCTGGGCGCCCGAGGGCCCCTTTTATGGGGAGAAGGTGTGGGTGCACAGCCGGCCCCGCAGGTGGGGCTCCCGTCGGCTCCCTCCGGCTCCTGGGACCCAGCCCGGCCGGCAGCTGCCCGGGGTTAAGCGGGTTAAGCATGGCGATCAGATCGAGGGCCCCCAGGGGCCAGGGAAACCTGGGGCCTGTTATCCGGAGGCTCCCACGGGGCCAGGGCAGAGCAGATGGCTCACCCTGCCCGTCGGGGCCTGCCCTGCTCTGCCGCCTGGAGCTGCAGCCCCCAGGCAGGGTCCCACCTGGCGGCCTCCATGTTCCCGTCTGTCATGTGGGCACAGGAGCCCCTGGTGGGAGCGTGTGTGTTGCGTGGTCAGGGCCTGCAGGACCCTTTTCCGTGCCCACAGGTGCCAAGCTTTCCCGAGAAGCCACGGCACCACGGGCCTGACTTGAGATCCCAGGAAAATGCCCGCCAGCCCCTGGGGAACGCTGACAGGGCGTTCCCTGGTCCCAAGAGGCCAGCCCGGAGTCCTGACAGGCCCCGGAGCCTGTCTCGGTCCTCGACGTGCTCAGCGACATCCCCTCAAGGACTGGGGGTTCTGGCTCCCTGTGCTCCCTGCCCCACTCAGTCACAGCGCCAGGCCAGGCGGCGGGGCACCCTGAGAGGTGTAGGGATGGGGACCCACTACCCTGGGAGGAGACCACAGGGACTCCCACCTCTGTGCTCCCGTGAACTCCTAGCCTCGTGTTTACGCTCTGAAACCATCTCCCACGCTGGCTAAACATCTCAGCCAAAGCATAGAATTGTCGGCCGGTGTGGCTCAGCCATGGAGCGTCCCCGTGTGAACCAGGAGATCACGGTTCCATTCCCGGTCAGGGCACATGCCCATGTTGTGGGCTCCATCCCCAGTAGGGGGCGTGCAGGGGGCAGCCGATCCATGATTCTCTCTCCTCATGGAGGTGTGAGCCCTGTCAGTGAGTTAACAGCTTTTCCATCTGCAAAATGGAGATGGCTGTTGACCTTCCTCTAAAAACCTCGGTGTTGTCCCCTGTTGAAATGGGACGCAATGAGTCTGTTGTTATTTCTACTGAAGCCTCGTGGGGGTGTTTCATTTTGCACAACAATGAGATTCTATATATCTAAATATCTATACATCTAAGATCTATACATCTATGTCTATATCTATATATCTCAGATATATCAGATATCCTGGGTATGTCTTTGAAAACCAGATATATGTTAGTTTTTCATTCATTGGGGGAAATTCCATATCTGACATCCTACATCTGTGGTCGGCAAACTGCGGCTCGCGAGTTAGGGGTGACCAGTTAGGCAGGCAGAGTGGTTAGGGCAATCAGGCAGGCCGGTGAGTAGTTAGGGGTGATTAGACAGGCAGGCAGAGTGGTTAGGGGCGATCAGGCAGGCCAGAAGGCGAGCAGTTAGGAGCCAGCGGTCCCAGATGGTGAGAGGGATGTCTGACTGCTGGTTTAGGCCCGATCCCACAGGGATCCCAGCAATTGGACATCCCCCGAGAGGTCCCGGATTGCGAGAGGGTGCAGGCCGGGCTGAGAGACCTCCTTCCAACCTCCAAGTGCGTGGATTTCGTGCCTCTAGGAATGCACAAAACACGGTGAAAAACCGCCCTTCTCAGGAGCACGCTCTCAGTCCATCGAGATGCCGCTTCCCAGCAGTTGCTGACAGTTGGGCTCAAATACACTCGCAGACATCCTTGAATCCTTGACAGGTCTGAGTGTTCTTTCACCGTAACACCTCCGCACCCTGCAGCTCACGGTGTGGAGACGGGGATTGCCGGTGACAGCTCTGAAATGGCCCGGGGACACCTCTCCCTGCCACGGCATAGACCCTTTGCGGTTTGGGCAGCAGCACAAGACGAGGCGAGACCAGACAGCGGCACAGCCCGCCACGGCCGCGAACAGCTTCCCAGATGCTGGAGGCAGAGGCAGCCTGTCGACCTCTTCCCCCCTCCCCCCCTCCCCCTGCCGGTCCCCGGGGCCCGCAGGGCACCCCCTGCTGGGCTAAAGACTCAGGAAAAGCAACCGCCAGGCCTTTGCTGCAAATGGAATCGATCTGGCAGGTCTGTGATGCAGAGGCCAGCCACACTGAACAGCGGGGAGTAAACACTAAGAAAACACACTATTACGCTGTTTGCAGATAAATAATGGCTGAGTAACGGGATGGCCCAGGGGTCCGGGCCGCCTGTCACAACCTGAGCTGGTTCGGCAGAGACGGCGGAGGCCTAGGGGAGCGTGGGTCCCGGTCCTGCCGGCAGCGAGGGGATCGGCAAGGCACCCACAGACCTCCACTCTGGCCCCCGTAAGCCAGCGGCTCATACTGGGCGGGAGGACCAGGAGGACACGGGGAGGAGGCGGAAGGGTAGTCCAATGGGCAGCTCACAGGCCATGGGGGCCGAGCATTGGCAAAGGCCTGTGGGTAGCGAGGGCTGGGGGTCCTCACAGGGCGGGCGGCTCTGGTCTCTGCAACGAGGTGGTCAGTCTCCCCAGGGCGACGGCAGCGCCCGGGCGGGGAGGAGGGGCCGGTTTCCAGGTGAGCCCCCCGGTCCCACGAGCCTTTACTCAGCGACGCCATCGCGGCTCACAGAGCGTGGCGGCTGCTTCTCACCGTCCTCGCGGGTCCCCAATAGTCTACACGGAGCGGCCAGATGGTGACGGTCTCTGAACGCATGGTCATCTGGCCACTTCGTGTGCATCCTATAGAATAAAAGGCTAATGTGCACATTGTCCCCTCGACCAGGAATTCCACCAGCAGGCAGGCCGGCCAACCGCCCATGTCCCCTGTCCCCTCCCTGTGGCCAGGCTGGCCGGACCTATCTATACACAAATTCATGCACCAGGCCTCTAATATATAGATAGATAGATAGATAGATAGATAGATAGATAGATATAAATAGATAGATAGATAGATATAAATAGATAGATATAGATATAGGTAGATATAGACTTATATAGATACACACACACACACACACACACACACACTCATACACACTGAGTGGCCAGATTATTATGCGTTCAGAGATCATCCTCATCTGGCCACCCAGTGCCTTTCCTCCGCCATCATAAGGGAAGCAACACATTGCTCTTTTTAGAATGAGTTTAACTCCGTTCTGGGCTTCCTATCAGCCAATCAATGATTTTAAAAAAACACACAGACCCTCGGAGACAGAGCGGATTTGAGATGTTTTAAGATTCCTGTTGGGCTTACAGTGAAAGCTGCTGTCAACAGCTGCAGGGCAAGGCGCGCGTCTGAGTCCCTCCCCCGCCCCCCACGATGTAGGTGGGCATGGAGGAGGGGGCAGGGGGCGGGTTGCTGGGGCCTGGGGCTCCGCAGCCAGAGGCCAGGCAGGGAAACCACGCGTGGGAGGAGGAACTGGGTTCTGGAGGTTGCCCTGGTCATTCCTCGTGAAAAATGGACGAGGAAGGTTATTCCGCCAGAGATTGTTCTGCCTTTACAGTTCTGTGTGTAACAAATGGCTTGTCAGGAGTGTGCGGAGCTGCAGGAAGCGTACACAGGGCGGTGTTTCGGGGAGAGGAAGAGGATTGCCGGGCCCCACCTCGGTCCCTGTGTTTTGAGTCAAAATGTGAGCTCCTTGCCCTGACCACCGGGGTGTTCAGCAGTTAGAGCGTCGGCCCATGGATGGAAGGGTCTTGGGTTTGATTCTCCGTCAGGGGCATGTTCAGTTCCAGCCCCCTGTCAGTCATGAGCAAAGAGGCAAAACGCCGATGGATACATCTTTTTTTAAAATTTATTTTTATTGATTTCAGAGAGGAAGGGAGAGGGAGAGAGAGAGAGAAACATCAGTGATGACAGAGAATCATGGACTGGCTGCCTCCTGCACCCTCTACTGAGGATCGAGCCTGCAACCCAGGCATGAGCCCTTGGCTGGAATCGAACCTGGGACCCTTCAGTCCGAAGGCCAACGCTCTATCCACTGAGCCACACCGGCTCAGGCTAAGGTAACCACTGTATGTGAGGGTTTTTGCTGATGAGGACTGGAGGGTGCATTTCTGTGGCCACAAAGAGGAAAACCTGCTCATTATTCAGGGACAGACTTTTAGATTCACCTGGAAAAAATAACTTTTAAACGTTTATATATTTTTATTGATTTCAGAGAGGAAGGGAGAGGGAAAAAGAGAGAGAGAAACATCGATGATGACAGAGAATCGTGGATTGGCTGCCTCCTGCACGTTCCTAAAAAGCAGTGTAGGTTTTGCCCTCACGGTCCTATTGACGATGGTAATTTTCTCCCCGCTCTTGGGTCATTGCCTCGTTTGGGGACGATCCTATGGGATATAAAGGATTTTCTGCCCAGGCCCGTGAAATAAGTCCGGGAAGAGGTTTCCAGTGTGCGGTGAACGTCGGGGACGAGTGGGTGGGAGCGCTGGGAGCACTGGGGAAGCTATTCTGTGTTCCTCTCTCGGATTCGCCAAGCAAACCCCCAGCCGGTCTTTGCATAAACAGCGGTGTTAGCCTGTGGGTCCCCAGGGGCCCCCTTTCCCCAGCCAGCCCGGCGGCAGGAGGCTCGGGGGACGGGGACGGGGGCGGGGGCGGGGAGGCGGGTGGCGCCCTGTCTGGGCGAGGCCCCTGGGGAGCCACAGCGTCTGCCGCGTGGGCTGCCCGCCAGGGGACCGCCCGCCCCGAGGCTGGCGCTCAGGCTGGCGCTCGGGCTCCCAGGGGCGCCATCAGCCTTCAGCTGTTTTCCTGGGCGGAGGCTGTTTACCAGGCTGGGCCTCCGAAGCTGGGTCGCCGGTCCCTGCTGGGAATGGAGCCCCGCCTGCCGCCCCCCCCCCCCACCCGTCTCTAAGGCTCTGAGTTCTCCTCTGAGGACAAGGCGCTTTGGGGTGAAGCCTCAGAGGGGGTTTTGGGGGGAGCCGGCAGGTGGCTCGCCCAGCACCTCTGCCCCCTGCGTTCCCATCAGGCCACCCATAACGGCCTGGCTTTCCTCGCTTTGGCCGGGTGGATGCCGGCCGTCCGGGGTTCCGTGCCCACGTGGCTTGGGTGCCTTCTGGGCAGGGCGGGAAGATGCCAGGGGCCCGCTCTGCTCTGATGGAGCTGGTGTCGGGGTGCCAGGCAGCAAACACACACACAGGCAGGATCCGGGAGCGGGCGGGGCACAGAATACAGCGGGCGGAGGACTGGCGGCCCCGTGGCTGCTGGGCCGGCGGACTGACCACATCTGCTCTCGGCCTGTCCGGCCTGTGTCTCCCGGGAGCTGCCAACGATGCTATTAGGCAGCTCACTTATGATACAAAGGATGCCGTTTGGTAAATTGCCTCTGAGCTAGGAGGGTCTTTTGTTTATTTAATATATTTTCTTGATTTTTTACAGAGAGGAAGGGAGAGGGAGAGAGTTAGAATCATCGATGAGAGAGAAACATCCATCAGCTGCCTCCCGCACCCCCCCCCCCCACCGGGGATGTGCCCGCAACCAAGGTACATGCCCTTGACCGGAATCGAACCTGGGACCCTTCAGTCCCCAGGCTGATGCTCTATCCACTGAGCCAAACCAGTTAGGACAGGAGGTTCTTTTTAAAAATAATAATAATAATGTTAATGATTTCAGAGAGAGGAAAGGAGAGGGAGAGAAACATCAACGATGACAGAGAATCACCGATCAGCTGCCTCCTGCACGCCCCTCACTGGGGATGGAGCCCACAACCCGGGCCTGTGCACTGACCGGGAATCGAACCCTGACCTCCTGGTTCGTAGGTCGATGCTCAACCCCCTGAGCCATGCAGCCGGGCTGTGACCGATGAATCTAACGGCCCATCTGTGCCTGGTGAGTGAGCTGTAACAGGCCTGGTGATCAGCCTTCCTTCCTGTCCCCTTAGTGTTAGCCTCTGGGGGGGGGGGGCGCGCGCAGGGATGGGGGGCGGAGAGAAAGGGGTGCAGGGGGACCCTCTCTGGAGAAAACCCAGGGGTTTGGCAAGGCTGTTATGACCCACACACCAGGCCCCGCTGAGTCTTCACAAGCCTCGTCTGCCGCCCCTGGAGCGCGTGTAGGAGGCACAGGGGCCGCTGGCCGCCGATGGCTGTCAGGGCGAGCAGCTGCGAGCGCTCCCTGGCGTTCGCGCGGCTGTTTGACACCCGCGGACGCTTTCAGACCGTGACTCAGTGCCCGCTGGGGCCCGAGGGCGCTGGGCCCCGGACGCCGTGCCTGGCACTGGCACTGGCGCTGTGGGTGTCCTCAGGGCTCGCCATTGCCCATGTGTGTGGGCATCCAGAACATCGGGCCCACGTGGCAGAGCAAGGCCCGGGGGCGGGGGGGGGGGGGGGGGGGGGGGAGGAATGGTGCCCAGGATGTGGCTGGGTGCGAGGAGGGTGTCCAGCAGGAGGCGCTGGAAGGCACGTGCGGGGGTGAGAGGGCCCTTCCCCCTGAGTGGGATCCACATCGTGTCTCTGTCGCTAGGAGCGCCGAAACCCGTGTGGCTCAGTGGATAGAGCGTCGGCCTCAGGACTGAAGGGCCCCAGGTTCGATTCCGGTCAAGAGCATGGACCTTGGTGGCGGGCACATCCCCGGTAGGGGGCGTGCAGGAGGCAGCTGGTCGATGTTTCTCTCTCATGGACGTTTCTAGTTCTCTATTTCTCTCCCTTCTTCTCTGTAAAAAAATCAATAAAATTAAATTTAAAAAAATCAAAAATTCTTCCAATTCTCTTCCTTTTGTTCCAACGGCTGCCTCGGAAGCAGCTGGGTGGGACCAGGAGAACGTGCCTCGAGGGTTTCCCTTCGGTCCGCGTGAGTTTCGGCAGGCGTCTGGCTGCCCGGGAATGCTGTGTGTTCCCGGAACAGGGGCATGCTGTCTCCAAAGACTTCGGTTCCGGGGATGCGGTTTTCCTCGTTAGAAGAAGCCCGGGCACCGTGTTCCCGTTTCCAAATGTCAAGCTCCGTTCCCGTTATTTGCATCTGAAACGAGCGAATTATAAAAACCCTCCGGGGCTGCGGGAACTGGGAAATGTCAGTGGGAATTCGCGGAGACAGCTTGATGGGGAACTGGGGAGAAGCAGGCTCATCGGGGACCCCCCCGCCCCCCAACACATTTCAAAAGGCAGAACAAGCCCTCGGGCGGGCGCTGGAGCTCAAAGCTCTCGGAGAAACCGTGAATGTTGAAAAGGGCTTTGCTGATTTTATTAAAACTTCCTGAAATAGAGCCCGAGAATTAACATTCCCTCCCAAGAACCAACTACCTACAAAGAGGAAACCTCTGCCCAGGGGGTGTGGGGCTCAGTGGTTGAGTGTGGACCTAGGAACGAGGAGGTCACAGTTCGAATCCCGGTCAAGGGCACAGGCCCGGCTTTCCGACTCCATCCCCAGTGGGGGGCGTGCAGGAGGCAGCCGGCCCATGATTCTCTCTCATCATGGATGTGTGTCTCTCTCTCTCCCTCTCCCTTACTCTCTGAAATCAATACAAATAGATTTAAAAAAAAAAAAAAAAAAAAAAAAAAAAAAAAAAAAAGAGGAAACTGCTGAAACCGGTGTGGCTCAGTGGTAGAGCGTTGGTCTGAGGACTGAAGGGTCCCGGGTTCAATTCTGGTCAAAGGCATGTACATTGGTTGCGGGCACATCCCCGGTAGGGGGCATGCAAGAGGCAGCTGGTCAATGATTCTCTCTCATCCATGTTTCTAGCTCTCTATCTCTCCTCTCCCTTCCTCTCTGTGAAAAATCAATAAAATATATATTTTTTTAAAAAAAAAAAAGAGGAAGCTTCTATTGTCCAGGCAACCTATGCCCATCTATATATATAAAAGCCTAGCGATGGGAACGCCAGTACAACTGGAACAACCAATCACTATGACATGCATCGTGGCAGCCAACTGGCCTGATGAGGGCCCTGACCAGCCCCGCCCCCCCCACAACCATCTGTGGCCCCTCCCCCTAGCCAGCCCTGCCCCCCAATTACCTCCCCACCCCAATTAGGGGCAGGCAGGCCAGCCAACCTCCCACATCCCCCACCCTGGCTGGCCCAGCCCCAGTCAGCCTCCACTCCCACCAGCCCCCTTCCCCCCCCACACACTGGCCTGGTCCAATCAGCCCCCAGCGGGCAGGTGGACCAGACTCCGGCTGTGCCCGAATTTGTGCACCGGGCCTCCCGTGGAGCCGGGACCAGGCTGTCACACACCATCGCTGTGTCAGTGAGTGTGGTCAGGAGGCGGGTGGGGGGAGAGAAAGCAAGACGCCCCAGGATCTGTGCCCACATTGCGCTCCGGACAGAACGGGGACTGGCTCCCCATGCCTCCTCGTGTCTTTTCTCCTCGCGTCGGCTGCTCCTCTCTCTTCCTTGGACGCCGTCCTGCCAGCGCAGCCTCGAAGCCCAGCCCCGGGCTCTCTCCTCGGCTCTCCCTGCCCCTCGATGACAGAACGCGATCGAGGAAAAGGTGTCGCTGTGCGCAGAAAGGGACAGGACTCGCTCTGGCAGGAGAGCGCTGCTGTTTGAAATTCTGGCGATTCCCCCGAGGAGGCCGGCATGCAGGGCGGGCATTTATCCTGAAAGCAAACGGCGGACGCTGCCAGGGGCCTGATGGATCCCTCCTGCGACTGCTGTTTGAACAAAAGCCACCGCCGCCCGCCGAGGCCACGCCGCTGTGCCTGGGCGGCCGGGGAGCTGAGGCCCGGGCGGCCGGATTAGAAGCGCCTGGCTGGAGAGAGAGAGGGAGGGGGTGGCCGCTGATCCCGCCGAGGGGGGGGGCTGGAGGGGGGTCTGACTCCAGCCAGCGAGCTCCGGTGAGGCTGGCCGACGGGTAATCCATGGGCCGTCCGACAGGCACCGGATCAGCCCTCTCTGCCTCTTTAGGGGTGTCGAACTCAATCAGAGAAGGGGCCAAAGTCTAAAATCCAGCCTAAATCGCGGGCCGAATGGTTTACTGAACAGTCATAAACTGTCATTGTGATGGAAACGCAGCGGAGTGCAGTGATGACAGCGCGGTGCGGGCCACATTGCAAGGCCTGGCGGGACGGATTTGGCCCGCGGGCCTTGTGTTTGACACGTGCTCTAGATTCAGCTCGCCCTTCTGTCCGTGGCCAGAATCCGTGGCCAGAATCTGTCCCCAGAACCCGCCACCTGGATTTCCTTTTTCTTTTTTCACATTTAATAAATCTTCATCGCCAAAACCGGTTTGGCTCAGTGGACAGAGCGTCGGCCTGCGGACTGAAAGGTCCCGAGTTCGATTCCGGCCAAGGGCATGGACCTTGGTTGCGGGCACATCCCCAGAAGGGCTGTGCAAGAGGCAGCTGATCGATGACTCTCTCTCATTGATGTTTCTAACTCTCTATCTCTCTCTCTCTTCCTCTCTGTGAAAAATCAATAAAATATATATTTAAAAAAAAAGAAAAAAAAAAGAATGCCTTTCAGCATTCCATAGAACCCTGGTTTGGGGGTGACGAACTCCTTTAGCTTTTTCTTGTCTGCAAAGCTCTTTATCTGCCCTTCCGTTCTGAATGACAGCTTTGCTGGGTACAGTAATCTTGGTTGTCCCGGCAAACCTTGATTCCACGACCTGCAGACGCTGCTCCAACAGGCATCGATCCATCGTTTCTAACTCCGACACGGGCTTCCTCGCCGACCTAGCATGGTTTGGAGGAGCTCGGACCCCAGGGCGCGTTTGGCGTTATTAAATACAGCCCCAGCCGAAACCGGTGTGGTTCAGTGGGCAGAGCGTCGGCCTGTGGACTGAAAGGTCCCGGGTTTGATTCCAGTCAAGGGCATGGACCTTGGTGGCAGGCACATCCTGATAGGTTGTGTTTCTAGCTCTCTATCCCTCTCCCTTCCTCTCTGTAAAAAAAAAAAATCAATAAAAAAAATATATATATATTTTTTAATTTAAATATCGCTCCATCCTGGTCTCACCAGCACCCCGGCTGTTTTAAAAAATGCTGCTGTCAGGCAGGCAGGTGCGGGGCCGCCCTGCCCACTGTTTGCTCAGGACAAACAGTCTCATTGTCACGGGCAGCCGAGTCCCGCCTCCCAGGCGGGTTTGCTTTCTCTGCAGCAGCTCCTGTGGGGCAGCCGGGCTGGGCCGGAAGGGAGGGAGGTGGATGGTGGGGTTTGCAGGGCCCGGGACTGCAGAGGGGCGATCGAGGTCTGCACGGGCACTCAAGGTCGCCTCAAGGTCGTTTGTCGACTCAACCACCACCTTCCCATGTCGGGTCTGCTTGCTGCTGATTCCATGCTTGGGGAGAAGATGTGCTGATTGGCAGCCTGATGGGTTTCGCTGCCCGGAGGAGGGAAGGGGTGAGGCCGGGAGCTGACCACGGCATGTCCCCGGGTCTCAGCGCTCAGGCTGAAGGCAGCAGGAATTCGGGACCAGATTCGGGCTCTCTCTCTCCCCCTCTCCCCCACCCCGGCTGCCGGTTCTCCTTCAAAATATCCCCGAAGGAACCTGTCACTGAGATGCTGGCGTCCCTCCCACACCCTCTTGCGATTCAGGAAACTTAAAAAAAAAACGTTCTCCTGCTCGATAACGTGATTTGTGGTCTCTGAAAGATGGAACAGAGAGGGCCGGAGACCGGGATGGCAGGACACAGGCTTTATTGGAGAGAAGAGTACCCCTGCTGGCTGCTTCCAGAGAGAGAGAGAGAGAGAGAGAGAGAGAGAGAGAGAGAGAGAGAGAGAGAGAGAGAGAGAGAGAGAGAGAGCCGGGGTACAAGCACTTTTTAAGGGGAGGATAGGGGTCGGGGCTTAGGGCACTCAGCACACGCTGATGGGTGATTAGGGACCTAGGAATTGGGGCTCAGAGTGTCTGGCAGGTGCTGATCAATGGTTCGGAGCTCAGGAATGTCCGGCCGCCGGTGGGGTTTACGTCCGTCCGTCCATCCACTGGAGGAAGGGAGGGTCTCTCAGTGTCGATAGACACAGTCCAGGGAGAGGTGTGGATCGACATGAGATCTCGGTTCTCCGGTCCTGCTTCGTCCCGGGCTTAGGTTTTCTAGTTTGGACGCTTACAGGAGAGGCATTAGTTAGGAGATGGGCATTGGGGAGAGGGGGGCTGCAGGGGGAGCCAGGGAGGGGCTGCAGGACACAGAGAGGAGAGGAATGGATGAGGGAGAGACCCCAAGTGGACGCCACACAAAACCCCAAACCCGCCTCGTCACGCGGAGCCCAGAGGAGACCTGACCAGGACCCTGGTCAGGGACGGAGGGAGCCAGCTGTCCAGGCAGATGCCCCGGGCTGGGCCAGTGCTGGGTGGGGACATGCACAAAGGGGGGGGGGGCAGGAGGGGCAGAGACAGGGTGCAGGGGTGGGCGACAGGGACGTGAGTCCAGAGGACGATGGAGGATCAGAGCAACAGGACGGACTGACCTCAGCCCATGGGCCAGACCCGCGGTCGGCAAACGGCGGCTCTCGGGCCCCTGGAGGGCGGCTCTCCCACAGAACACCACGGGGCCGGGCCAGTCTGTGTGGAAGACGTGGCGTTCGAGGACGTTCACGGTTAAAACAATGTGGCTCTCCAGAGACGTGTCCATGGTGGTGCTGTCGGTGTTCGGCTCTGCGGACGGATGAGTTTGCCCACCACGGGGCCAGACCACGCTCGGACCCGGGGCCCGAGGAATTGCTCTCACGCGTCCCCCTGGCGCTGTGGTGTCTGGTGCCTCGGTGCGGTCAGCGGTCAGAGCTCACCCGCCGCCTGTGTCAGAGGGATGTCTCCAAACTGCTTTTCTTCTTTTAATGAGCAGGTCTGTTGTGTTCCGTCTTCCAAAAACCACATTTGCTACCCCGTCCTGGGATTTGTGTTGGGGAGGGAGGCAGACTTATTCTCACCTGGAGGCTGGTGCCTGTGTAATCGGGAGAGAAAATGAGGTTTGAGTTCTTTTAATTAACTGCCCGGAATTCAATTAAGCCGGCTCGCATCGGCAGCCTGGCTGGTACCGGGCGCGGGAGGAGGGAGGTTTGATGGCTCCCAGGTCTGAGACGGGAACTGAGGCTTCTGACGGCTGAGCAGCTTACCCACCGCACCCGGCAGGCTGTGTCCCTAAAACCACTCGGGTGTTCCCTGGCGGGATTAAAAAATAATTTAAAAAATAAATGGCAATGCGGACCATTTAGGAAAGAGGCGAAGCTGCTGTAAGAAAATCCAGGGAGATTTTGGAGTAGAACTTGAGCCATCTTTTTGTTTTAAAAAACATTTTTAATTGATTTCAGAGAGGAAGAGAGAGTGTGAGGAGAGAGAAACGTCCATGATGAGAGAGAATCAGGGATCGGTGGCCTCCTGCACGCCCCACCCTGGGGATGGAGCCCGCAACCCGGGCCTGTGCCCTGACCGGGAATCGAACCCTGACCTCCTGGCTCCTAGGCCGATGCTCAACCACTGAGCCACGCTGGCCAGGCAGGTTTTTCCTTTGATAAAGAATATTTTTAGAAAGAGATAGAAGTGAATACAGTGAGGCATCATGAGCATCCGTTTGACTCAGAGGGTGATTTTGAAGACGACGGGAAGGAAGGTGCCGGCCTGCAGACTGAAGGGTCTCGGGTTCGATTCCGGTCAAGGGCATGGACCTTGGTTGCGGGCACGTCCCAAGAGGAGTTGTGTACAGGGCAGCTGATGGATGTTTCTCTCCCATCCATGCTTCTCATTCTCTCTCCCTCTCTCTTCCTCTCTGTAAAAAAAAATCAATAAAACATATTTTTTAAAAAGAGTCGAGTCCAACTGCCTGTCGGAGGGTCCCTGTCGCCTGGCAGAAGGCAGAGCAGCTCTGGAAATGAGGCTGGACGTGGCGCCGTATCCGGTGAGTGGGTCAGGCACACGACAGCGGACGGACCGTCTCCGGGAGGAGCCCACCAGCACACGGAACACACATGACGCAGTGACACCAGCACACAGAACACACATGATGCAGTGACACATGCACATAGAACACATGACGCAGTAAGGTCTGCACACAGAACACGCATGACATAGTGACACCTGTGCACAGAACACACATGACGCAGTGGTGCCAGCACACAGAACACACATGACGCAGTGACAGCTGCCGCCCGGCCCCGCCCGGGGAGCCGGCACCTCATCCACATGGATCAGCTGCGCACACGTCGGTTTCCATCAGCTCGGGGCCCTCGCAGGCCGGATCCGTTACGTTCTCCCCCTCCAGCGCGTGTTCAGAGTCACATCGTATTCACAGAAGCGCGGCCGGGGCAGCACGGCGTGTGCTCAGGAGCCCTGGCCAGCCTCCCTCCGGCACCGCAGCCCCTTACATAACCCGGGCTCTGGTGGCCACCGGAACCCGGGAGGGAGATGGGGGGTGATCAGCTGAGCCTCCGGCTCCAAAGGGCCTTCATCCCGTCCATGCTCCACCGCCTCCAGCCTGCGACCTCACCTCCGTCTTCCGTCACCGGCCCTCACCTGGACAGTGTGAGGGGCACCTCAAGCTGGTGTGTCCTGTGGCCTTCTCATGCTCAGACTGACAGGAAGAAACCCTATTATATATATATACACACATATTATTGATGTTTCACAGAGAGGAAGGGAGAGGGATAAAGAGCTAGAAACATCGATGAGAGAGAAACATCGACCAGCTGCCTCCTGCACACCCCTCACTGGGGATGTGCCCGCAACCAAGGTCCATGTCCTTGACCGGAATCGAACCTGGGACGCTTCAGCCTGCAGGCTGATGCTCTATCCACTGAGCCACACCAGTTTCGGCAACACTTTTTTAAAATATATATATTTTTTAAATTTTTATTGATTTTAGAGAGGAAGGAGGGGGAGAGGAGAGAGAGAGAGAGAGAGAGAGAGAGAGAGAGAGAGAGAGAGAGAGAGAGAGAGAGAGAGAGAGAATCAGGGATCGGCTGCCTCCTGCACGCCCCCCACTGGGGATCGAGCCCACAACCCGGGCCTGTGCCCTGATCGGGAATCGAACCGTGACCTCCTGGTTCCTAGGTGGATGCTCAGCCCCACCCCAGCCCGCTGGACAGCCTCCCCTCAGCGTGTGCAGAGCCATCCCCCGGCTCCCTTCCTGTCAGACACTTCAACCCCCATCCTCTTATCTCTCCACATAATTATTTTATCGATGAATATTTGATGACAGTTTGCAAGAAATCCATTTCCAAAAGCCCTTTTCAGAACAGGCCCCGGAGTTTAATAATCTTAATGAGAGAACCTATTTTTAAACCGCGCGGCTCCGGGCCTTGTTAGTGGGGAGGGCTGTTTGCTTATTTAGAATCACAGTTTCAGCAAGAAGGCTGCTAAAGACCCGTCTGCGTTTTTTGTGTTTTTTGTTGTGTGTTTTTTTTCTGGGTAATAATTGTGCTGTCTCAGTAAACTCGACAAGGAAACTCAAGTTTGAAGTCATTTCGGAGCTGTAACTTTAGTCCTAGCACACGTTTTTTATTTCATGGTCTTATAGAGAATAACCATAAATGCTATGTCCGCGCCCAGATAGAGAAATTGTTGGGTAGAACGTGGCTATGGTGTCGGAAGGGGCTTCTGTCCATTCAATAAAGATATCCGGGGGAGTACATTGTTCTTTGAGTGGCGCAGCCATTTATTTTAGGGTGCCGTAGGCGAGCTATAGTCTGTTGACTTGGGTAGAGTGTCCCTTTTTATGGCCACGTTGTGCAAAAGCTGACAAATTCTGAGGCAGATCAGGGGGCAGTTAGGGTGGCCAGCGCATGGGGCAAGGAAGGGGGTTGGGGGCGGTAATATGGAAAAAGAAACCGAAACCGGTGTGGCTCAGTGGATAGAACCTGCGGACTGAAGGGTCCCAGGTTCGATTCCGGTCAAGGGCATGTATCTTGGTTGCGGGCACATCCCCGATGGAGGGTGTGCAGGAGGCAGCTGGTCGATGTTTCTCTCTCATCAACGTTTCTAACTCTCTATCCCTCTCCCTTTCTCTCTGTAAAAAAATCAATAAATATATATTTTTAAAAAGGAAAGAAAGAAAGAGCAGCCCTGTCCAGTTGTGCTCAGTGGTTAGAGCAGCGGCCTGTGGACCAAAGGGTCCAGGTCGAGGGCGGTTACCATGGCTGCAGGCTCCTCCTTGCCCCGGGGCCCGGGCCGCAACCAGTCCGAGTACCTCTCTCACATCAATGTTTCTCTCTCCGTGTCTCTCCCTCTCCCACGCTCTCTAAAATTCAATGGGGAAAAAAATATCCTTAAGGTGAAGATTAACAACAATTACCAAAAAACAGTCAAAATGACTCCCCGAAAAAAGGGTGGGTTTTTTTTTGTGGTTTTGCCCGTTGCTAGGCACGCAGGACACTCTGCACCTGGCCCGTCATTCCAGTCCAGCCGCCTCCTCCGGACCCAGCGGGGAAGGCGGCACAGCGGGGAAGGCGGCACAGAGCGGCCCTCCCAGGAGGGGGTAACTGGCATTGAGCCTCTCTGTGGCTTTGCATGCGGTGGGTGCCCTCCGCCTGGGTTGCTAGGACACGGCCAGCATCTCCCGGGAAGGGCCTGGCGGGTCCCAGGGATGAATAATTCAGAGGCGATCAGGGGTGAAATGTGCGTATCGGTTTTTCCTCCTCGGATGGTGCGCGCTGAATGCCGGGCCCCGGGGAGCGGATGCCATGGATTTTCCTGCGACTTCTCCCGGGAACGTGTTGGGCAAACTCATCCGTCCGCAGAGCCACATGGCAACAGCACGACGACGGACGTGTCTTTGGAGAGCCACAGTTTTTTAAATATATTTTATTGATGATTTTTTTTTTTTTACAGAGAGGAAGGGAGAGAGAGAGTTAGAAACATCGATGAGAGAGAGTCATCGATCAGCTGCTGGGGATGTGCCCGCAACCAAGGTCCATGCTCTTGACCGGAATCGAACCTGGGACCCTTCTGTCCGCAGGTTGACGCTCTATCCACTGAGCCACACCGGTTTAGGCAGAGAGAGCCACATTTTTTTTAAACGTAAACTATATAGATAGGCACATGGTGATGAACTTAATGAGGGGACTCCTAAGCTGGCCTCTGCTAAACACTCAAGGGGCCAGAGAGCCACATGTGCCTTCATGTTTCTCTCTCATCGATGTTTCTAGCTCTCTCTCTCCCTCTCCCTTCCTCTCTGTAAAAAAAATCAATAAAATATATCTTTTATAAAATATTTTGTTATTGATTTCAGAGAGGAAGGGAGAGGGAGAGAGAGAGAGAAACATCCATGAGGAGAGAGAATCACGGATGGGCTGCCTCCTGCACACCCCACCCTAGGGATGTGCCCGCAACCAAGGTCCATGTCCTTGACCGGAATCGAACCTGGAACCCTTCAGTCCGCAGGCCGGCGCTCTATCCACTGAGCCACACGGGCCAGGGTCATCTTCGGTTTCTTAGCAACCCCCAGGGGAGCTCCGCCTGGCGCCCACATCACACCTCCACCTCCGGAGGCACGGCTCCCCTGGGGAACCGGGGTAATTGAGTGCGTGCGCTCCATAAAATAAAATAAAAAATACGCCTGGGTTCGAGTAGGCTGTGGTTTCGACTTAATTGCTTCGGCAGAAACATCGGGCCGGGCGGAGCTGTCACGCTCACGCGCGGGCCGCCCACCTCGCCGCTCCCCGCCCGGCGCGTTGTGACAGCCGCGGCTCTATTATATTTTAGATTTCTGACAGCGCCCCGTGTTCCGGGGGAAACTGTTCCTTTGAGAAGCTGGAGCTCGTCTCCAGGAGCCCTGAGAGGTACTTCATCATCATCATTCCCCCGCCAGATGGAAACTGGAAGGCCCTCCAGGGAACGGCGGCATGAGATGCCCCCAGGGGTCCGAGGCCAGGCCATGCCGCGCTGCGGACACTTGAGAAATAGGAGCATCCATCCCTCAGCGTCCCGGGCGTGCTCGTTACGTGCGTGTGTGTGAGTCTTGGACATCCAGAATGGCTGGGCGGGAGGCAAGGAATCGTGGGAGAAAAGTTGTTGCAACGAAGAAACGATCCAGCCCTGGCCGGTGTGGCTCAGTGGATAGAGCGTCGGCCTGCGGACTGAAAGGTCCCAGGTTCGATTCCGGTCAAGGGCATGTACCTCGGTTGCAGGCACGTCCCCAGTGGGGGGTGTGCAGGAGGCAGCTGATGGATGATTCTCTCTCATTGATGTTTCTAACTCTCTATCCCTCTCCCTTCCTTTCTGTAAAAAATCAATAAAATGTATTTTTTTTTTTTTAATTCCTGTGGCACACAGGTGGACGGTCGCTCCTCTCATAGAGCCTCAGGAAATGCTAAGCCGAGAATTCATGGCGATGGAATCATTATCTGCGCCTAATCCTTTCTTAAGGCACCTTTCCCAAAATACCCCGGCATCGCCAGCGCCTGGGAAAAGCATTGCTATCCGGTGGGGGGTCAGGAAGGAGAGAGGGAGCGAGGCCAGGTGCAAGGTATAAACTTAAATACGAAACCAACTTCCATTGCTCAGGCCGATGTGGAACTTTCTGGAAAATGGATTTGCCATAGAAAACATGATTTATGTAGATGGCTGGGATTGAAAACTCGGCATCTTTTTTTTTTTTTTTTAACAAAAAATAATATATGCCCGAGTTGGAAACAGTCTTTGAATATCTGAGCTGTCTGATCTACATTATTCATGGGAGGATTAGTAATTTATCCCATTTATGAATATTACTCGTTCTACATTAAGAAACATGATATTCTCCGAGAGCACTGCCTACATTTGAGGAGTCAAACGCTGACACTCGCCCAGTGGTGTGCTTTGCTGGAATCAGAACACTCACGTGCAAACTCCGTCTTCTTCCAATTATTTCTTGTGTACATGGCAACGGCAAACATCCAATTATTAAGAAACCACTAGATAATGATCCGTGGTTTCTTAATCCGTCAATTTCACCTTGGCACTGTTTACCTTTAAATAGACAGGGGTTTTTGGGGGGTTTTTTTGTTAGCTAACTTTGCGTTATACTTATTCTCTACGTGTGCCATTTTGATCAGCAGACATCTATAATGTTTGCTTATTCTCATTTTCTCTTTCTATATAAATAATCTGACCTTTTTTGTTTTTTCGGCAGAAATGAGATTTTTTTTTTATTTTCACTTCACTTCTCTGCTAAAGGCTTCTTGTTGAAAATATTTGTATTGGTTTTTAGAGAGAGGAAAGGAGAGGAGCCAGGGAGACAGAAACATCTATGTAAGAAGGAAACACAGATCTGCTGCCTCCTGCACGACCCCTACTGGCTCAGTGGTTGAGCGTGGATCTATGAACCAGGAAGTCACGGTTCCATTCACGGTCAAGGGCACAGGCCCGGGTTGTGGACTCGATTCCCAGTGTGGGGTGTGCAGGTGGCAGCCGAGCCATGATTCTCTCTCCTCATGGATGTTTCTCTCCCTCCCTCCCTCTCTCTCCCACACTCTCTCTTTCTCCCTCTCCCTCCTTCTTCCCCCCTCTCTCTCTCTCTCTCTCTCTCTCTCTCTCTCTCTCTCTCTCTCTCTCTCTCTCTCTCTCTCTCCCTCCCTCTCCCTTCCTCTCTGTAAAAAAAAAAAAAAAAAAAAAAATCAATAAAATATATTTTTTAAAAAATAAATAAAAATTAAACATAAAAGGTGCCACTGACCAGCGGGCGGCTGGCCTCTTCGTTTGCCATAAAGCGTGACCCCACCTCCCAGCGGCCGCTCGTGTCTTTCTCCAGCTCCCAGCGGCCCTGGCAGGGGCTCCGGGACCCAACACGATGGAAGGAGCCGAGCGGCCGCCCTGAGCGAAGAGATGCTGTGTCGGCTGCATGTCACATGCATGTTCCTCTCTCACCCCAGTCTCCCCCCCACCCCCAGGCCCTCTGCAGCGGCCAGAGCCCCCGCCGGAGGACTTACCTGCCTTTGGAGGGGCCAGGGACCAGCATCTCAAAGCAAAATGAAGCGGCTTTGTGTCTCAGTTAAAGGAACAAGGACCTTTCCATCTCCCCATCCCCTGAATTCATCTCCTTTCCCAAACGCACGCGCAGGTGTCTGGACCCGCGGAGAGCGCAGGTGCGGGGCAGTAACGACCGGGCGCCCGCCCGCCCGCCTGCCCCTCGGAGGGGCCCTCGGAGGGAGCCTTTGGAAGCGCCGTCCTCCGGCTCCCGATGAGAAGGTGTGGAAGGTGGAAATCATGGTTTGATGTTTTGCGATCTTTTCTCTCTTTTTGTTCCGCCACAATAGCACTTCAGCCATCCACGGGCCTTCCGCTTTGTAAACACAATCCGTGGCTCGGGGCAGAGTGAGCGTTGGAAAAGCGAAGCGCCAGCTGGGGCCCCCCCTTCCCCCGGGGGCCGCCGTCCGCCTCCGCCACCGGCTCAGGCGGCAGGAAGCGGCAGAGGTGGGCAGTGTCAGAGACCATGGCCGTGGGCCTAGGGGTGCGTCTGCCATGTCCAGAAGAGGGGAAGGAAAGGAAAAGAGCCAAAAAGTCACATGTGGGCCCGGCCAGTGGGACTCAGTGGGCTGAGCATGGATCCAGGAACCAGGAGGTCACGGTTCCATTCCCGGTCAGGGCACAGGCCCGGGTTGCGGGCTCCATCTCCAGGAGGGGGCGTGTGAGAGGCAGCTGTTCAAAGATTCTCTCTCATCATGGATGTGTCTATCCCTCTCTCCCTCTCCCTTCCTCTCTGAAATCAATAAAGATATACGTTTTTACAAAGTCACATTGGAGTCATACTGCCAGCTGTTAGAAAACCTGCACCGAGATTTTTTTTTTAATTATCTTATTGATTTTTTTACAGAGAGGAAGGGAGAGAGAGAGAGACAGTTGGAATCATCGATCAGCTGCCTCCTGCACACCCCCCACTGGGGATGTGCCCGAAACCAAGGTACATGCCCTTGACCGGAATCGAACCTGGGACCTTTCAGTCCACAGGCCGATGCTCTATCCACTGAGCCATACCAGTCAGGGCTGGACCGAGATTTCGGAAACGTCCTGGTTAGCAAAGCCTTGCTGTGTCCTGACCGGGAATCAAACCCACAACCTTTACCTGGTGGGCCCCAGGCAGCGCCCCCCAGACCCTGCTGACTGCTCTTCTCCCGCAGCCAGGCTCAGAGTCCTGAGGATTAAACGGGGGTCGGAAGGCCCCCCCGGGCCTGGACCTCGAGCTCACGTCTGCCTCCGCTCTCAGGAGACGCTGGTTTGGGCCCCTCCGCGGCCCCCGCACTTCCCGGCAGTGACTCATTCGAGGATGATGGCCCCACAGGCGGCGTGCGGGCATCTGCAGAACATTAGCAGGTTTATTGCCGATGAGCTAAGCTTTCAATTTTGATAATGCTGCTCTTAAAAAAAAAAAAAAAAGAAAAGAAAATAAAGAAAGATCTACGAGGCCACGTCCCAGCTGCTTGTCGTCCAGGCCCATTCCTGGTGCCATCACTTAACCTTTGGCGCCGAAACCGGGGAGTGCCCGACCGGCCACGGCTCCCATGTGCCCCCCGGTTCTCAGAACCCCACCCACACCGCACTCCCGGCTGCAGGATGAGGCGTCTAAGGCTGAGCATGTGTGTCTCACGTCTGCTCACGCCAGCTGCGTGCCTCTGCTCTGACCGGTAGCCCCTCCTGTCACTGTCTGTATTGGGACTCAGTTTCCCCAGCTATGAAGTTGCTCTTTCTAAAAAATATATCTATCTTTTTTCATTGTGTCAGAGAGGAAGGGAGAGGAAGAGAGAGAGAGAAATGTCCATCCGTTGCCACCCCTGCACACCCCGACGGAGGATGGACCCCGACACCTGTGTCCTGACCGGGAATCGAACCCACAACCCTTTGTTGCATGAGATGATGCTCCAACCCATGCTGGTACTCCCTCGCCTCTCGGCTCCCACCCCTCTCCAGCCTCCGGGCTCTGCCGGTTTTGCGTGGGATTCTGTCTGTTTTCGAGCTCCGAGGGGAACTGAGTCTGCTCACCTCCGAGAACCGGCTACATTAGATAGAGGGACGCCTGCCGAACCCCAGCAGCAGGCAGCTCGCGGGTGATAATCATTCCTCTTATCTAAACATCGTAATTAGCGTGCTGTGTCTCCTAACAGCTGTTTTCCCGCGAGTCATCTGTCATCTTAAAGCCCCCGAGAGCAGGCTTGTGTTCCTCTCGAAGTCATTTTTTTTTTTTGCCCTCGGATTTCTAGCTTTCATTTGTTGCGTCTGCTATCCTCCCAAAGGAATTCTATTTTCGTGTAATGCAATTTGAAAAATTTCCCCAAGTATTTATTTTCCTTCTGGTTTTTTTTGGTTTTTTTTCCCCCCTCTCTTTTATCTCAGTGCATGAAAGAAAAGCTTCTGGAAGATATTCATTAAATTAAGTTCCATGATGAATTTTCTGAGACCTGTCCATCTATTAAATAAGGCTCACAAAGTCAAGCCTAAAAAATAATTTGAGGACAGCTCTATGTAACTTAAACATTAATTAAAACCTGAGATATATATATATACACTGAGTGTCTAGATTATAATCTCTGAATGCATAATAATCTGGCACTCAGTGTATATATATTTACAGTAGAGGTCCGGTGCATGAATTCGTGCATAGGTGGGGTCCGGCCAGCCTGGCCAGGGGGAGGGGACATGGGCAGTTGGCCAGCCTGCCTGCTGGTCAAACTCCTGGTCAAGGGGACCATTTGCATATTAGCCTTTTATGCTATAGGAGAGACACTGAGAGGCCAGATGATGATGATGATGCGCTCAGAGATCATCATCATCTGGCCACTCCATGCAGAGGGAAATCATCATATACTCCACACGGTTCTTGATAAAGACCATCCTGCAATGATGTCGTTTTCCAGGAGTTGCATTCGCCTCTGACGACGGCATCTATAGACGGCCATGTAAGTTATTACCTGAAGGAAAGCCCTCCTCCGCCTGCCTGTCTCAGAGCAGATGACGGTGCTCCAGAGTGCAAGGAGAGAAATAAATAAAAGCAAATAAATCCGAGCTACTCCACTTGGCCCGAAGCTCATCTGCATAGCGTTTAGTCATTGTGAATACAGAAAGGCGAGGTGACATGTAGCTCTGGCTCATTTTCCAGTAAGTGCTTAAGAAAGAAGATCAAGCCCTGGCCGGTGTGGCTCAGAGGATAAAGCGTCGACCTATGGACTCAAGGGTCGATTCCGGTCAAGGGCATGTGCCTTGGTTGCAGGCACATCCCCAGTTGGGGGCGTGCGGGAGGCAGCTGGTCGATGTTTCTCTCTCATCCATGTTTCTAACTCTCTCTCCCTCTTCCTTCCTCTCTGTAAAAAGTCAATAAAATATATTGGAAAAGAAAGGAAGGAAGGAAGGAAGGAAGGAAGGAAGGAAGGAAGGAAGGAAGGAAGGAAGGAAGAGGAAGGAAGGGAAGGAGGGAGGGAGGGAGGGGGAGAGAGAGAGAGAGAGAGAGAGAGAGAGAGAGAGAGAGAGAGGAAGAGAAGGAAGGACTGAAGGAAGGAAGTAAATGGAGGAAGGAGGAAGGAATTAAGGCTTCAGGTTCCTCTTTATTGCAGATTCTTATGTCTTGCTTAAGGCTTGCGATGATAGTCTCTATGGATTTCGCTCCTACTCTAGGCATCTTAATCCTTCCTACCTGATACGATCCAGTCCTTCCTCCAGCTCCCCTCTTCTTCATCCTTTCTTTCCCACATCCCTTTGCTAATAACAGTCGGCGATTTCGCCAGAGAGAAGTGCGTCCACGTTAGGAATCGGGCAGCCCAGACAAGACGGGGGATTGCTCAGCGGGCAGACTGCCTCTTCCAGCTCCATCTCTTCGGCTCGTTGTTTAAGACGCCGCTGGCCGCGTACCACAAGCGATGACCCTCAACTCCCGGCAGCCTGGCTTCCCCATCGCCCTGCGTTTCCCGAAGTCACTTACGCTGATTAAATGTCCTCATCGCCTCCGCCAGCCCTGGCATCCTGGCCTCCGGATTCCATTCATACTATGCACCGCGCTCTGCCCGCCAGCCCTGGCCCGTGGCCCCCGATGGTCCTCACGTCCAAGTTACCTGAATAACGGTCTTGTCTCCCGCGCTGGGTGGCACCCGCTCTTTGGACAGGTCCTCAGTCCCACTCGTTTTTTGTTTTGGTTTTTTATTGATTTTTTTACAGAGAGGAAGGGAGAGGGATAGAGAGTCAGAAACATCGATGAGAGAGAAACATCGACCAGCTGCCTCCTGCACACCCCCCACTGGGGATGTGCCCGCAACCAAGGTCCATGCCCTTGACCGGAATCGAACCTGGGACCCTTCAGTCCACAGGCCGAGGCTCTATTCACTGAGCCAAACTGTTCGACTATATTATTGATTTTTAGAGAGAGGAAGAGAGAGGGATAGAGGGCCAGACACATCGATGAGAGAGAGTCATTGATCAGCTCCCTCCTGCACCCCCCCCCCCCCACCGGGGATGTGCCTTCAACCAAGGTACATACCCTTGACCGGAATTGAACCCAGGACCCTTCAGTCTGCAGGCCAACGCTCTATCCACTGAGCCACACCGGCTCTTTGTCGGGGGCCTTGGGTGCGTGGAGGAGCCGCGGTTTCTCTCTGTGGAAAGGGAGAGCTGACGCTGAGGGTCACAGATGGGGCCACGCCATCCTGGGGCAATAAGCACGTGTCAGGGGGGGCTGGGTGTGCCCCGTGCCCAGACGCTGCTCCCATGGCCAGCCCAGCTCCCCTCCTGTGCGTCTCCGAGGCCGTGTTGCTATTCAGTCTCTCCGCTGGGCACAGAATGTTCCAGAGCCTGCTCCCCGGAGGGCTGTGGGGCGGATGCGGTTATTAGAACTCTGGGAGACGGAGGACTTAGCATTGCCTCCAGCTGCGGGCGTGAGCATCACCCTCGGGTGGGAGGGCGAGGGACTCCGAGAAGACGCTTAGAGAGATCGAGGGAGGGGCCCGCTGCTCCGGACACTGCGTTTCCCGGGGCGTTTTCCTCCAAAGTGTGACTGACAGGCAGACGACAGGGATTCGGGTTTGGCTCTTGCCTCGAGGAGCATCACTGATGAGATCCAAGTGTTGTTTCAGCCAAAAAAAAACCACCAAAAAATGGAACTTGGGAAGACTTGTGTCTGCTCCTGTGTATTCGCTTCTCAAAACCAGAAGACTCCTGGGGGGGGGGGGGGGGGGGACAAATGGGATCTGGGCGTTGAATAAGGAGATGTGTCTCCCTTTGCGAGATCTGGGGATACTGGGAGCCAGTATTTTCTATTTTTTTAAACCTTCAACTGAGGACATGCTTATTAATATTAGAGAAAAGGAAAGATAAATTTGATAGATAGATAGATAGATAGAGATAGAGATAGATAGATAGATAGATAGATAGATAGATAGATAGAGATAGATAGATAGATAGAGATAGAGATAGATAGATAGATAGAGATAGATAGATAGAGAGAGAGATAGAGATAGAGATAGAGATAGAGAGATAGATAGATAGATAGATAGAGATAGATAGATAGAGATAGATAGATAGATAGATAGATAGATGAAAGAGAGAGGGGGACATGGATTATAGATAGATAGATAGATAGATAGAGATAGAGATAGATAGATAGATAGATGAAAGAGAGAGGGGGACATAGATTATAGATAGATAGATAGATAGAGATAGAGATAGATAGATAGATAGATAGACAGATGAAAGAGAGAGGGGGACATGGATTATAGATAGATATAGACTAGAGGCCCAGTGCACAAAAATTGTGCACAGGTAGGGGCCCTAAGCCTGGCCATCGATCCGGGCCAATCAGGTTCCCCGCCTCCCCACTTCCTCCTTCCCTCCCTCCCTCAGCACCTCAGCGCCTCTGATCGCCCGCCATGTTCCGTGCTGCCCCCTGAGGGTCAGCACACATCATAGCGAGCGGTCAAACTCCCGGTCTCCCAGCTGAACTCCGAGGGGACACTTGGATCCCCCCTCTTAGTCATGAAGGTATTGGCACCTAGAAAAATGTCCCAGCCCTAACCGGTTTGTCTCAGAGGATAGAACGTCAACCTGCGGACTCGAGGGTCCCAGGTTCGATTCCAGTCAAGAGCATATACCTTGGTTGCAGGCACATCCCCAGTAGGGGGTGTGCAGGAGGCAGCTGGTCGGTGTTTCTCTCTCATCGATGTTTCTCGCTCTCTCTCCCTCTCCCTTCCTCACTGTAAAAAAAAAAAACAAAAAAAAATCAATAAAATATATATTTTAAAATAATAATAAACAAATGAAAAATTAATGTCCCAGCCACCCCTCATGCTTCCCACACGCGTTCTTCTCAAAGGACTGAGATGTGAGGCCCCAAAACCCAGGCTCTCTGGCTCCCCTGCCCTGGAGCCAGGCCCCACGGGCGGCCGTGACCTTGGCGGCGTCACGAGTGCCCATCGGCGAGCGCGATGCCCGGCGTGGAGGCTTCGGGGAGGAACCCCGCGCGGGAGGAGACGGGCCGCACTGTGGCTCCGGCCAGCGGGGCGTCTGGACAGAGTCCCCACGTTTCTCAGGGCCCGGGAGGGGCCACAAAGCTCTGCCTCCCGGTGGCAGCCCGGGCCCAGGATGCGGCCGCGGAGTGCCGTCCGGGCACACCGGGCCGGTTCATGAAAAGAAACTGTTAATGAATGGGATGCTCGCCCGGCTGGCAGCGACGCGGACACCTGGCACCGCGCTCTTCCAAACTTTTCTAATCAGATGAAAGCGAGGACGCTTCTCAGGATTAATCAGGGTGTCAAGCGGCGTCCAGCTGGCAATGCCAGGCGCCCACTGAGGGTTTTTTGGGGTTTTTTTTATTATCGATTTTTTTTTTACAGAGAGGAAGGGAGAGGGATAGAGAGTTAGAAACATCGATGAGAGAGAAAGAGACATCGATCAGCTGCCTCCTGCACACCCTTTACTGGGGATGTGCCTGCAACCCAGGTCCATGCCCTTGACCGGAATCGAACCTGGGACCCTTCAGTCCTCAGGCCATCTATCCATTGAGCCAAAGCGGTTTCAGCCCACCGAGGGTTGAATCACCCAGCGTGGGAGCATCAGAGCGCCCTCGAGGGGCAGCCTGGGGCCCGGGCCTCGGGGGACACAGGTCTCCCCGTGTCCCCTCCGAGGTCACGCCTCTGTTCCCTGTGACTGCTGACCGCCGCCTCGCTACCACGGAGGGCGGGCAGCCACCCGTCCTGTCGGAAGGCGTCTCCGAAAGAAGCCAAGGAGAACTTCCAGCCACAAGGCAGCCCGGCGTCTCCCGCGCCGTCCCCATCTGCTTCCAAGATTCATGCCGGACCGCGTTCCAGCGAGAGCAGATGTCCCCGCCAGGAAAGAATTAATCAGCTGGAAAGCATGTCATTACCGAGCTAATTTGATGGATCCAGAGCCAGAGAATGGATTGCTTTTCATCGCAACCCTGAGTCCTACTTGAAAACCAGCTCCCGTGGTAACACGGTGGGGGGGGGGGGTTGGCATGGCCGCCGCCGAGGGTGTATGGCCTGGACGGTCTTGCTGGGTGAGGATCCAGGGGAGGCGGTGGCACCGAACTGCGGGTCTGTGAACAAGCTCAGGAGGAAATTCTTTTTTTCTTTTTTTTTTTAATATATTTTATTGATTTTTTATAGAGAGGAAGAGAGAGGGAGAGTTAGAAACATCGATGAGAAAGAGTCATTGATCAGCTGCCTCTTGCACACCCCCCACTGGGGATGTGCCCGCAGCCAAGGTACATGCCCTTGACCGGAATCGAACTTGGGACCCTTCAGTCCGCAGGCCGATGCACCGGTTATGGCTCAGGAGGAAACGCTTCAGCCTCATGGAGTCTCTGCCCAGGGACAAAGGGCTCCATGTGGGGTCGCGTGTGGAAGACGCACGCCCCGTTGTTAGCACAACGCCTGCGCGGAGACCAGCTGTGGGAAGCACCCCCTCTCTGTGTTCATGGTCACCCGCCCACCGTCACGTGACTTCTCTGCAAAATAAAAGGGAAGCCCGGTCATCACGGGGCTCAGGGGTTGAGCATCGACCTGTGAAGGAGGTCAAAGTTCGATTCCCGGTCAGGGCACAGGCCCGGGTTGCGGGCTCCATCCCCAGTGTGGGGCGTGCAGGAGGCAGCTGATCCATGATTCTCTCTCCTCATGGAGGTTTCTAGCTCTCTCTGAAATCAATAAAAATATATTAAAAGCTAGAGGCCCGTTGCACAAAGATTCGTGCAAGAATAGGCCTCCCTCCCTGGGAGCCTGCAGTTCTCGCTCCGGGCCAGAGCACCACTCCTGTAGCTTCCTCTGCCCCCCACCCATGCCTCATAGCAGGCATCTCTCTGCCCGGCTGCTCCCACTACATATGCAAATTAACCCGCCATCTTTGTTGCGTTCCTTTGCATACTTGCTCCCGGTTGGCTGGTTGGTATCGTGGAGGCATGGCCAATTTGCATATTTCTCTTTTATTAGTGTAGATGAGTAAAAGGGAATATCGATGGTACCGCTGGTGTATCCCCCACTTCTTTTCTTGCCGTACGTGGGATGATTTCGGCTAAATGCCATGGCACACCCCAGACCTACCTGAGAGCGTGGACTGGATGAGGGTTTGAACTTCCAGACCCTCCAGTCCTCCAGGGAAGAGAGGGGCGGGCAGTCCCTCACTAACGGCCAAGGATGGACCCATCGTGCCAATCATGGAGCCGCCATGAAATCCCACAAGGATGGGGCTGGGAGCAGATTCGGAGAGAGGGGAGCTCTGTGCCCCTTCTTGACACCTTGCCCTGTGAACCTCTCCCGGCCGGCTCCCCCTGGGGAACAGCGGGGAATCTGGGGAGCCAGAAGTTCCTCCCGGTTCCATGAGGCACTCTAGCAAATCCATCAAAGCCAAGGTGAGGTCTTTTTTTTTTTTTAATATATTTTTATTGATTTCAGAGAGGAAGGGAGAGGGAGAGAGAAATAGAAACATCAACGATGAGAGAGAATCATGGATCGGCTGCCTCCTGCACACCCCACCCTGGGGATCCAGGCCACAACCCAGGCCTGTGCCCTGACCGGGAATTGAACCCGGGACCCTTCAGCCTGGAGGCCAACAGTCTACTCACTGAGCCAAGCAGCCAGGGCTGAGGTGTGTGTGGGGGGGTGGGGGGGAGGAGGTCTTTTTAACCTCCTAGCTATTGCCCCTCGGTCAGATGCAGGGATGACAGAAGTGACAACCTGGCCAGGGATTGGCCTCTGAAGTGGGGTGGGTCCACAGACTTCGCTGTTGCTCCCTTCAGAATCTCTTCTGCCCTGTTCTCTCTCTCTTTTTTAATATATATATATATATATATATATATATATATATATATATATATATATATATATATTGATTTCAGAAAGGAAGGGAGAGGAAGATAGAAACATCAGTGATGAGCGAGGAACATCATCAATTGGCTGCCTCCTCCTGCACGCCCACACTGGAGATCAAGCCCACAACCTGGGCAGGTGCCCTGACCGGGAATCGAACCCATGACCTCCTGGTTCATAGGCGGATGCTCAACCACTGAGCCACACCAGGCGGGCTGCCCTGTTCTCTCTTTCTTTGTTTCTGGGACTCCAATGACAGGAATGCCGGACCTTTTGGTGTTGTTTCTTAGCGTTTGGGGGCTCTGGGGGAGATGGGGGTATCCATTCTCTTTTCTTTTCGCCTTTCGGTGCGGGTAATGTATCATCATTTCCCTTCGAGCTCAATGACGGCCTACTCCGCACTGAGTCATCTGCTGAGCGTGTCAACCCATGGCTCATCCCCACCACAGCGCCTTTCATCCCATCCTTGTGGTTTGAATTATTTCCTACCATTTCCCTCTCCGCCGCAATTGCCAGAAGGATCCCACGTCTTCCATTAGAGCATTTAATGTAATATGCTAATCACAGTCATTTTAATTTCCCCGTCTGATCATGCCAGCATCTGTGTCATATCTGAGTCTGGATCTGATGATTGCTTTGTCTCTTCGGAGTGTGTGGGGGGATTTTTTTTTCTCCTTTTTTTTTTTTTTTCTGGCTTCATCATTTTTTGTTGGGAGACAGACTTTCGATTGTGGGCGAAAGAAGGGGGCCCTAGCCCTAACCGGTGTGGCTCAGTGGATAGAGCATCGGCCTGAGGACTGAAGGGTCCTGGGTTCGATTCCGGTCAAGGGCATGGACCTTGGTTGCGGGCACATCCCAGTTGGGGGGGCTGGGGGTGCAGGAGGCAGCTGGTCGATGTTTCTCTCTCATCGAGGTTTCTAACCCCCTGTCCCTCTCCCTTCCTCTCTGTAAAGAATCTATAATTTTTTTTTTTTTAAAGAAAGGAAGAGGCCACATATGAACCCAGATGAGCTCAGAGGAGGCCTGAATGGTGGCCTTGCAAACTCAGACCCAAAGCTGCGCCCACCCATGTAAGAGAAGTGTCTATCATTTTACTTCTTTTATTAAAATATATCTTATTGATTTTTTACAGAGAGAAAGGGAGGGTGGGGGGGAGAGAGAGAGAAACATCTATCAGCCGCCTCCCGCACACCTCCTACAGGGGATGTGCCCGCAACCCAGGTACATGCCCTTGACCGGAATCGAACCTGGGACCCCCTCAGTCTGCAGGCCGATGCTCTATCCACTGAGTCACACCGGTTTCGGCTCATTTTACTTCTTATCCAACCCCAGAGATGTTGCTTTCTCCCGCCCGCGATGCAAATGTGAAACATCTGAAAGACTCCATTAAAAAATAAGTTCTGTGTTTAATTTTAAAAATGTTCTGGTCGTTAACTATATCCCCATATTAATAAGTGCCAGCATATGTAGTGGCTAAGTGGGCCAAGGTGAGGATAAAATACAAATGCGTGCGCACGTGTGTGTGTGTGTGTGTGTGTGTGTGTGTGTGTGTACGTACACACAGCGTTTAGAAACAGAATTATTGTATTATTGTCATGGTAACTCCATGGTAATCATTGGCTGCATTCATTACTTTAGCAGCATGAGTCTATGATCCTAATGAAGAAGCTATAGCTAACGTTCACCTTTCCGTATTGGTTATAAAATAAAAGCCTCACTCCCGGCCAGTATTTACTGCCGTTTAAAATATTACCTTATTGCACCGAAGCAGGTTTGGCTCAGCAGTAGAGCATCGTCGGTCTGCGGACTGAAAGGTCCCAGGTTCGATTCCGGTCAAGGGCACGGACCTTGGTTGCTGGCACATCCCCAGTGGGGGGTGTGCAAGAGGCAGCTGGTCGATGTTTCTCTCTCGTCGACGTTTCTAGCTCTCTATCCCTCTCCCTTCCTCTCTGTAAAAATAAATAAATAATAAATAAATAATAAAATAAAATATTGCCTTGTTGGTTGTTATCGAATGCTTATCTGGGCAGCTAGCTCACCAGCGTTTTTCTTCCCAAATTAGTCCGAGACCAGCAGCTACACACACGGGTTCATTGACTCACTTTCCAAAGCATTGGGCGTGATCGCAGACATGTCTACAATAACCACATCCTGCCTTCCCCCCTCTAACGGCACTTCCTGTGAGGAACCTGAGGATCGGACAGCTGCTCCGGGCCGGGTCTGCCCCGGACGGACCAGCAGGGTCGTGTTTGTGAGAGGAGAGACCGGGAAGCCCCTGACCCGCGGCCCCCTCCCCCGTAAGCATCGTTTGAACAACGTGACCCTCTCATTTCCTCGTGTCTCTGAAATGTCTCCGACGACGCAGTCGGTTGATTTTCTTTTTTCTTTTTTTAAAAAATATATTTTATTTATTTTATTTATTTATTTTTTTTACAGAGAAGAAGGGAGAGAGAGAGAGAGCTAGAAACGTCGATGAGAGAGAAGCATCGACCAGCTGCCTCCTGCACATTCCCCTACTGGGAATGTGCCCGCAACCAAGGCACATGCCCTTGACCGGAATCGAACCTGGGTCCTTTCAGTCTGCAGGGTCCTTTCTATCCACTGAGCCGCACCGGTTTCGGCTGATGTTCTTTTTAACGCAGGAGAAGCAGACGGAGCCGAGGAAGAGGGGCGAGGGCCGGGCTGGTCCTGAGAAAGGCCGGGCACGCAGGCCGGGCTGCAGGGGGGAGACTCCCAGGCCGGGGGAGGCTGGTGCTGGGGGCGCGGGGCACAGAGAGGGGGGTCAGTCGTAGAAAAGGAGCATCTGTCCTGGGGCTGGCTCAGTGGGTGCAGCCATTTCTTGGTGAAAGGTACCCTCCCCCACGGTTCCAATTCAGGCCTGTGAGAGCAGGCCGGGGGAGCGGGGGCAGTGGTGGGCACCCCCGGGGTGACTGGGGTTGGGAGGACTCTCTGGGACATGCCCAGCCTTCCCCTCTGCCCATGGAGGTCTCCTGTCTGGACACAGGAAGCGTCTTTCCTTTTTACCGTGTTTCCCTGAAAATAAGACATCCCCTGAAAATAAGACCTAGTGCAACTTTGGGAGAAAAATTAACATAAGACACTGTCTTATTTTCGGGGAAACAGGATATCTGTAAGACTTCCCCGGCCCCCGGACTAGCGCCGAGGTGAACCGTGCCAGCAACAGGCAATAGCCTGGGCCAGTTCCCAGCAGGAGGGGTCAGATACAACGCCTCCCACACACACAAACACACGTGCGCTTACACATGTGCTGCATGCATGCACACACGTGCACGCACACCAAGAGACATGTGCACTCGTGTGTGCATGTGCACAGGTGCATGCATACTCACACATGCACCTGCACGCACACACAAGATAAAATGCCGCACATGCACATACGTATATGCACATACATATGTGTGCACTGCGGGCGTACACTTACTTGCATGTGTGTGCACATGCACACGTAGTCACGTGTGTGCACTTATACATGAATGTGCGTGCGTGCGCATGCATGCATACTCACAGGCACCTGTACACAACTCACACACACACACACATGCGCGCGCCTTCCTGGGGGATATTCCTTGCAGATGCCCCGTGCTTGGTCCTGACTGGGCGTGTGCAGAACGTGTGTGCGATGCCCCATCAGCGACGGGCAAGGCCGGGTGGCGTCAGCGAGGGGCTGAGAGAGCAGGTGGAGGAGATCCACTCCGATCACCTGGAGGTCCGCCCGCCGAGCGTGACCGCGCCATGGGGTGCGTTTCCCCTGCTCACTGGGCAGCGGCCGTGCGTGCAAGAGTCTTTGGGAAGATTGGAAAGATTCTTTCCAAAATCCGGGACTTTTTTAAAACGCCGCGGGACGCGGGGAAAATGGTTAGAAACCTGGACTGTCCCGCCAGAAGCGGGACGGTCTGGTCACCTTAGACAAGACACACGTCTGTGACGGCGGGGCTGCGAGCTTTGAGGAAGAGCATTCGAAAGGGTCCTCGTTGGACAGGGTGGACACGGGAGGTAAGACGCTTCAGAGCAGACAGATCCAGGAGGTGACACGCGGCCGAGGAGGTGAGGGGCATGGGGACCGCGCCGTCTGTCTGCTCCCGTCGGCTGTCTGTCTTTGCGCCGGTGACAATGCGCATTCTGTGTGCTTCCCCCGGCGGGGGTGCCCTTAAAGGGAAGCTTCCTGGTGGGGGCACACCATGTCTGTGAGGCCCCTTCTCGCTGGCTCTGGGGGAAGCTGTGCATTTTACTGTGAAGTTTAAAACGTCAGCACAAGGGTCTGTGGGAGGAACCAGACCGGCTGGGCCGGCCGGGAGGCAGGTGAAGGTGATTTCTCACCTGCCAATCAGCCGCCCGATTGAGCACAAACAGAGCCAGGTGGAATGGGGACGCTGGGAAGGGCCAGGCCATTGTGTAAGGTGGATGTGTTGGGGGGAAATCAGTTAGTGGCCGGGGCTGGTTTGGGGGTGGGAGGTGGGGGTGGGGGTTGGAGGGGTGGGGGGGTTGGGTGGAGTGGGGGGGTTCGGCAATGCTGAGAGTCTTGACTGTGTGTGGGAGCCTGGGGCTCAGCTCTAGGGAGCCCGTTCCAGGTGGATTGGCGGGTAAACACTGCCCCCTCCAGGTGGGGGCCTGAGGTTGATTGGAGGCCTCTGGGGCCTGGTCAGGACCGGCTGAGCCCGGAGCAGAGTCAGTCACAGGGCTGTGGTGCAGAGGCCACCGCCCTTGACATTGGAGAATGGTGTCTACTCAGGACTGTCTCCTTGGAGGAGAAGGAAGAGGAGGAGGAGGAGGAGGAAGAGGAGGCTTTTTATCTATGGCTTTCTCAGTGCAAAACATTCCAACCTCTGCCCAGCATTCATGGCTCAGTGACCTATGAACCCAGACAGAGGTCATGGTTCCATTCCCGGTCAGGGTTACATGCCCGGGTTGTGGGCTTGATCCCCAGTGAGGGGCGTGCAGGAGGCAGGCGATCCTTAATTCTCTCTCATCGTGGATGTTTCTATATCTCTCCCCCTCCCTTCCTCTCTGAAACCAGTAAGAATATATTTTAAAAAGAACAACACACACACACAAAAAAAAAAAAAAAAAAAATCACACTTCTTAAGCATATTTGAATCATCTTCTTATATTGCCAAAATAGATCATTTCATTACGGTATCTCAGAGACAATGGCCTAGGATTGCCGACCTGGACATTTCAATGCTCGTGTGTTGCTCAATTATCCTTGGAGAGTCAAAGCACCAATGTTTTAATTGTAAAATTCTATTCTGGATGAGAATATTTTATATCAGAAAGTGCAGCAAAAAAAAATAATAATAACATGATGCTATCATTTAATTAACCTGCTCTGGGTCTCACGGAACAAAGCAAAAAAAACCGAAATTAATTATATGAGCAACGAGAGGGTACTGGCTGTGGATTCGGTCTTCCTGTGTCCCACATGAAATCTGATGGAGCAACATAATTTTTTAGATTTATAAATAAAAAGGTATATGTTGTCTCTATCCAGTGGTCGGCAAACCACGGCTCGAGAGCCACATGCGACTCTTTGGCCCCTTGAGTGTGGCTCTTCCACAAAATACCACGGCCTGGACAAGTCTATGTTGAAGAAGTGGCGTTGGAAGAAGTTTAAGTTTAAAAAGTGTGACTCTTCATAGGAATTTCAGTTGTTGTACTGTTGATATTTGGCTCTGTGGACATGAGTTTGCCCACCGCTGTCTTAATCCAAAGGAAAAAAATACGGAGTATCTCACACAGTACATTCATACGTTGATTGAAATTAGTTAGCCGACACAAAATAAAAGATAATATGAAATGCTATGGCTTATCCTAACATCTTTTCAAGACACACGTTCATTATCCAGGTTGTTTTGTTCATGTTTATTTGTTTACTACCATTGCCAAATATCTTATAGCTCACTAAGTCTGTATTGTATCGAGTTAGCGTGCCTACTTTATGATTCCTGTGGCTGTCTCCATATCGATATTCCCACATTTTAAATGTTTGCAGACATGTAAAAGGGCATATTTTCCACCCATCCTCGTTGATAAAGGTTACATCAAATGGCCTATTTTCCTGATTTTAAGAATGTGGTAAAGCAGGGCGGCAAGAAGTAAGGATTTTGGGTTTTAAATGTCTCCCTCGCCCTGGTGTGCTCAGCTCTTGTGTGTGGATGTGTCTGTGAGCTGGGCGTGGCTGGGCGTCGCTAGTGGTGGCTTCCCCTGCTGGTCCTCAGTTTCTCCTCCGTGTGTCTCAACGCTTCCATCTCTCCGGCAGCCTCTGACCCCCTCTACTTCACAGGGAAAGTCAGGGTGCACAACTTGGGGGGCCCCAATGCGTCTCTTCCGACGTGATCCCCTTAAACAGCATTTGCCCTAAATATTACAAACTCTGAAACACAACATTCCGACTGCACATTCATTTCTGAAGAGACGTGTTGATGCCCTAACCGGTGTGGCTCAGTGGATAGAGAGCATCGGCCTGCGGACTAAAGGGTCCCGGGTTCGATTCTGATCAAGGGCATGTACATTGGTTGTGGGCACATCCCCGGTGGGGGTTGTGCAGGAGGCAACTGGTCGATGTTTCTCTCTCATCGATGTTTCTAGCTCTCTATCCCTCTCTCCTCCTCTCTGTAAAAAATCAATAAAATATATTTTTTTTAAAAATAAAAAGAAGTGTCCCGTTCAGACCCCCAAAGGGGTCGAGACACATTGTCCGATAATTCCATAAGGGGCGTAGGCCCAGGTGACCCAGGGTGTCTCGGCCAGAAATCTGACACGTACGACCCTCGGTCCTTAATTAATAATTCCCCGGAGCATACATCACACGGGGACAGACGTGCCATGCACGGATCACTCACGGTGCATTTGCGAGAGTCCTGGTGGGTTCCAGAATCCTAGGCAAACCACCGGGGGAATCGAACTGACAGACAGACAGACAGACACACACACACACACACACACACACACATGCACACGCATGCACACGCGCAGTTCACGGAGGGCATTGCAGCTGCAGCTCGGCTTGATCTGGGGCCTCTCACGACGGCTCACAGCCGGGGCTGAGGGCTCAGGGCTGGCGGCTTGGGCAGAGCTTTGACTGGTGCAGGCAGGGGAAGTGGAGAGCGACTCTCTGGGGAGGAGCAGAAGGGGCGTCTCTGATCTTTTGTGGAGCTTCCTCTTTGCATGCATCTTCAGTGCTCAGATTTGTGTCTCCGGTGTGTCTTATCGGCGGGCCCCAGGAGCCTTGCTCTGTGGGGTACAGATCACGTCATCTAGTTCCTGCATGCAGGTCACTCAAGGGTACTTATCGGTTTGTCTGCATTCCATGCCATACTTTCAGATACCACACTTCAATTCCACACTTTAATGCTTATTCAATGTTGTATTTATCCTTATTACTATTACTATCACACACACACACACACATACACACACACACACACACACACCTGCTAGCCACCCAGTGAGAGAAGGTGGGGTGGGACAGACGGTGGCGTCTGTGGCTGGGACAGCAGCCCTCTGGCTTCCGAGGTGAAGCAGTGAGGGGGGTCCGTGTCCCCAACATGAAGGCCTGGGAAGGCTCAGCCCAGGAGGTGGCCCTGGCTTCACCCTCCATGTGTGACCGCGGCCGGGCAGGGCGTGTGCGGAGAGCGCGCCCCATCCCTTCCCGGCGGCTCGCTTACAAGGCCTGGCTCTGCGGGAGGGGCTTTCTGAGCCCGGGCATGCGATCGCTTGGCTGCGGGCCACGTCCTTCATTTATAAATGAGCTGATCCCCGAGACCCACGCCAGCTCCGGCCTCCTGGCTCCCCGAGTCCACGTCCCCAGCTCCCTCCCGAAGGCCCACGCCTGCTGCTGCTCCCTGCATTGCTTTCCTGCCAGAAGCTGCCGGAACCTTCCGGAAGCCCACCAAGCTTTTCCCTTGGTTTCTCGGGGACGGTAGGCTGCTGAGAATTGGCAAATTGCTCTGGACTCCCCTAAATATGTATGGGAAGAAAAGTCTGTAAAGAATGCAGCCACGCCCTGGCCGGTTTGGCTCAGTGGCTAGAGCGTCAGCCTGCGGACTCAAGGGTCTCAGAATCTGTTCCAGTCAAGGACACAGGCCTGGGTTGTGGGCTTGGTCCCCAGTAGCGGGCGTGCAGGAGGCAGGCGATCCATGATTCTCATCTCTGATGTTTCTCTCTCCCTTTTCCTTTCTCTCTGGAATCAATAAATATATATATATATATTTTTTTTTTTTTAAGAAAAGAATGCAAGCCATGAAAAAAGTAGTTTTGTGGATTCCATGAAAATCTCAAGGCATATGCCTTTGGTAGTGATGGCTCATAGCTGCACCCTGCGTGGTTCATGCCTAGCATGTTCCCACTAAGATTTTAAAAAACGCTCAACTTGCCGAAACTGGTGTGGCTCAGTGGATAGAGCATCGGCCTGCAGGCTGAAGGGTCCCGGGTTCGATTCCGTTCAAGGGCATGTGCCTTGGTTGTGGGCACATCCCCTGGAGGGGGTGTGCAGGAGGCAGCTGATGGATGTTTCTAGCTCTCTATCCCTCTCCCTTCCTCTCTGTAAAACATCAATAAAATATATTTTAAAAATAAAAAATTAAGAAAAACGCTCAGCTTCTGTTGTCTCCGGGGTCCACTCCCCCGAGGCCTGAACGGCTCCCCCAAGCCTTCACGCTCTAGCGGCTTCAGCCTGCTCTCCTCCGCCCGACCTCTGCCCCCCACCCTCCTCCCCCCGCTGTGTGTCTGCCTGTGAGTCCTCCCGGAGCACATCCCCAGAGAGGCCTGTCCGGCAGGCCGGCCCTCTCCGTTACCCTGTCTCCTTGTCTCCCCTGACTCTGCACCGTATTTTTTCTTTTTTCTTTTATATATTTTATTGATTTTTTACAGAGAGGAAGGGAGAGAGAGAGTTAGAAACATTGATGAGAGAGAGTCATCGATCAGCTGCCTCTTGCACACCCCCTACTGGGGATGTGCCCGCAACCAAGGTACATGCCCTTGACCGGAATCGAACCCGGGACCTTTCAGTCCCCAAGCGGACGCTCTATCCACTGAGCCAAACCGGCCTCGGCTCTTCTTTTTTTTTTTTTTTAATTGGCTGCCTCCTGCGCGCCCCCTCCTGGAGATCGAGCCCGCAACCCCGGGCATGTGCCCTTGACCGGAATCCAACCTGGGACCCTTCAGTCCACAGGCCAACGCTCTGTCCACGGAGCCACACCAGCCAGGGTCCTATTTTTTCTTTATGTCGTTTATATTTAGTTATGTATTTACGAGAGAAACAGCTATTGAATTTTGTGGGGGGGGGCGGGGGGGGGGAATATCTACATCCTGAAAATCCCAAAGAGATGTGCCTCTGCCATGTGTTCGGAAGCTGCCTCACGTTCAAAGGACAGTGGGTTTCGTTCCTCCAGGGGCCGTCCTAGAAATCTAAAATAGTTTGTAGCCCGTAACGACGTGCCGAGCTGAATAATTTGCACGCATTACAGTTTACATCTGCTTCCCACTTACAGGCAAGGAAGCCTCTTTTCTGGCGAACTGAATGTGCTCCGTTTCCTAATGACAGACATAGAGACGAGACTCCGCAGACACTCCCAAATGCGAGCAAGCGCTGAGCAGACGCAAACCCTTTCTCTAGTGCCCGTCCGTCCTCCTCTCTGGTTCCCGAGAAATCTGACCCACCTGGCTGCCGCCCGCCCGCGTCCCTGGCACCTGCCTGCAGGGCCGTTCATCCCGGGACCCAGGGAGCTTTTCCATGTCCCTCTGTCCAGCCCAAAAGGCCTCCGCCTCTACTTCTATTTACTTCCTGGCCGTCGCCCAGATATCAAAGGACAAGTGTCCCCTTTACAAGGTCAATGCCTTGGCCTGGTGGAGCCGAAGGCGTGTGAGATAACCCTGATGCTGATATGCCCGCCGCGGCCAGCGACCGGCGGACGGTGGCTATTAAATGTCTCCGAGTCTCTCTTGTGTCCGGCGTAGGTGATGATGGTCCACACCGCCCGGTGGGATGATGATGGTGACGATGGTGATCGTTCAGCCACCCAGCAGGCGGCGGCGTGTACAGGGGTCCTGAGAAAGCCCCTGTCTCCTCAGTGCTGGTCTCTCTCAGCCTCCACCCTCCACACGTAGGCTTCCCTGCTGCTCAGAGAGGGCCGTGCCTCGCCCTCCATTCCTAAAGGATGCTCTTTTCTTTTTTTAAAAATATATTTTATTGATTTTTTTTTTTTTTTTCAGAGAGGAAGGGAGAGGGATAGAGAGCTAGAAACGTCGATGAGAGAGAAACATCCCCAAGCTGCCCCCTGCATGCCCCCCACTGGGGATGTGCCCACAGCCAAGGTCCATGCCCTTGACCAGAATCGAACCTGGGACCTTTCGGTCTGCAGGCTGACGCTCTATCCACTGAGCCACACCGGTTTCGGCTAAAAGATGCCCTTTTCAAAATGCCTTAATGGCCCTGGCCGGTGTGGCTCAGTGGATGGAGCGCCCACCTCTGGACAGAACGGGTCCCGGGTTCAATTCCAGTGAAGGGCATGGACCTAGGTTGGAGGTTCCTTCCTGGCTCTGGCACCATGGTCAGGGCTTCTGCAGGAGGCAACCGAACGGTGTGTTTCTCTCACGTTGATGTTTCTCTCTGTCTTTCCCTCTCTCTTCCACGCTCATCTAAAAAATAAAAACAGAAAAACCCTGACTGGTGTGGCTCAGTGGATAGAGCGACGGCCTGTGTACTGAAGCGTCCCAGGTTCGATTCCGGTCAAGGGCAGGTACCTTGGTGGCAGGCACATCCCCAGTAGGGCTGGGGGGTGTGCAGGAGGCAGCTGATTGATGTTTCTCTCTCATTGATGTTTCTGGCTCTCTGTCCCTCTCCCTTCCTCTCTCTATAAAAAAAATATCAATAAAATATATTTTTTTTAAATAAATAAGTAAATAAAATCAATGGAAAAAAATATCCTCAGGTGAGGATTTAAAAAATAAATTAAAATAAAACCCTGAAAAAAAAAAACTTTTTTAAATGGCTGAATTATTTCACGACGCTCGAAATAACTGTGCCTTTAGACTGGATACATGTTGGCTGTCTCCGCTGTGCTAACCGCCGGCTCACATCCCACCAGTCGCTGCCCAGTCTCCACCTGCCACGGCCAGTTTGGTCCACACCGGTTGTTGGCATCCTGTCTTGGGCATGTTTCCGTACATTCTTCAGACATGCCGGTTGATGGCATATCTCCGAAGAGCCAGCATGCCGAATATGGGTCCAAATACTTGTATTTGAATCTGATGAAAACCCTAAGAGACACGTATGTCTCTACCGTGTCACGTCACTCACACACACACATATACACACACACACACTCACACACGCCTGTTTTCCAACTGTAAGCACAAGCATGGACTCAGCGATGCCCCCAAGTGCCTCCATCTCCCTTCGCCTGCAGACACGGCTTAGCTGGACTCCGCGGTCCTGCTGCCTCCCAGCCGAGCGAGACTTCAGGCCCATGAGCTCCCGTCAGAACCCTTCCTTACGCCGGGGAAAGGCACGCAGCCAGAGGAGCAGGAACGCCGAAGGGCTGCGCGACCTTGACCCTGGACCGAATGCCACCCTTGACCCTCTCTGACCGACGGGCCGGCGTGAGCAGGGAGGGCCGCCTTGAGGATGGCTTGGGCGGCCTGTCGGGGGCTCACTGTCTGTCGGTGAGAATCAAGGGGCACATCCTCGCTGGGGGGCATGGCGGAGGAAAGGAGATGGGTCGGCCTCGGCAGAGTGGGTCTGAGATGCCAAGGACCTCACATACGTTATCTGTCGACCTGTGAGTAGTATTCCTCTATTTTCGGGCCTCCAAAAAAAAAAAAAAACCTGGCCTATGTCATGAAAACTATTATTCTTTTCTGTTGGGGGGGGCGGGGGAATCCTCCTTTTAAAAAAAAAATACATTTTATTGATTTTTTTATAAAATCAATAAAATATATTGGGAAGGGAGAGGATAGAGACTTAGAAACATCGATGAGAGAGAAACATCCATCAGCTGCCTCCTGCATACCCCCACTGGGGATGTGCCCGCCACCAAGGCACATGCCCTTGACCGGAATCGAACCCGGGACCTTTCAGTCCCCAGGCTGACGCTCTATCCGCTGAGCCACACCGGTCAGGGCAAATCCTACATTTTTATAGGACGACTCTACCTTGGTGCAACCGTTCATTTACACCGGGAAGAACTATAAACCACCTTCTTCTGAGCGTTTTAAAAATGATAACCGCCGAAACTGGTTTGGCTCAGTGGTAGAGTGTCGGCCTGTGGACTGAAAGGTCCCGGGTTCAATTCCGGTCAAGGGCATGTACATTGGTTGCGGGCACATCCCCGGTAGGGGGTGTGCAAGAGGCAGCTGGTCGGTCTTTCTCTCTCATCGACGTTTCTAGCTCTCTATCTCTCTCCCTTCCTCTCTGTAAAAAAATCAATAAAAATATTTTTTTAAATAAATTTTTTAAAATGATAAGAACCCATCCCGTTTCCTGCGCACCATTTGTTATGTGGGCGTACATTTGGAAAAGGGGAAAGGGATTGTAATGAAAGACATTACAGGTTTTTGTTTTTGTTTTTGCTTGACAGCTACATACGTTTGACTTCTTTCCTTATTCCTGTTCATCCTTTCCTCTGGCCAAGTTAACTTTAATGCCATACTTGCTTTGGGATTTGTTGGGTTAAGACTAGCAAAGCTTGCCGAAACCGGTTTGGCTCAGTGGCTAGAGCGTCAGCCTGCGGACTAAAGGGTCCCAGGTTTGATTCCGGTCAAGGGCATGTACGTTGGTTGAGAGCACATCCCCAGTAGGGAGAGTGCAGGAGGCAGCTGATCAATGTTTCTAACTCTCTATTCCTCTCCCTTTCTCTCTGTAAAAAATTAATAAAATATATATACTTTTTTAAAAGACTAGCAAAGCTGGACATATTTAAATATCTCGCTTTTGCTTACCATCCTGCTTAGACATCTTATTTGTTTTCCTAAACCCTTCTCCCCATAGAAAACCCACCCTGTGAAATAGAGAAGCAAGGAAAATGTCATTTAATAACAAACTCTCCTCTTTAAAATAATATCTCAGAGCCCTACCAGCGTGGCTCAGTGGTTGAGCATCGACCTATGAAGCAGGAGGTAGCTGGTTCGATTCCCGGTCAGGGCACAAGCCCGGGTTGCAGGCTCCATCCCGAGTGTGGGGCGTACAGGAGGCAGCCGATCCATGGTTCTCTCTCATCATTGATGTTTCTCTCTCTCTCTCCCTCTCCCTTCCTCTCTGAAATCAATAAAAAATATATATATTTATTTTTCCCTGGCCTGTTTGGCTCAGTGGATAGAGTGTCAGCCTACGGACTTAAAGGGTCCCAGGTTCGATTCCAGTCAAGGGCATGTACCTTGGTTGCGGGCACATCCCCAATAGGGGGTGTGCAAGAGGCAGCTGATCGATGTTTCTCTCTCACCGATGTGTCTCGCTCTCTATTCTTCTCCCTTTCTCTCTGTGAAAAAAAAAAATCAATAAAATATTTTTAAATAACATTTATTTTTTTATTTTTTTTAATATATTTTATTGCTTTTTTACAGAGCAGAAGGGAGAGGGATAGAAAGTTAGAAACATTGATCATCTGCCTCCTGCACAACCTCCACTGGGGATGTGTCCGCAACCCAAGTACATGCCCTTGACCGGAATCGAACCCGAGACCCTTGAGTCTGCAGGCCGATGCTCTATCCATTGAGCCAAAACAGTCTTGGCTTTAAATAACATTCATTTTTTTAAAAAGATAAAATAATAGCTTAAGAGGTAAACCAAACTATCAGGCATAGCGTGCAAGGGAGAGTTCCCACGATCATTAACGTTTGAAGAATCCAACCCTGTTGCCTTAGCCGGTTCTTATTGTCTCCGCCAGGAACAGATCGTCTCCCGCCACCAAAACGCACGCCCGTGACCTTCTCCCGGGAAAGATCGGGTGTTGGAGGCGCAGCACAAAGACCGGGAGGAATCAGTTTCGCTTCGAGTAGCTCTCCCGGACCCGATCACGTGGCCCCCGAGAGCCGGGAGTCTGGGCTATTAACAATTAACCAAGGCGAGCCGCGGCTGTGGCCGCTGACAATGACCTTGTTTAATAATACAGCTCCCGGGGCAGCTGGGAAGTTTCAGGAGCTCGGTGGCCGGGGTGAGTCCTGCAGGAGCCCCCAGATAAGCGCGCACACAACAATCTCAGCGCTCACCGGCCGCCGGCTCCTGTTTACGTGAAACTTTATTGCTCTGACAGGCGCGGCCAGGAGGAAGTTTGCTTTGCACGCTTGGGTCCCGTAGAATAACATCGTGCCACTCACTTCCGCGTGGAGGCTGAAGCAGGTCTTTGTGAAACGATTTTGGGGACACGGCCTTTTATTGATTGATTTTTTTTTATTGTTTTTTTATTGTGTTTTTTTTTTGAGAGGAAGAGAGTTAGAAACATCGATGAGAGAAAATCATCCATCAGCCGCCTCTTGCACACACACACCCGCCCCCCCCCACTGGGGATGTGCCCACAACCAAGGTACATGCTCTTGATCGGAATCGAACCCGGGACCTTTCAGTCCGCAGGGCGATGCCCTATCCACTGAGCCACACCTGTGTCGGCCGGGGCCTTTTACATTTCCTATCCCATCTGCACTACCTGGTTTTCGAGAGACTAGACATTCCAGCTTTTGCTGTTTGGTGCCATGCAGCATTCAATTAAGCCTTTCAGGCCATCCTAGGCCCTGCTCTGACTCCCCGCGAAGGAGAATGGGAAAAATCATAAATATTGCAAGGTTTGTTCAACCGAGCAAACAGAATTGCCCAAGCTGACACTTCCTCTTCTTTTTGTCTGTCTTTCTCTCTCTCTCTTTTTTTTTTTTAATTCGTCTGACTTGAGCAATCACCCAGCTTTTGATCCCTTGTGCCATGAAAAAAAAAAAAGAAAAGAAAGAAACAGAACACAATGGTTGGAAGAGAACGTCTCTCGAAGACCAAATATGTCCAATGAGATAGGAAATGTGAAGGGTAGGGTTCAAAATATCCCTGCAGAAATATAAATGGGGGGAGGGGGAGGGGCGGAGCGATTTGCACTAGGAGAAATAAAAACAGAACAGCCTTTGGGGTGACCCCTGGAGGCACACGGGCGAGGGGGGGCTGGGGGGGACCCCAATCCCGATGGCTTCCTGCCCCCGAGCTCTATGCTCACGGAGGATGCCGAGTGCGGAGGAGACAGGTAAACAAAGACATCTGCCAGCCCCGAGCGCGTCCTGGCGCTGGTGAGGCCGCTTTCTGAGCTGCCAGGCCTGCCAGAGCCTCAATCCGGATCCCCGAGGGGGGGGCAGGGCGAGCAGAATGCTCCCAATCACGTCTCATTGAGCTGCTTTTTAATTGAATTACCGTGGCCGTTGGGGGAAGGCAGGGCTGTCGGTCTCTGTTTGGGACTCATCGGGATTCACGTGGTCACCCGGAGGCCACAGGAGCCTGCGTGGAGACAAAAGGCAGACAGGAATAGAACCCCCCGGGCTCCGGACAAGCCGAGGCTTATGCTGGGTTCCTGTGCGGGCCACAGACTCCGAGACATTGGGAACGAGAAGGAAGGGCCTGGCTGGCCTGGCGCCGTGGTTGAGCATGGACCTAGGAGCCAGGAGGTCACAGCCCTGATTCCCTCTCAGGTCACAGGCCCCGGTGGCAGGCTCGATCCCCAGTGGATTGGCTGCCATGATTCTCTCTCATCACTGATGTTCCTCTCTCTCTCTCTCTCTCCCTCTCCCTTCCTCTTGAAATGGATACAAATACATATATATATATTTTTTTTTTTTTTAAATCAAAAAGTGCTCGCTTCGGCAGCACATATATTAAAATCAAAAGATAGCCAGTTTGGCTCAGTGGGTAGAGCGTTGGCCTGCAGACCAAAAGGTCTGGGATTCGAGTCCGGTCAAGGGCACGTACCTTGGTTGCAGGCTCCTCCCCAGCCTGGCTCCCAGTTGGGGTACCTGCAGGAGGCAACCAACGGATGTGTTTCTCACATCGATGTTTCCCTCTGTCTTAACCTCTGTCTTCTACTCTCTTTCTAAAAAAAATAAAAATAAAAATAAAAATAAATTTTTTTAAAAAATCAATGGGAAAAAAATATCCTCGGTTGAGGATTAACAAAAAAATCAATCAATCAATCAATCAAGAGGTAAGACAATTGAGCCTAAGCACGCCCTGAACAGAAGCAACAACTTTTGGCGGCAGGACATTAAACCGTGTTAATAATAATCTCTTAACATAGAAGGTGAAGGAATGGACCCGCCCCCTTCCTTCCTTCGTGCCGGTTGTCACCAGGAGGAAGGATGCTCTGAACGGGCAAAGCCGACCGAGCCGTGGTTGGGAGCCAGGACAGAAGCACAGGGCCCGCGGCCACGACGGGAAGAAACGAGAGAATCCCCGTGCTGCGCGGGGATCCTGAACCTCTCGCTGCTTCCACTGAAACGTGATGCGTAGGTGAAAGTTGAGTAATTTGTTTTTTGGTGTTCTTTTGTTTTGTTTTGTTTTTTTGACCACCCAACAATCATTCCAGGCACATTACAGAGGTGACTGTTTTTCTCTCTTTAGTAAAGGACTCTGGGTGTGGATATAAAACAGTACGAGCAGTATAATTCAACTTCCAGCAGCATTTTATATTCATTTAAAAAAAAAAAAAAAAAAACTGCCAAAACCGGTGTGGCTCAGTGGATGGAGCATCAGCCTCTGGACTGAAAGGTCCCGGGTTCGATTCCAGTCGAGGGTATGGACGTTGGCTGTGGGCACATCCCCAGAGGGGGTTGTGCAGGAGGCAGCTGATCGGTGTTTCTCTCTCATCGATGTTTCTAATTCTCTATCTCTCTCCCTTCCTCTCTGTAAAAAATCAATAAAAAAAAATATTTAAAAAAAAAACACTATATATTTTTGTATTGATTTCAGAGAGGAAGGGAGAGGGAGTGGGAGAGGTAGAAGCATCAATGATGAGAGAGAATCCGGGATCGGCCGCCTCCTACACACCCCCTATATGGGGATCGAACCCACAACCCGGGCCTGTGCCCTGATAGGGGAATCAAACCCTGACCTCCCGGTTCACAGGCCGATGCTCAATCCCTGAGCTACACCGGCGGGCTCACACTCGTCGTTACATTTAAGAAATAACCACAGCAATTACTGGAAGCGGGTGTCAGGTGTTCCTTACCACACCTGCCGTGCTGGGCTGCGGGGAACCTCGCTTCCTGTCCTCGCCGCCAACAGTGTTTGCTCAAAAAGACAGGCCACCGCTCCGCGGGCTGCCTCGCGGCTGTGTCTTTGCTCGGTTCTCATTTTCCTTCTAATTAAATGTCAATGTTATTACAAGCCAATGGAGCGCGACGTCATTTGCCCACCTTTGTCTACAACTTCTTTATTTCCCAGAGCGGGTGCCACAACAGACAGGAGCTATACATGCCTATAACGTGGGAAGGACAACAGTATCTACCTCAGGGTCCTACCGAGAGGCTGACGTGGGATGACACACGGAGTGGCCACTGATGACCTCTGAACACATAATCATCTGGCCACTCAGCGCATATTCTATAGAATAAAAGGCTAATAGGCAAATTACCCCCTCCACCAGGAGTTCGGCCAGCAGGCAGGCAGGCAGGCCGACCGCCCGTGTCCCCTCCCCCTGGCCAGGCTGGCCGGACCCCACCCATGCACGAATTCATGCACTGGGCCTCTAGTATACATACACACACACACACACACACACACACTCACGCACACATGCACGTGCACACACGCACACTGAGTGGCCAGGTTATTATGCTTTCAGAGATCATCGTATGTGTATATGTGTGTGGTGTGTGTCTATGTGGCCATTCTTTGGAGTAAAACGCACATTACACAACGTTTGTACGATTACTAGGGTTGTCGCGATGATGTTGCTGTTTTTGCTCCTCCTCCCCCAAGGATGTTTTCCCATTGATTTTTCAGAGCGATGAAGGTTGGAGGGAGGGGTGCCCTTTTACCCAGAAGCCTGCTGGGCTCGGTCAGCAACGACTACATGTCCAGGACGGACCCAGCGTGCATGAGTTACTGACTCTGCATCTACAGTGTTTTAAATCCATCCGCCAGTAAAGTAATTTCTGCTGAAAAGCTGTCCGATCAGATACTGGGTAATGGCTTCGGGGAGCTTATGGCCGGTTCATAGTTTAGGATTTATGGATCCGTCGCATCTACCCGCCACGTTTATTGCACTCCGACGGCATGAGAAGCAATGCTTTCTCATGCATATCAGCGCCCGCATTCATTTGCGTTAGAGCAGGTCGTATATCATCACTGAATCTCATTAACAGGCAACTTTACTTCCCGGTCCCAAAGCTGTCGCTTCTAGCTCTAATAAGAAACAGGTGATATGCTAATTAGACCGGACGGGACGTCATTCTGGACGTCCTTTCTGACGAAGCTGGGGCCCGAGAGAAGCCAGCCCTGGGCCGGGGCCCTCGTGCCCGCCGGAGGAGGGAAGCCCGGGGCCCGGGTGCCGGAGGGAAGCCGGGGCCAGCAGCCAGGGGAGGGAAGGCCTACTCTTGCACGAATTTTCGTGCATCGGGCCCCTGGTATTAAAATAGAATTGAGCCAAAACCAGTGTGGCTCAGTGGATAGAGCGTCGGCCTGCGGACTCAAAGGTCCCAGGTTCGATTCCGGTCAAGGGCATGTACCTTGGTTGCGGGCGCATCCCCAGTGGGGGGTGTGCAAGAGGCAGCTGATTGATAATTCTCTCTCATCGATGTTTCTAACTCTCTATCCCTCTCCTCTCTCTTTCTCTTTGTAAAATATCAATAAAATATATTTATTTAAAAAAAAAAAAAAAGAAAGAAAGAAAGAAAGAAAAAGAAAAAGAAAAAGAAAAGAAAGAAAGAGACGGAACTCCCCAGTCCCAGAACATAACAAAAGAAATTTTTTTAAATAAAAATAAAAAGCCTAAAACTTTCAAGAGACCTGTGACTGGAAGTGGATCTGTCTTCTAAAATAAATTAATTAATTAAAAAATAAAAAATAATAATGAAATAGAATTGAAAGCATGTCCGTCATGTAAAGGGGACTCGAATTGGGTTATCTCTCCAATGACCACATCTTTCCGCTTTCTGTACAATTAATACGTGGGTATCAAATGTTAACGATTTTCCTCCTCCTCAGAATCCCTGACTGCGCCTTCTTACGGCTAAATCAATAATCCACTCTGCGTGCTCTCGGCCGTGGTGCTGAGAGTTACGGTGCTGCCTAAGTCCTTTTTCCTGATATCCGATGAGTCAGATGGACCCGCCGGACCACGCTGGCAAAGGGCCTGCTTTTCCACAAGACGTCTTCTGCGAAGGGAGATCTGGAGCATGCGGGTGAAAGAACGCCTTGTTTTGATTTATGAGAATGATCTCTGCCTTCCTTTCTAGCTGTTACACAGGATCGTGTACGTGGAAGTAGGCCAGATGGATTCTGTCTCCATGTACCGTGGACACGGCTCTTCCTTCTGAATCCATTGGCCTCCGTTAGGCTGTCCCTCCGCTGTGAGAGCGCCAGGTTCATAGCTGAGGGCTCCGCCTGTGACCTCCTGCCCGGTCCAGGCGGGTGGGGTGCCCGCACTGCGGGGACGGGTGGCCTCGGGGCGTGCCCAGGCTCTGAGAGGCCGAGGGAGACCCCCCTAAGGCCGGGCGCGGCCCCATCGCGCGGGGATCGGCCCCCGAAGGCACAGGGTCTGGGCAGCTGGCACCTCTGCCTGTGTCCGCCTGGCCCCCCTCCTGTGTGGCTGGAGGAACACGTAGCCCTGAGGCCCACGGGGCCCAGGAAAGAAGTCAGACGGGCTGTCCCAGCGGTCGGCAGAGTCCTGAGTCCACCGAGCCACATACCAACACCACGACCATGGGCCTGTCTCCGGAGAGCCACGTTGTTTAACGATGGGCCTGTCTCCGGAGAGCCACGTTGTTTAACGATGGGCCTGTCTCCGGAGAGCCACGCTTACACGTACGCTTCTGCGAACGCCACGTCTTCCACACAGACTCGCCCGGGCCGTGGTGTTTTGTGGAAGAGCCGCCCTCCAGGGGCCCGAGAGCCCCATGTGGCTCGAGAGCCGCAGTTTGCTGACCGCGGGGCTGTGAGAACCAGTTTGTGGCTCCGGGAGCGCCAGAGCAAAAGAGCGAGTACATTCCACGAGCTGCCGGTGATGGGCGGTTCTCATGGGCTCTTACAAAGGCGTGTGTGTGTGTGTGTGTGTGTGTGTGTATGTGTGTGTGTGGTGTGTGTGGTGTGTGTGTGTATGTGTGTGGTGTGTGTGTGTGGTGTGTGGTGTGTGTGTGTGTGTGTGTGTGTGTGTGTGTGTGTATGATGTGTGTGGTGTGTGTGGTGTGTGTGGTGTGTGTGGTGTGTGTGTGTGTGATGTGTGTGTGGTTTCCTCTGTCTCATTTCTCACCGGGTCGCACTGCCCGGGCACGTGTGTGTGTGTGTGATGTGTGTGTGGTTTCCTCTGTCTCATTTCTCACCGGGTCGCACTGCCCGGGCACGCCGGTGGCCAGAGCCCGCGGCGGAGTGGGAGGAGACCTGGGGGCGGCCGTGGACGGGGCGGGAGGGCCACCGCCCGCGGCTGCCGCCGGTGGTGCGGCTCGGCCCCGGCGAGATGCACGTTTGTCCTCGGGTTTTCCCTGTTAGTTTTTAACGGCAGTGCGTGCTGGAGGGGAAGCTGGATGACATTTTATTTATTTTAAGCCGTCTTTATTTTTCTGCACCGAGAGCAGCACACGGACGGATGTTTTCTGAGATCTTTTTTTAGCTCCTGATTTCCACAAGCAGAGGCGTCTCCGTGTGTTTGAATAATTCCCCTCATCACGCAGGTTGTTTGCTCTGAAGTAAGGCGCTCTGTACGATCGTTGACCCCTCGCCATTGAAAGTTTCTGCTCTTTGGAGGGGTTCCCCGGCTACACGCCATCTTATCCGAAAAGCTTTCATCGCCCTGGCTGGTTTAGCTCAGTGGATAGAGCGTCGGCCTGTGGACTGAAGGGTCCCGGGTTCAGATTCCGGTCAAGGGCACAGGCCTGGGTTGTGGGCTCGATCCCCAGTAAGGGGCGTGCAGGAGGCAGCCGATCCATGATTCTCTCTCATCGTTGTTGTTGTTTCTATCTCTCTCTCCCTCTCCCTTCCTCTCTGAAATCTATAAAAAATATTTTTTTTTTTTTAAAGAAAACAAATGCTTTCGTCGCCTGGTGAATTCTTGCAGCTCTTTGAAAACCACCCTTCCTGTTACTTAAACTTTGGGGAAATCACAACAGCCTGACGCAGCTAATCCGGAGGCCGAGTCTCATGTCTTCGGTCTGAGATGGAGGGGACCTTGGTTCTTGTTGAATTTGTTCTTGTCCTTTTCTCCCTTGCTTTTCACTTCTCAGTGCTGACGGGGTGTCCGCCATGTGCCAGGCTCTGGCCTGGCCACGTGGGCGCTCAGTGTGTCTAACACACAGTCCCAGACGTCAATGAACTTGTCACCTAGTTTGGAAAATGAACTAGAGACGCCAGCGCTTGGCTCTCCTCCGTAAAAACCAGTGTATGGGCTGCGTGCAGGGGCGGAAAAGATAACTTCTCAATGGGGGTCCCACCCTAACCGGTGTGGCTCAGTGGATAGAGCGTCGGCCGGAGGACTGAAGGGTCCCGGGTTCGATTCCGGTCAAGGGTTTGGACCTTGGTTGTGGGCACATCCCCAGTAGGCGGTGTGCAGGAGGCAGCTGATCGATGTTTCTGACTCTCTATCCTTCTCCCTTCCTCTCTGTAAAACAAATCAATAAAATATAAATATATATTTTTAAATAGGGGTCTCCATGCCAAGACCGGTTTGGCTCAATGGATAGAGCATCAGCTTGGGGACTGAAGGGTCCCGGGTTCGATTCCGGTCAAGGGCATGTACCTTGGTTGCGGGCATATCCCCAGTAGGGGGTGTGCAAGAGGCAGCTGATTGATGACTCTCTCTCATTGATGTTTCTAACTCTCTCTCTCTCTCTCTCTCTCTCCCTTCCTCTCTGTACAAAATCAATAAAATATATTTTTTTAAAAAAGTAAAAATAAAAATAAATAAATAAAATAGGGGTCTCCAAGTCTCGCCGAGCTGGGGTGCCGAGGTAGAGGGTGTTAGGGGTGGCCAGGAGGGAGGTGAAAGGTCAGGGATCCGAGGAGGGTGGCCACGGTGAGGGGAACAGGACGCAGTCTCCCTGGGGCGGGGCTGGGCTGTGGCCGGTCTCTGCTCGCTGCTCTGAGGTCCCCGGTCAGGATGCCTGCAGCCCGGGCCCCTCTCTGCTCTCTCTCACCCGGAGGCCGATGGGAGGGGCGGGGTCATGCAGCCCCAGGAGGGTATGGGAGTCACGGGTTCCAGTACTGTGACAACCTGGGTTCCAGGTGATCTAGGCCACATTGCCAGAGGCTGAAGACAAACACATTGAAAGAGGATGAAGGCTGATGCCCTCGCTGGTGTGGCTCAGTGGATAGAGCGTCGGCCTGCAGACGGAGGGGTCCCAGGTTCAATTCCGATCAAGGGCATGTCGGTTGTGGGTGGGCACGTCCCCAGTGGGAGGTGTGCAGGAGGCAGCTAATCGATGTTTCTCTCTCATCGATGTTTCTAACTCTCTATCCTTCTCCTTTCCTCTCTGTAAAACATTAATGAAATATTTAAAAAAAAAAAAAAAAAAAAAGAAGAAAAAGAAAAGAAAGAAAGACAGGAGGAGGAGGATGGAAAGAAAGGAAAGAAAGGAAGGCAGGAAGGCAGGAAGGCAGGAGGCAAGAAAGAAGAAAGAAAGAAAGAAAGAAAGAAAGAAAGACGAAGAAGAATAAGAAGAAGAAAGAAAGAAAGAAAAAAAGAAGAAAGAAAGAAAAAGACAAGAAGCGTAGAATCTTCATTACGAAGGAAGGACTTACGTAAGCAGCCAGAAGAATAACTCAATCACTAATCCCTACCTCACGACAATCACAACCCGGAAAGGATGAAGGCTGAGAAGGGGGTCCTTGGATTTGGCATCTGGGGACCAGGTTTGGGAGCTAGAGCAGGGCAGACCAGGCCAAAACAGAACCTTGAGCGAAGCGGAGACGGAGCGACCGGGCCAAGCCCGAAGGGGCAGCACAGAGGCAGCAGCCTTGTCTGGGGCTGGTTTCTGTTGCTCCCCGTGGGCAGGGGGGCCGTGGGCAGTCTCGCTGTCTGAGGAGACGCGGCCGAGAGGAAAACATAAACGACTGGAGAGGCACAGTCCCAGCCGCTCCCGGGCAGAGGCGGGGAGACACCCCAGCGAAGGTGACTCTGGCCGCCGGCCCCGGAGGAGCGAGGTGTGAAGGCGGCGGGCCCCGCCCGTTAATGATTAGCCGGAGTCGGGACGAAGGTGCCAGGCTGCCCGGCACAGGCGGGGCGCTCCGGGCCAGCCCCTTGGCGATCTCCCGGCCTCCCGCCTCCCGGAGACTTCCCGGACCCGCCACCTGCCGACCCCGAGCGATCAGGGGCAACGGGAGTTCGGATGGACCGTCTTCCTGATGGAGAGGGGAGAGGACACACCCGCCGGAGCCGGTGTGGCTCAGTGGGTAGAGCGTCGGCCTGCGGACTGAAGGGTCCCAGGTTCGATTCCGGTCAAGGGCATGGACCTTGGTGGCGGGCACATCCCCGGGGGGGCGGGGGGGAGGGGGGGGGGAGGGGTGCAGGAGGCAGCTGATCAATGATTCTCTCTCATCGATGTTTCTGGCTTTCCATCCCTCTCCCTTCCTCTCTGTAAAAAAAATCAATAAAATATATATATATTTTTTTTTTTTTTTTAAATGCCGCAATTGGCCGGTATGGCTCAGTTGGTTGAGCGTCATCTATGCACCAAGAGGTTTTGTGAGTTCAAGTCACGGTCAGGGCGCATGCCCCAGGTTGCAAGCTCGAACCCCAGTAAGGAGGCAGCTGACTCATATTCCTCTGTCACCGATGTTTCTCTATTATTGGTGTTTCTTTCTCTCTTTCCTTTCCTTACTCTCTAAAATCAATAAACACACTTTAAAAAAAAAATCCCCTAATCAATGAGCTGCTCAGCTGTCTTTGTGGCAGGAAAGCATAATTGGAGAGAACAAAACAAGAACGACTCTCTTGTGAACATCTCTTTCCATGACGGGGGAAATGGGTTCTGATCTAATTAAGAGGTGTGAGGAGCCCGAGCTGGTGTTGCTAAGTGGTTAGAGCGTCGGCCTGCAGACTGAAGGGTCCCGGGTTCGATTCCGGCCAAGGACACATGCCTGGGTTGTGGGTTCGATCCCCGGTGTGGGACGTGCAGGAGGCAGCCGGTCCATGATTCTCTCTCATCATGGATGCTTCTATCTCTCTCCCTCTCCCTTCCTCTCTGAAATCAATAAAAAGAGGCATGAGTGTATGGGGAGGAACTTAAAAGAAAGGGTTTATTGTCATGGATCATAATCCTGGCACTGACTGCCTTTTGATAAACTATCTAGTTTATCTCTAACCTTTGAGTTATAAATTTCAGGTAAATATCCATTTATATATCTATAGATCTATATGGATATCTACACATACCTAGAATGTGTGTGTGTGTGTGTGTGTGCGTGTGTGTGTGTGTGTGTGTGTGTGTTAGTACATGTGCACATATCCCTATGTTCTTCCCACCATAGAAACAGGAACCTCCTTTTATCGCCCTTCACTTTATGGCTCCTCTCAGCTAATTACAGTTTTACAGGTTAAAGGTTTGTGGGAAACCTGAGTCCAGCGAGTCTGTCGGCGCCATTTTTCCAGCAGCGTTTGCTCACCGTGTGTGGCCGTGTCCCATTTTGGTCCTTCCCACAAGTGTCGGGCTCTTCCGTTGTTCTGTCTGTTATGGCCTGTGGTCAGTCATCTCTGACGGTACTCCTATCCTTGTTTTGGAGGCAGCGCGGCCCCTCCCATGTGACCGGTAAATGTGTGTGTTCCCCCCACCTCTCTCCCTCTCCATGGCCCCCCTAGTCCCGGAGACACAGCAATGTTGAAATGAAGCAACAAATAAGCTGGGAATGGCCGAGACCGGTTTGGCTCAGTGGATAGAGCGTCGGCCTGCGGACTGAAAGGTCCCGGGTTCGATTCCGGTCAAGGGCATGTACATTGGTTGCGGGCACATCCCCGGTAGGGGGTGTGCAGGAGGCAGCTGATGGATGATTCTCTCTCATGGATGTTTCTGGCTCTCTGTCCCTCTCTCTTCCTCTCTGTTAAAAATCAATAAAATATATTTGTGTCGTCCAATGTTTAGAGGAAGGAGGAGGGGGTGGTTCTCTCCTTTCAGGCCCCGGGAGCGTGCACGGAGGACGCGGTCAGGCCAGGCCATGGGCACCCACACACACAGCGCCGCTCCGAGCACTGGCTTCCCTGAAAGCTGCCCGCACCGCAGCCGGCCACGGTCATGGGCGGGATGACTCATCGGCCGTAGGTGGGAGCCGAATGCGTTCCTCCTCCAGCTCCCGGGGAAGGAAGTGATAAAAGAGTCGTTTTGGATGCCACGTTAGGCCGGCCGCCAGGTGACTCGGAGCCCTGGGGAGCCCGGTGGCGGGCCGCCTGGCTCTCCGCGGATGGGCGGCTGCCAAACCGTGTCTCCTGCCCCGCTTCAGGGATGGGTCTCTCACGGGGAGCCTTTCACGGGGGTCCGTCAGGGGAATCTGCTGCCTGAGGGCTCCGGTCCCAACGTCCCAGCCGTCTCCCTCGTGCTTCTTCATCTTTTGAATCTCTTGGTCCGTGTGCTGTCGCTGCAGATGTCATCACAGGCCACTCTCTCAGCCCCTGGCAACGGGCCTGCCCTCTCACTCTGGGAACTTGGTGAAAACGGGCCTTGGGTGAGACTTCTGTTTCATTCGTTATTCTGGACACTCGGCGGTAGGCGCTTGGGGGAGTTTTCCGTATTATTTCCTTTTCTTACTAATATATTTTATTGCCGAAACCGGTGTGGTTCAGTGGGTAGAGCGTCGGCCTGCGGACTGAAAGGTCCCAGGTTCGATTCCGGTCAAGGGCATGTACCTTGGTTGCGGGCACATTCCCAGTAGGGGGTGTACAGGAGGCAGCTGGTCGATGATTCTCTCTCATCGATGTTTCTAGCTCTCTATCCCTCTCCCTTCCTCTCTGTGAAAAATAAATAATTTATTTTTCACAGAGAGGAAGGGAGAGGGATAGAGAGTCAGAAACAGCTGCCTCCTGCACACTCCCCACTGGGAGTACATGCCCTTGACCGGAATCGAACCCGGGACCCTTCAGTCCGCAGGCCGACGCTCTATCCACTGAGCCACACTGGTTTCAGCCATATGATTTCTTTATTCCCTCCCACTCCCATGTGTGTTTTCTCTCATTCTGGAGCCTCTATGTTCCCGGAGGATCAGCCCTCGTTTCTTCTTACCCACACGTTCCATTGTCTTGTTTGCCTGAACCTGAATACCCAAAACGTTTTTGCTTTTGAAAATTCACCGCCCCCCCCCTCCCCGGGTGGTTTTAATTTCCTATGCTTTTCCTTTGATCTCCTAGCTTCTGGCGTCAAACTTGGGACCCTTCAGTCTGTTCAGTCTGCAAGCCAACGCTCTATCCACTGAGCCACACTGGCTTGGGCTCCCCCTGAGTTTTGCACTTTCCCCAGGAGCCACCCCCAGGCCTCAGGGTCCCGCTCAGGCAGACTCCGGAGCAGTCTCTGAGTACCCTGTCGTTGCGCAGAATGAGGCTGCGGTCGGCGGCTGTGCCAACTCCCCCGGGCCCCAGCTGCTCCCAGCTCGTGGGAGGTGGGCAGCTCCGAGCACACAGTCCCTCCCCGCGGGGGCGAGTCCCGATGGAGGCCCAGCCTCCAGGCCTCCGTGGAGACCAGCTCAGCAGGGCTGTCTCCGCTCCTCACAGCGGGCGCCCCATCAGCCCCCACACGCTGGCATCTCTCCCGCTTGTTCTCCCCCACCTCGGGCCCCCCCCCCCCAGTTCCGGAAACTTCCTCTTGAATAATTTACCTGAACACAGTTCCTTCTCTCCGGCTGGGCGGTAGGGGGCAAATGAAAGGAAATCATAAAAAAACGTCACAAAGGACGTGCCTCTGCTGGGGGCCTGTTTCTCTCCGCTCCCCATCATGTTCCGGCATCCGGGCCTTTCCATCGCTCGATCTTAAAGACTGGGAGATGGTGTCTTGGGTTGGGGGTCCGTTGGGGTACGGATTCTTGATATTTATTTATAAAGAAAGAGTCCTTAGGGATGCGTGAAGGAGGAACATGGAACTGGAAGCCGGGAAACCCACATGTGAGTCCCAGATTTTATTTTATTATTTTATTTTATATATTTTTTATTGATTTCAGAGAGGAAGGGAGAGGGGAGAGAGAGACAGAAGCATCCGTGATGAGAGAGAACCATGGATCGGCTGCCTCCTGCACGCCCCGCACTGGGGATGGGGCCCACAACCCGGGAGTGTGCCCTGACCGGGAATGGAACCGTGACCACCTGGTTCATAGGTCGACGCTCACCACTGAGCCATCGTGGCCCGGCCAAAGTAAACCACGTTAATAGGAAACCCCCTCAGGAGCCGAGGCCCGGGCATGCCACGCTGTCTCAGGTTCTTCCCCTTTTCCTGCTCAGCCCTCCCAAGTCACACACGTGCATGCAAGTGACCTGCGCCCCAGTCACCTGCCTCTGTGTCATTCATTCATTGCTCAGCAGTGACTCCAAGGCCGGGGTTCCAGACAGAGGGAAGGGGACCTGCTGAGGGGGGGCAGGAAGCTGAGAGGCAGGGAGGGCTTGGGGGCCCGTCTGGGGCCTCGGCTGCCGATTAGCCTCTGCAGAAGACCGGCCCACACGGAGGCATGAAAGCGGAAGGTAAATGGTTCCTTTGTTCGCCCGCAGATATGCTCAGAGGAAATTCCTGCTCGCAGCAGGTGATCAAACAAGCCCTCCCGGAGGCCATTACCTGGGCCGCTCACGTGGCTTTGCTACCATAAAACGGTTCGCTTTCCCGTTCTCCCGGCGTTAGCTTCCAGGTGGTATTAATTAGGTTTATCAGCAACGTGACAGCTCCGAACCGGCCGCGTCTTATCGGGACACGTTGACAACCTGTTCTCTCCAAGGAGTCAAGCTCGGGACTACCCACCCAACTAACTACCCAATGACCCACCCAGCTACCCACCCAACGACCCACCCAACTACCCACCCAACTAACTACCCAACAACCCACCCAACTACACACCCAACTAACTACCCAATGACCCACCCAGCTACCCACCCAACGACCCACCCAACTACCCACCCAACTAACTACCCAACAACCCACCCAACTACACACCCAACTAACTACCCAACTACCCACCCAGCTACCCACCCAACTACCCACCCAACTACCCACCCAACTAACTACCCACCCGATCTCCAGATTATCTCCTGTCTTGGGAGAAGGGAAAAGTATTTCAACCTATGATGCCCAGGTTGCGGGCTCCATCCCCAGTGTGGGCGTGCAGGAGGCAGCCGATCCACGATTCTCTCTCATCATTGATGTTTCTATCTCTTTTCCCCTTCCTCTCGGAAATCAACTAAAATACTTTTTCTTTCCAGCCGAAACCGGTTTGGCTCAGTGGATAGAGCATCAGCCTGCGGACTGAAGGGTCCCAGGTTCAATTCCGATCAAGGGAATGTACCTTGGTTGTGGGCGCATCCCCGGTAGGGGGTGTGCAGGAGGCAGCTGATTGATGCTTCTCTCTCATCGATGTTTCTAGCTCTCTCTCTCTCTCCCTTCCTCTCTGTAAAAAAAATCAATAAAATATATATATTTTTCAAAAAGAAAAAAAGGGCTAGTATGGTCTTGGTGTCTTCCAACTTCCAGGGCCCCGGTTTGGTCTGAGAGCCGCCCCCGCTGCCCAGCCCAGGGGTTGATTCCTGCTGCTGGTGTCTGACCTGCCAGGACCCCCGGCGCAGGTTCAAGGTGAGCACAGGACCAACCAGGACACAGCCATTTCTCTCTCCCTCTTTCCCTCCCTCCTCATAGACCCGCCCTCTCGCCTTCTCTCCTCTCCTCGGACTTGACAAATCCATCGCCGCCCACGTCCGAGCAAGCTCCGTCATTGTCTTGACCCCACGCGTCCCCCTGGGTTGGAGCATCAGCGGGCGACCCCGCCACCATCCCTCCTCCCCCGCGGCCACTCCCGTTGGACTGGATGTTATAGGAATCATGACTTTTTTTTTTGCGTTGATCAATGATGACCCGGCTCGCCATAAATTCAATAAGTGGATGGGGCACACCTGCCAAGGGCCTTGGCGATCACGGGGCGGGAACCGCTCTGTATAAATGTTTGTAACGATCCTATTAGGCGGAGACACTTTAGGGCATGTTTTATTGGCCCATTAATACGGGAGTGGAGTGGCAAAGATATCTGGCTCCGGGCCCCGGTGCGCGCAAAGCAAGAAAGATGTGGGTTAATGGGAGCAATTAAACATCCTCTCCCATCCCGGGGCTGGAAGAAGGTGGCGAGGCGGACTATAAACGCGGCGAGAGAACCAGAAGCTGAGCTTCTGCGGGAGCGGTGGGGAGACCTAGGACGGCATCCACACCGCCGGGACTCTGCGGGGCGCCAGGATGGCTGTCTTTACCTGTTTCCTTGTCAAATGAGCGGCTGTGCCTTACAGAGAGGTCCACCCTGGGCAGCATGAGGCCACAGGGCGGTGGGGTGGCAGACGGCATACTGAGAAGTGCCAGCAGTCGTCCGATGACCGGATGTTGATAGGACGGGACTGTTGCGAAGATTCAGAAGCTGTGGGGTGTTGTAAAGAGAGGTCAAGTGCTGCCCTGGCTGGTGTGGCGCAGTGGATAGAGCATCGGCCTGATTGCTAAAGGGTCCAGGTTCTATTCCGGTCCAGGGCACAGGCCCACCCAGATTGGGGGCTTGGTCCCCAGCAGGGGGGCATGCAGGGGACAGTCAGACTATGATTCTCTTTCATCATGGATGTTTCTCTCTCTCTCTCCCTCTCCGTTCCTCTCTGAAATCAATAAAAATATGTATTTTAAAAAGAGAGAGAGAGCCCTAACCGGTTTGGCTTTATGGATAGAGTGTCTGCCTTCGGACTGAAAGATCTCAGGTTCGATTCCGGTCAAGGGCATGTACCTTGGTTGCGGGCACATCCCCAGTAGGAGGTGTGCAGGAGGCAGCTGATTCATGTTTTTCTCTCATGGATGTTTCTCTCTCATTGATGTTTCTAGCTCTTTTCCCTCTCCCTTCCTCTCTGTAAAAAATCAATAAGAAATATTTTTTAAAATTTTTTTTAAAAAAAGGAAAGGCCACTCTTGTGAGGGAAACGTATTGATCCCTGGGACCCAGTGCGTCCCATGGTTCTGGCTTCTTTCCGTGTCAACAGACGTGTGGACGGAACAATGTCAGGATGGAGACACGCAGCGCTGCTCCATCCAGGGCCTCTGGCGCCAATAAACAGACGCCCCCAGATGCTCCTTGGCCTGACTGAGCATCTGGGGGCGTCCAGAGGCAGCGGGAGGCCCCAGAACAGAAAACCACTGCCCAGACCTGTGCCCCCCACCTCATCCTGAAACACAGTCACCCTCCAGGCCTCAGCCCTGGTGTTAAACAGCTAAGCCCAGCTGCCACCCCGGCCTGACCTTGACTTCTCCTCTCTCCTCTCAGTCACTTCCTCCTGATTCTCACGGAGACAGCCTCCTCCGTCACCCCTCTGCTTCCGTCGCTTCCTCGCCAGCCACACTTCTCATAACAGCCGCCATTTCACTCTTTTGTGTTGTTTGTTTGTTTCTTTGTTTTTAAGATATATTTTGTTGATTCTTTACAGAGAGGAAGAGAGAGTCAGAAACATCGATGAGAGAGAAACATCTATCAGCTGGGGATGTGCCCACAACCAAGGTCCATGCCCTCGACCGGAATCGAACCTGGGACCTTTCAGTCCGCAGGCCGGAGCTCCATCCACTGAGCCAAACCGGTTAGGGCTGTTTTGTTTGTTGCTTGATAATCCTCACCTGAGGACATTTTTCCAGATTTTTTTTTTTTTTTTTTTTTTGAGAGAGAGAGTGGAAGGAAGGGGAAGAGACAGAGAGAAACATGGATGTGAGAGAGACACATCGATTGGTTGCCTCCCGCAGGCACCCCACTGATTGGGACCAGGGATGGAGCCTGCAACCGAGGTACATGCCCCTGACCAGACTCGAACCCGGGACCCTTCAGTCCGCAGGCCGACGCTCTGTCCACTGAGCCACACCGGTTTCGGCCAAACATCTACGTTTACCTCCTGCTCTGATCATATGGGAGAGCGAGCAGTGCTCCCAGCCACCAGGCCGCGAAGGGCCAGCGTCGTCTTCCCATCCCTCCTCCCGCGGGAGTGCTCCTGCTCACCGTTTCCCGGCCATCCTCTGTGCAGGGTGAGCTAACCGTGCAGGAAGCTGAGCCGTGTGAGCTGTGTCCCTCACCACCTCGACCACATACCACCCGCCCCCGTTGGGTGCAGACCGTTTTCCGTGCTCCCAGAACATTGTGGCTTCGTCTAAATGACCCCCCTCGTTACTTATTTATGTCATAACCCGTTTTCCCAGAAGGACTTCGTTTATTTCCACTCCCACCTCTTACGCGTCTCGGGTACTGTGAGCAATTGCTCCTCTGAACATTCCTTTACATCAAGTGCCCTCATTATTTGAGAAGAATCTAGATTAGAAAACTGAGACTTTAAAGAGATTAAATAACCAGTTATTAATTGGGAGATAGGGGGTTTATATTTTTTTTTGATTTTTTTTTACAGAGAAGAAGGGAGAGGAATAAAGAGCTAGAAACGTTAATGAGAGAGAAACATCCATCAGCTGCCTCCTGCACACCTCCTACCGGGGATGTGCCCGCAACCAAGGTACATGCCCTTGACCGGAATCAAACATGGGACCTTTCAGTCTGCAGGCCGACGCTCTATCCACTGAGCCAAACCGGTCAGGGCGAGATGTGGGATTTCAGTGCACCTGTATGACTAGATAGGGCCTCCGCTGTCAATCACCTTCCTATCCCTGCCCCCCTGAAATTGTGTGTTCATCTTAGTGTCCCTCAGAGAGGGACCTGTCACAGCTGACATTCCACAAGACCGTGAATAAATGCATCCTGACACCCAATGCAATTTCTTTTCCCCTGTACCACTTACTGGCCCTTAAAGTGACAGCGGGGGGCAGGGGGGGGGGCGGGATAATACCTCCTTAGCGAGAACAGTTCTGGAAATGCATGTTCTCCCGTTGAATCGGCTTCCCGCGGACGTTTTTGTTCCCCAATAAACCTGTTCATTCCTTCATCTTAAGAGGGAAGACCCGAGTGTGCTGGAACACTCTGTCTTTTTTTGTTCATTTCCCCCATTCCCAGGAGACTTTACTTACCATGTTAACTATGGTCATTTAAAAGTCTTTGGCTATGAATTCCAAAATCTGAATCTTTCTCATTTCTTGGACCTTATCTATTGACTGTTCTCTCTCTCTCTCTCTCTCTCTCTCTCTCTCTCTCTCTCTCTCTCTCTCTCTCCAAAATCACACACCTCCCCTTTATTTTTTTTTTATTTTGTTATTTACTTGTTTGCTTGCTTGCTTCTTTGCCCCTAAGTTTTTATTGCATGCTGCATTTGTAGAGGTTCCAGCTTCTGTGCCTTCCTCCGACGAATTCTGAGCAGTGCCCCATGCAGCCAGCGGTTAGATCACTGATGGTCCATCGCCTTCCTCCTCCAAAGGCCTAGTCTTGGTGCCATGAGGCCAAGTCTATTTTGGTTTTATTCTTCCTGCTAGGCTAGGGGCATCCTTCTGACCCCTCGAAAGCAGCCTCAGGGGCGTCTAACCTGGACACCCCAGTTGTTTACAAAGGTCTTGTCACCGTGTCCGGGCCCAAAGTTCCCTATCCTTCCAGAACTCTGAGATTTCTAGAATCTCTGCGCGCGGATGTCCAGCGCTGGCCACTCTCTCAGGCCTCCCGAGTCCGGCCTCGGGGCACACGCTGCCTAGGAATTCAGCCAAGGACCCGGGGCTTTCTGCGCGTCCGGGTGTTTCGCTTCGTGAGCTGACAGCAGCAGAGGAAGACATTTATTTTCCCCTCCCAGCCCTTGCCCTCTCCCCCTCACCGGTCCTTCTTGAGTCATAGGTGACATGGAAAAGCCTCTCTTTTCTTACCCAAATATTGCGGTGTGTGAGTGTGTGTGTGTGCGCGCAGGTGCATGCCTGTATTTTCCCTCCAGCTCCCCAGTTGACTCCTGAGGTGTGCAAACTTGCAGAAAGGAGAGGAGCCGCCAGCAAGCCCGGTCTCCACATTGTTCTGCACCGCGTGTCCAAATAAAAAAAAAAAAAATCAATGCACCAGGCAGCGCTCTGCGGGAGCTCTCCACCCGAGCTCTCCGTGGCGGCTGAGCTGGGGCTGCTTCAGGGTCAAGTTGGGAGCAGCAAGGCCCGGCTTCCTTCCAGCACTTGGAAGCAGTGGCACCAGCACATCCATGGAGCAGAGCCTCGCCACGCAGCCCACGGACCCTCCACCCCACCGATCCCTGCAGCGCGGGGCGCGCGCGGGGAGGACGCATGTGGCTGAGCTGCCCAGAGGGGAGTCTAGTCTCCCGACTTCAGCGAGAGACCCCCGCCCCGAGCCCCCGAGCCCCCGAGCCACCCCCCACCCCGAGCCCCCGCCGCCGGGCAGAGGCCCTGGGGTGCAGGGCGCCCCGGGAGCCGCCCCGGGGCCGGGCACAGCGCCGGGGGCACCGAGGCGCCTGGGCATGCGCAGAGCGGGTCCGGGTTTGGGGGGGCAGGGAGGAGGGGGAAGGAGGAGGAGGAGGAGGGGGAGAAGGAGGAGGAGCGCCCCGCCGGCAGCAGCCGCCACCGCCACCACCAGGCGGAGGGCGAGTTGGCGACGAGGGAGCGCCCCCGCCGCCGCCGCTCGGCGAGCTTTTCGGAGGAAGGAGAATGCGCGCCCCGGGAGGCGCCGGGCGCAGGAAGAAGCAGGAGGAGAAGGACGTGAGGGGAGCCTGAGCGACCCCGGGACGCGGGGCTGAGGGGCGGCAGCCCCAGACGCACCCGGAGCGCGGCGGCCGGAGCCCGGGGGGCGGCAGGTGCCGCGGGCGCAGCGCCCTCGCTCCCCGCGCCCCGGGCCGGAGCGCACGCCGCGGGGACCCCGGAGCCCCCGGAGCCCCCGGAGCCCCCGCTCCTCCTCGTCGGGTCGCCGGGCGGCGGCGATGGCCCGCGGGGCGGCTCCCGGCGCGGGCGCGCGTTCCTAGGGCGCCGCTCCCCGCGCCCCCCGCGCGTCCGTCCGCACGTCCGACCGACCGTCCGGGGCGCGGCGCCCGCGGGGACCGCACGCCGCGCCGGACGCCCCGGGGAGGACGCCCGCGCCGCCCGCCCGCGGCAGGAGGAGGAAAAGTTTCCAGCCCAGGTAGGCGATGGCTCCGCTCGGAGGCTCTGGAGCGGGTGCTGGGGACGGAGGAGGGGGGGGGAGGGGGCTGTCCGTTTGGGGGTGCGGGCGGCGGCGGGGGGGGGGGGTTGAACCTGGAGGGAGCGCGGTCCGGAGCGGAGCGGGGCTCCCGGGGTGAGGGCGGGGGTGCGGGGTGACACCGGCTGCCCGGAAAGCGGGGGGAGCGGGGGCCAGATGGGGGTGGGGGGGTGCAGCCCGGATTCCTTCGCCCCGATGGCGGGTCCGAGGCACCCGGTGCGCGCACGGAGAGGAGCCGCCGGGCAGGGGGTGCGTGGCGCGCACGCGGGGGTCCCCGTGTGGGTTTCCCCGACGCTTTTGGGGGGCGAAGCTCAGGCAGAGACACCCGCCGACCCGCCGGCCTTGCGTGCGGTGGGCGCTGCGGGTTCGAGCGCGTTTGCGGGCGCGGAGGCGGCGGGGGCGCTGCGGGCAGCACCTGGCCCAGGTGCGCGGCTCCGGGGCCGCGAGTCCACGCCCGCGGGCGGAGGGCGCGGGGTCTGCTGCCCCCGAGCAGCTGCGGAGTCTCCTGCGGGTTCCATACGGCGGATGGGGGCGGGGGGAATTGAGGGGATTGAGGGGGGTTGGAGAGGTTTGGGGGGCGGGCAGGGGCACTCCAGGAGAGCTCGTCCCTCCGCCTCGCTCTGCTGCGTGGCCATGCTCTGGGTGGCACGCAGGTGGGACGTGGCCAGGGAGCCCCTAGCCCCTGGCATCCATATGGACGGACGGGTGTCAGGCAGGCAGGCGCTCATTTGTCTGCAAGCACTTGAACCTGGCCGCCGCGTCCGCATTTGCAACATTTGCAATTGCAATGCGAAAGAATGGCTGTGCCCAGCCCGCGGCCGCCTCTCCCTGCCCGGGGAGGGTTTGCAGGCAGGTGCTTGCGTGGTGGAGGGCAATCCATGGCGGTTTCAGGGAAGGCTTCGCCCACGCCTCCCCCCTCTCTCTATCCCCCGGCCTCTGAGTGCCAACCCTCTCTCTCGCCCGGCCTCTGAGTGCCAGCCGCACCAACAGCCTGCCTGCTGCTCCCCACGCTGTGGGTCTTGCATGGAGACTATTAGAAAAATAACCTTAACTTAAAAAAAAAAATGTATCTGTTGGTTACGTAGCCCCAAATAATTTTATAGCGTGAGTCACGGTGCAGCGTGAAGCATTCGTCACGGCTTCCTGTGTTTAAAACAATGCCTTGTATTTACTTAGGAGAGAGACCCAGCCTGCGCCTGTGGACTCGGGGAAGGGAAGGCAAGAGAGCTGTGCCCAGGGCCCATGCATGCATCCAGGGGCGTCCAGGGGCGAAGGAGCAGAGGGATTCAAAACAGGGGAGGGGGGGGGCCTTTGGGTGCCCCACGTGAGGCCTGGGTGCCCCCCCCCCTCTTGTCATGGGAGCTGGGACTGCCCAGGGGACGTACGTAGAACACGGCTGTCTCTTTAGGGTGCGTTCTGCGTGCCACGGAACGTGGTTGGGGGTCACACACTTCCTTCCCCCCAGGAAGCCTGCCCGTCAGTGTGTCTGCAGGTCCCTCTCTCCAGCAGCTGAACATACACTTGGCGGCGGTGGCGGCAGACATTCTGCGCGTCCTTTTTGAAAAACGGGTCTCCATATGGATCGTAGCTCCCGTGTGTGCGTGGTCAGCTTAACGCGCATTGCACGGCAGATCTAGGTCTCTAGACTGTTTCGGGGGGCTGAGGGGGGCTGGGGGTTTGACCTCAGGCTGGATGTAAGGTGAACACAGCCGCGTGGAAATACTTTAAAAAAAAAAAAAAACAAACCACGACTCTCTATTCCAATGAAGGTGATCTCTGGAAAGCAGAGTTTGGGGGGGGGGGGGCGGAAAAACCTTCGGCCATGCACGTCTTGTGCGTGGAACGGTGTGTCACTTGGGGGAAAGGGAGAAGCGAGGTGCAGAGGAAGACTGAGCGTGTTTATAAAGAGCAGTTCTTCATGAGCCCACGTGTAAACTTCTTCCGCAGCCTCCCCTTGACAGTTTAGAGGGACGTGTGACGCTACGTGACCTTGTTTTTCTCCCCGTGAAAATCAAGTAGCATTTCATTCAAAAATCATTATTTTGGTTTAAGATTCCTGAGGCATGCTGAGTTAAAAATTATGTGCCACGCACTCTTTCCTTTCCTTATAAAGACGCGTGGTTTCTTCCCCCCAAAAAATTTGTTATTGTAAGGTTCCATTTAAAAAAACAAACAAAAAAAAACAAAAACATGAATTTGCCGAAAGCGGTGTGGCTCAGTGGATAGAGCGTCGGCCTGCGGACTGAGGGGTCCCGGGTTCGATTCCGGTCAAGGGCATGTATGTTGGTTGTGGGCACATCCCCGGTGGGGGCTGTGCAGGAGGTGGCTGGTCGATGTTTCTCTCTCATCGACGTTTCTGGCTCTCTATCTCTCTTCCTTTCACTCTGTAAAAAAATCAATGAAGCCGGGACCAGTTTGGCTCAGTGGATAGAGCGTCGGCCTGCGGACTGAAAGGTCCCGGGTTCGATTCCAGGCAAGGGCATGTGCCTTGGTTGCGGGCATATCCCCAGTTGGGGGTGTGCAAGAGGCATCTGATCGATGATTCTCTCTCATCGATGTTTCTAGCTCTCTATCCCTCTCTCTTCCACTCTGAGAAAAATCAATAAAATATATTAAAAAAAACATCAATGAAATATATATTTAAAAAAATAAATTAATTTTTAAAAAATAAAATGAAATGAAAAAACGTGAACTTCTTCTAGGGCTATGTCAGCGTTTCATTGCAGGCAACCTGTTGACAGTGACCCTGGGAGGTTATTCGAAGAGCGAGGGTGTCTTGGATTCACACCGGCAAACCGAGCAGACAGAGAATTAAACGGCATGGTGAAAGCTACCTGGGGAGGTGACAGTTATGACGCAGTCATCTTCAGATTTTTTCTCTTTTTCTAGAAAGCCCTCTGTCCCTTCCCGAGCCAACATTGTGCTGTGGCCTCCTCAAACTGAGGCCCCTGGCAGCTGTGTGCGGTGGCGTCCCGGCTGAGCCCCGGGAAGACGGGGCCTGGTCCCCGGGGGGACAGAGGCAGCTGATTTCCTGTCGGCCTCGATTGCTGTCCTCACGTGGCGGTATGGGGGTGTCCGTGGGGGATCCGGGATGTTTGATTTTATGGGACGTACGACTGCATGGGAGACACATTCTTCTTCCTCGCAGAAGAATTTTTTTTATTTTTTTATTTTTAAAGGACCTATACGGCTCCAATAAAAGTCATCCAGTGCCTCCCGCACCGATGGCTCTTTTGGAAAAGGGAGTCAGCCTAATGGAATGTACCTCCTGCTCAGCCCTGATCGCGGCAGGCTTTTGTCCTCGGGGTGACAGTGGAGGCCGAGGGGGCGCACGGATCTGCCGCCTGTCCATCCCGGGATGGGGGGAGGGGGGCCCAGGCAGGACCCTTGTCTGGCCACCGGTCTTCCTAGAACCCGGGCGTGGAATTCCAACCTCCCTGGGAAGCTTGCATGTGACGGGGGGAAGGAGGAGAAGAGGTTATGTAAGGCATCGGCCGGGAGGCTTTGCCCGTCACACCGGAAGCTGCCCGTAGCTCCTCGTCTCCGTCTCCTTGGAGGACAAGGCCCTCGTTCAGATCCGTTCAGAGCATCCTCTGGGGACCCCGGGCTCAGCCCCTGCAGAAGGGGCTTGCAGTGCAAAAGGTGCCCCTTTCAGCTGTAACCCAGCCTGGGGGAGTGGGGGTGGGGCTCTGCTAGACCTCTCTGTTCCCTAAAAGTTGCACATCCCGCCGAAACCCATGTGGCTCAGTGGATAGAGCGTCGGTCTGTGGGCTGGAGGGTCCCAGGTTCAATTCCGGTCAAGGGCATGTGCCTTGGTTGCGGGCACATCCCCGGTGGGGGGTGTGCAGGAGGCAGCTGGTCGATGTTTCTCTCTCATCGTTGTGTCTAGCTCTCTGTCCCTCTCCCTTCCTCTCTGTAAAAAAATCAATGAAATAAATATATTTTTTAAAAAGTTGCCTATCCTGGGCAGTGCCCGTGGGCGTGCCCAGTGTCTCCAAACAGAAACAAAGACGACGTCCTTGGTGGAAGCACCATGGGCCTTGGTCTCTCTCCCGGCGTCCAACCCTGGCGGCGGCCGTGCCGGGCCCACCGGGAGCGGGTTTGAGGGTCAAAAGTCCTGGTGCAGGTGGGGGTGCCTTCTGATCGCCCTCCGAAGCCGCTGGGACGCGCAGGGCACCCACCTCACTGTCCCCCCGACGTGCTGAGAGCCGGCGGGCGGGTGGCCCTGGGGCTGGGGAGCTGGCGGCCGGGCCCTCCTTTTTGCCCAGAAGCCTGGCAGCTCCTGGACTCTCCTCCCTCCCCGGCTCCTGGCAGGCAGGCTCCCCGCAGGCTGGCGCCCTGTCCTCCCACCAGTGGCATCGCCCTGCCCACTGGCTCCTGGGGCCGCGTGTCCTGACAGGGGAGCGAATGCCTTCCTAGACATCTCCCCGGCTCGCCATGACGACACAGACCGGGCCCCGGGGTGGTGGGTAACAAGCGGACAGGAGGCACATCAGAGCCGCTGCCATCTCCCTCCCGCCCACTGCGCCAGCCCTTCCTGAGCCAGAAAGAAAGAAGAAACAACTAGATAGAGCATCAGCCTGCGGACTGAAGGGTCCCAGGTTCAATTCTGGTCAAGGGCATGTGCCTTGGTTGTGGGCACATCCCCAGTGGGGTGTGTGCAGGAGGCGGCTGATCGATGTTTCTCTCTCGTGGATGTTTCTAGCTCTCTGTCCCTCTCCCTTCCTCTCTGTAAAAAAAATCAATAAAATATATATATTTGAAGAAGAAGAAGAAGAAGAAGAAGAAGAAGAAGAAGAAGAAGAAGAAGAAAACAATGGCGCACTGCCCAGCCGGCGTGGCTCCGCGGTGGGCCATCCACCTAGGAACCAGGAGGTCGCGGTTCGATTCCCGGTCAGGGCACAGGCCCGGGTGGCAGGCTCCATCCCCAGGGTGCGGCGTGCAGGAGGCAGCCGGTCCGTGGTTCTCTCTCATCATGGATGTATTTCTCTCTCCCTCTCCCTTCCTCTCTGACATCAATAAAAGTATATATTTAAAAGCAAACGAGACACACCTGCATGCTGTTAGGCCAACAGGCGCTGGCAGGTGCCTGGGGCTTTGAGGTCCCGCCTCCCCAGCCCGGCTCGGGGCCCCACTTCCAACGGCTCCGTCCGAGGTCTCCCCGGAGCGGGGGGCCTGAGACGGGGGACTGCCCTTGCCCTGGTCAGCGTAGAAAACCTTCACGTCCACCAGCCTCCGTTTCTCCAACGTGTGTCCTGTTTGCCATTTCATAGCCCTAGGTTTCTCCCGTGTTTGCAGTCTGCATTCTTTCGTGCTAACGTCTTGCCTGGGAAGACGTGAGCTGTGACCTTGACCGTTAACCTCCTCCCTGCCAAGAACGTCTCTCCAGGAGCCCAGTCTTCACCAACGTAGACACCCTCCTCCTCCTCCTCCCTGCCCGGCCGGCCCGGAGGCACAGACACCCCCCTGCCTTGGCGACGTGGCGGCCAAGTTGCACTTGGACAAACACAATCTCCTTGTGTGTCATTGTTGGCAGGATCAAATCTCGGCTCCCCACACTGCTCCCGGCCGCGGTAATTGGAGTGGCTGACTGTCAGCGACAGAATTAATCCCTCGTCCGTTCGAGTCATTGTTCCAGCCCTGGCCCCGGCTTATTTCCTGTGCCCCGTGTTCCCGTGAAGCCCGGCACAGCAGCTGAGCGGTGACAGCTGCCGCCGCCAGTCACCTCTGCTGCCCGGGGGGAATGGTTGGCGGGGGGAGCTGTGCAGACATCCTGGGTCAGGCGGGATGCCCAGAGACCACTCAGGTGAGCTGACACCTCAGCTAACACCTACAGTCTGTTTCAAAGATGACGGGGCCACCAGAAGTCTCCTGCAAGGGCCCCCGTGTGTGGATGGGTGTGCGGGGCAGCCGGAGCCGTGGAGTTAGGCTCCTGCAGAAATCCCCCGACAGGAAGCTGTGGGCAGAGCCCTCTGCTACGGCCCTGGTCGGCAAACTCACGAGTCCCCAGGGCCCACGATCCACAGCACCACGATGGACATTTCTTTGGAGAGCCACGTTTTTTTAAACGTAAACCTCTTCGAACGCCGCGTCTTCGACACAGACTCGCCCGGGCCGTGGAACAGCCACCCTCCAGGGGCCAAAGAGCCGCCTGTGGCTCGGGAGCCGCAGTTTGCCGACCAAGGTGCTACAGCGTGGTCCGAATTTTGGGGGGCACATCCCTTTGGAGCGGAGTCCCTCGCGAGAATTGCCCGGGAGACCTGAGCCGGAGAGAAACCTCGTCACCTAAGCTGATCCTAAGCACCATGCCTCAGCCGAGGCCCTTGGAAGTCCCAGCCAGCCAGCCAGCCGGCTCTCAGGAGACTCCAGTAAACCCCAAAGCAGTGACCTCTGGCAGATTCTAAGAACCCATATAAACTTCAAGTAGCATTGAGTTATACCCACCCACCCACCCATGTGACTATCCATCTATCTCTATGGACATGTCTGTCTGTGTGTTTATTCCTTTAAAACTGGTCTTGGGCCGAAACCGGTGTGGCTCAGTGGATAGAGCGTCGGCCTGCGGACTGAAAGGTCCCGGGTTCGATTCCAGTCAGGGGCATGTATCTTGGTTGCGGGCACATCCCCGGGGGGGGGGGGGGGGGTGCAGGAGGCAGCTGATCGATGATTCTCTCTCGTCGATGTTTCTAACTTTCTATCCCTCTCCCCTCCTCTCTGTAAAAAAATCAACAAAATATATATTTTTTAAAAGAAAGACTCCGGCCACATGACTTCTTTCCTTCCTGCTAACAGCTCCGCCACCCGTGGCTTTGCCAACATTCGTGATTCTTCTCATCACCCAGGAACCTGGTGAGCAGGCAGGTCCAGGGCAGGGCCTGGGGGTCTGGATTTCCATCCATGCGAGCCAGGCCCTCTGAGCTGCCCCCAGGAGACCACGCTCGCTCCCAGCCCGTTCTCTGCAGATGCCTTTGATTGGAGACCAAATCCGACCCTTTTCCTCCTCTCAGACAACTCCTTCGCCATCCGTCCCCTGCAGTCCCCGCCGAAGAGCCGCCGAATGTCTTCCATCAGCATCCCGCTGGCCCCGGCCGAGTCCCGTGGCCAGGGCGGAGGTTTGAAATTGGGCCTCAAGGTCCTGCTCAGGTGACCCCGAGTCCTTGCCGTTTCGTAAACGCCGTCGCCCCGGCTCTCACAGGTTCCCGTGGCTCCGGCTCTTCCGCATCCTCCGGGGCTCATGTTTCAGCAGCTTGTCAAGGACGGACGGCTTGAGACAGCCCTTCTCCTTAGGAACGCATCTCTCCGGGGCTGGGCCGGTTCTCCTTTGTGTAACTGCTCACATGCGTGTGTGTGTGTGTGTGTGTGTGTGTGTGTGAGAGAGAGAGAGAGAGAGAGAGAGAGAGAGAGAGAGAGAGAGAGAGTATTTCTGAGGCTGGCGTGTGGGATCCTTGAAGTAAGATCCCAGGTTTCGTCTGCCCTTCCTTTACCCTCCAATGCCTAGCCCCGGCTTTCCGTCATGCTCCATCTACACACGGACATAGAAAGTGGGTGAATCTCGCCCTAACCAGTTTGGCTCAGTGGACAGAGCGTCGCCCTGCGGACTGAAGGGTCCCAGGTTCAATTCCGGTCAAGGGCATGTATGTGCCTTGGTTGCGGGCACATCCCCTGTAGGGGGTGTGCAGGAGGCAGCTGGTGGATATTTCTCTCTCGTCGATGTTTCTAACTCTCTGTCCCTCTCCCTTCCTCTCTGTAAAAAAATCAGTGAAATATATATATATTTTTAATAAAAAAAAAAAAGAAAATGGGTAAATCTCATCTTTGTTTTTCTGGTTATGAAAGTAACATGGATTGCAAGAGATGCAAACGTGACTGAGTTGTATTCTGTCAAAAATGCACACCAGCCGAAACCGGTGTAGCTCAGTGGATAGAGCGTCGGCCTGCAGACTGAAGGTTCAATTCCATTCAAGGGCATGTGCCTTGGTTGCGGGCACATCCCCAGTAGGGGGTGTGCAGGAGGCAGCTGGTCGATGTTTCTCTCTCATTGATGTTTCTAGCTCTCTGTCCTTCTCCCTTCCTCTCTGTGAAAAATCAATAAAAGTGTATTTTTTAAAAATGTACACCTACTTCGGCCCAGAGCCCCCGAAGGTGACTGAGGGTAACAATTAGACGGGGGACCCTCGGATGCTCTCCTCTGAACACCCTCACGTCGACTTCCTACGAAACGGAGGCAAGAATAGACTTTTGCAACCAGCCTCTCAGTCCATCGATCTCCCTGGATCTTAACTCTGCAGCGTGCTCCCAACGATTGACTGATTTCACTGCATAAAAATCAATCCGTGTAAAACGGCCGGCGATAGGGGGACACGTGGGCTGTGCATTTCTGATCGGGGAAGTATGTCTTTATGCAGCTCCGTCTGCCCCCAGGTCAGGGCTGCGGGCCTGGGTGTGTGGGCGAGACACGCACATCCTGCTGCCGCCGGCTCAGCCTCTTCTCCCACCTTCGGGCTCATGGGGGCCATGGCGGGCAGACCACCATCCTCATCCTCAGAGAGAGCTGGATTTCACCCCGAAATTCCAGCTTTCAGACTGGTTGTGTCTGGAAAGACCAGTGACTTATTTTTGAATTCTGGGCACGGACATACGTGTCTGTAACGCACACATATAGGTGCCTGTTAAGTTTTTGTTCCGGGAACGAATGTAAACTTGGAATGAGGAACCTAGCAAAGCCTCTAACAAAGAGGTAACCACGTGTTTTTTGTATAGGGGACAAAGCTCCATCTTGGAGAGGAGGGCAGAAAATGAGCGAGGTCTTAAAGGGCCAGGGAGGGGAGGCACCGTCTAAGGCTTTGGCCGAGCAGAGCATTCCTGCAGAAGGCAAACCCACATCGCCCTGGGGTTCTGAGCAGAGGACAAGGCGAAGGCTGTCTCTCCGCCACATGTGTCATCCTCTGAGATGGTCCATTCAGTGGTGGAGTTCTAAAAGGCAGTGGGGTGCCAGTACAGGTTGGGGGACATGGTCCAGGCAGGCAGTGTGGGTGCAGGCACAGGTTGGGGATGTGGGTGCCGGTACAGGTTGGGGGACATGGCTCAGGCAGTGTGGGGTACAGGTACAGGTTGGGGGTGTGGCCCAGGCAGTGGGCTGCAGGCACAGGTTGGAGGACTCTAGGGTGGTCGTGTTTTGTGAAGAGAAAGCTCCCAGGTGTCCAATGCCAGCCGACAGGGGCCAACACTCTGAGGCCGAACGAGGCCTATGCCCTCTGGGTGAGGGAAACCCAGGGAGGAATCGGGCCCCGTCTTGGTAGATCTTTTGTTTGAGGAAACGGCGGTCCCGGGTGTTGGCGGCCTCCCAGAGGCGCCCAGTGGACGCGCTGGGTCTCTGACTCCAGGCCCAGTTTCCCAGTTTCTCTTCCTTCCGGTCCCATCTCTTCCTAGGAGCCCAGGTGCGCCTCTCCCTCTTCTCTCTCTCTCTCTCTCTCTCTCTCTCTCTCTCTCTCTCTCTCTCTCTCTCTCTCTCGTTTCGGCTACACTTAGCACTTCCCCGAGTGCTGGCTGTTTACAGAGAACCGCCAGGCACCTGTAATGCACCATTTGGGCGTCGGGACCCATCGCCTTCCCCCAGATGCCCCATCCTCCTGGTAATGGGCTGCATCTCCATCATCCTGGTTTCCCAGCGTGAACCCCGTGGCCGGGTCCTCCTTCTTACCGTCGCTGCTAAGTGCGGTCCGTGCATCCCAATGGGATGATGTGGGGAGCGGCCTCATCCATCCCTTCCCGCTCCCCGTTCCTTCATTCCGGCTCTTCCCGTCCCCCCCTCCGCCCAGTTCCAGGAACCTCCAACTCCTGGTCCTGCTTCCCCTCTCCCTGAGCTCTCGTCTGGTCTCTGAGGAGATGAAGTCATTCCCAGTCTCATTCCAGGCCGAGGTCAGGTCCGTCTCGCTTCGGGTCTCCCCGCCACCCCCGACGGCAGCCACACATCCCCGAGTGAGGAGGCTTGGGGTGTCTCTCTTCTGCCTCTGGGTTTCGGGGCAGGGGTGGGGGGACGACCCTTCTGCATCCCACCTGTCGTAGGAAACCTGGCTTCTCAAGAGGCGTCGGCTTTTCCGTCCCATTTCGTGCGGGATTCTTGGGTCCGTTACAACGTTGGCCGTCCCTGCTCCTGCTCCCAACACCGATGGCCATGGCGGGCCTTTCCTCTGGCATATGAGCTCCTTCTGAGGAGCCACCCCCACCCCCCGATGCCTTCTCTGTACCCAGGACTTCCCACGGGGGGGTCTGAGGGAGAGCCTGCCCCAGGCGAGCCACGTGGCGGACCCCTGTGAAGGCCGGGGTTTGCGTGTTGTGGTTTATTCGCTGAACCCAGTGCTAGCACGGAGCACAACTTTTGTTTTGTGTTGTTTTTGAAGGAGTGCGTCCGCTGGCTGTTTCTTTGGGGAGAGGGGGGGGAATAAATCTGAGGCAGAGCCGTTTTCAGGGTGTGTTGGTACACACACTGAGTGGCTAGATGATGATGCTCTCTGAAGGCGTCGTCATCTGGCCAATCAGCGTGTGTGTGTGTGTGTGTGTGTGTGTATGTGTGTGTGTAATATATATTAGAGGCCCGGTGCATGAATTCGTGCATGGGTGGGGTCCGGCCAGCCTGCCCAGGGGGAGGGGAGATGGGCAGTTGGCCGGCCTGCCTGCTGGTCGAACTCCTGGTCGAGGGGACCATTTGCATATTAGCCTTTTATTCTATAGGATGTACATGGAGTGGCCAGATGATGCATTCAGAGATCATCATCGCCTGGCTGCTCCGTGTGTGTGTGTGTGTGTGTGTGTGTGTGTGTGAGCATACCGTCCACGCTCTGGAAGGTCATTCCTCCGATGAGGTGCAGGAGAAGTCTCTCGGGTCAGGCTCAGGCGTTGCGCCCACAGGCCTCTCTGCTGCCGGTGCGATGGCGACTCCAGGGCCCCTCCTCTTCCGAGAGGCTCTGTCCTTCCCGTCCAAGAACACCCCTCCCCGAGGGCCCCTGAGGGATCTGGGTTGGCCGCTGACCGTCGCTCCTGGGGGAGTCTCGCCAGCAGCTCTCCGGGGGGCATCTTGTGACCACGGGTCAGACCTCCATGCCAGAGGCTTGCATATTTAGCCCTCGCCCGGGCCCGTCCGCACCAGGCCCGTCCGGGTGGGTGTGAGACGTCTCTGTCCTACTGGGACTAAAGCCAGGACAGCTGGGTCAGAACTGGGTCAGGGTCTCTCCGTCCGCATTGGACATAAATACCCCGCATAATCCCTCCATCTCGCGCGTTTAAAAAACCCAGGCGTGGAAGATTGACAGGGAGAGAGAGACAGATGTTGAGGCAGACAGAGAGCAGTTTGAGAGAGCGTTTTCTGTCCCCCCCCCCCCCTGTCCCCCCCGCCCCCAGCAGGTTCATCGCCTGACGGGCAGGGCTGCAGCACTGAGCCTGTCCCCTCCGGTGCGATGACTCACCCCCGGCGTAGGGAGTTCTCAGGCCTCCGAGGGGCTCCTTCTCCCCAGAATGTCAGCACTCGGAGCGGGGTCTGAGCTCCGGGGGGTAGAGCCGAGGCCAAGTGTTTCTGTCCAATGCACCCGGGTCTCCGAGCAGAGAGGCGGGAGTATTTTTTAACGTGGGGAGCACTGCTCCCCAGGAGGGGTACACTGTTCTCCCGTGCACAGGCGGTCCTCAGCGCCTCGGGGGGGGGGGGGGGGGGGGGGTCCTGGGTTGTGGCACAAGCAGCCCACGTGTTTGCACGTGGGTGATGCTCCGTGTGGGGCGAGCATGTCAGACTCGCAGCCCGAGGGCCGCATGCAGCCCACAAGGAATATTTTTGTGGCCTAGCCAATAGAACGGTATGTAAGAAATGTTTTAGCCCTGGCCGGTGTGGCTCGGTGGATAGAGCGTCGGCCTGCAGATTACAGGGTTCCAGGTTTTATTTCAGTCAAGGGCATGTACCTTGGTTGCGGCCACATACCCATTGGGGGGAGGGGGTGTGCAGGAGGCAGCTGATGGATGTCTCTCTCTCATTGATGTTTCTAATTCCCTCTCATTGATGTTTCTAATTCCCTCTCCCTTCCTCTCTGTAAAAAAAAAAAATCAATAAAATATATTTTTAAAAAATAAATAAAAAGAAACGTTTTTAGCCCTAGCCGGTTTGGCTAAGTGGATAGAGCGTCGGCCTGCAGACTAAAGGGTCCCAGGTTCGATTCTGGCCAAGGGCACACGCCCGGGTTGCGGGCTCAATCCCGCCCCCCCCCTCCCCCGAAGTAGGGGACGTGCAGGAGACAACCAATCAATGATTCTCATTATTAATGTTTCCATCTCTCTCTCTCTCTCTCTCTCTCTCTCTCTCTCTCTCTCTCTCTCTATCTCTATCTCTCTCTCTCTCTCTCTCTCTCTCTCTCTCTCTCTCTCTCTCTCTTCCTTTCTGAAATCAATTTAAAAATATTTTTTTAAGCCAAAACTGGTTTGGCTCAGTGGTAGAGCGTCAGTCTGGGGAAAGGTCCCAGGTTCGATTCTGGTCAAGGGCATGTGCATTGGTTGCGGGCACATCCCCAGTAGGGGGTGTGCAAGAGGCAGCTGGTCGATGTTGCTCTCTCATTGACCAGCTAAAAGCTAGAAAATCTCTCATCGACGTTTCTAGCTCTCTATCTCTCTCCCTTCCTCTCTGTAAAAAATCAATAAAATACATTAAAAAGAGAGAGAGAAACAGTTTTAAAAAATATATTTTTTAAAAGAAAAGTTTTAATAAAATTTCATAACTTAATTTTTACAATATACTGATATGTACCATTATTAATAACCAACTGCAGCGTTGGCTAATGACTGGTTATTATAATCGTGTAGCATTCATTTCCCTAGCACCTTACACGCAGGCGCATCATTTCTCTCCCTGAAAACTAGCATTTTAGCAGCCGATGGGGCCACATCATTAGTCTTGGATTGACTTGTTTGGTGTGCGCAACGGGAACTGTTTCGCTTTTTATAGGAAAAATAGGTTTATTTGCACCACGCTTATTAATTGGTGCAGTGACTCAGTGTCTGGTAAGTTAATGCTCAAGGAAAAAAATATTAATTTTCATTAAGATGTTCTATTGTTTTATGTTCACGGTGGCTCATTTACATTTGTATTCCGCCTGTCTCTATCAAAATAAACCTACGATTCTATGAAAATGGAAGCTTTTTAGGGGATTTTTGTGTGGTTTTTTTTGCAGCCCACATACGCTTACCCCTTATTTATGTGACCCGTGTCAGCCTGGGAGTTTGACATGCCTGGTGTAGGGTTTTGTGTGTGTGTGTGCCCATGAGTTCGATTCTTAGGACTGTTCCCTAAAAACGGACACGGTTCGTTTTGCTCCCTGCATCCAGGGCATCCTCCATAGATCCAGAAACGAGAACATTCTTAAACCATAGACACAATGCAATGGGGACTTCCCACAAGGTCCATGTCAAGCATTACATTCCGGGAACAGAAGTGCGGGTCACCGAGTTCCTTAGGATTTGGGGGTGGGGGGGGGAGTCCTGGAGGAGGTGACCATCGTCCGGTCCCTTCCAGCTCTTCCGCTGGCCCTGGCCTGGCTCAGCAGTTGCCTCATTTCTGGACTGTCTCGGGCACACAGTTCAAGGTGCTGGAGGGGAAGGGATGACGGAGAGGGCCAGACGCTGTCCCTGAGGACCTTGTGTCCTTGTGAAAACCCGTAGGATCTGGAATAGTGTCCCTGCGGGTTCTCACGGGCCTTCCTGGATGCTGTCATGTCGGGGGCGGGGGGGGGGGGGGGGTCAGGGGGGAGGGGATGTGGGGTGGGAGACTGGCATGGCCTGACCTTCCAAAGTCTTCATTGCATCGTGTGCTCACCCCCTAGCCTCCCTCTTAACCTTGCAGCTTCGATTGGATTTTTCTCAAAAACAAACAAACAAACAAACAGGGACTGTTTTCTAGAAAAAACGAGGCTGCTGGCGCGGACTCGTGACACTAGATGGCGGACATCTGCATGAGGCATTTCGCGTGGGAGCCGACGTTAGAGAAACGAACGTGAGCTTCCACACGAGCCACCGGACGGACGGACGGACGGACGGACGGGAAAGAGAGGTTGTCCGTCTCCCGCGAGCGAGCCGTAGGGTTTGGTTTCACGGCTCCAGGCTTCCCATCGGCCGTGCGCTCGGTCCGTAGCCGTTAGCCCGCTCCCCCTCCAAACACGGATCACCCCTCTGGGAAGTCACACGGCCCCCGCGAAGGGATGACGGAACCCCGTTTCTCTGGTGTCCTCTGCCCCGTGTTCTGTCTATATCAGCGGTCGGCAAACTCATGGGTCCGCAGAGCCGAATACCAACAGGGCATGTCTTCGGAGAGCCACATTGTTTCAACGTAAACGCCTCCGCACGCCACGTCTTCCACACAGACGCACCCGGGCCGTGGCGTTCTGTGGAAGAGCCGCCCTCCAGGGGCCCCAGAGCCGCGTGTGGCTCGCGAGCCGCGGTTTTGCCGACCAGTGCTCCACTGGATCCCAAAAGAAATGCAATATGGGCAGATGTGGTCCAGGACACGTCATCAGCCGCGATCAGCATCAGCACCACCGTCACAGATCTGGTCCTGCTCACAGAGAGCCCCGCCCACCGTCAAAGAACTGACCAATCACAGCGCGCCGCCCAGCACATCCTCCCGGGATGGGGGTCCAGAGGCAGGTCCAGAGCAGACTGAGCCGAGCGGTGCCCACGGGCGCCCCAAGCCCCCAAAAAGCCGTGGCCACCACGGAGGCTGCCCTCGGCATCCGGAGCAAGCCGGCCACGGGAGTCTTGACCCTCCGTGACCTACGCACGTGTCCCCTTGGGAAGTAGGGGGATTGCCCTGGAGGGAGACTTTACAGCACATGTGTCAAACACAAGACCCGCGGGCCAAATCCGTCCCGCCAGGCCTTGCAATGTGGCCCGCACCGCGCTGTCATCACTGCAGTCCGCTGTGTTTCCATCACAATGACAGTTTATGACTGTTCAGTAAACCATTCGGCCCGCGATTTAGGCTGGATTTTAGATTTTGGCCCCTTCTCTGATTGAGTTTGACACCCCTACTTTACAGGGTCAGCCAGACAGAGACGGAGATTCAAGGTGGAGGCAGGACATTCCTCACCGGTGCCACCTCCTCGCTGTTTTCTGAGCCCTCACATTCGTGTTCCTCCCATTTGGACCACTCTTATTTTTAAAAAAAATATATTTTATTGATTTTTAACAAAGAGGGATAGAGAGTTAGAAACATTAATGAGAGAGAATCACCGATCAGCTGCCTCCTGCACACCTCCTGCTGGGGATGTGCCCGCAACCAAGGTCCATGCCCTTGACCGGAATCGAACCCGGGACCCTTCAGTCCGCAGGCCGACGCTCCATCCACTGAGCCACACGGGTTTTGGCTGGGCGACTCTTCACCCGCAGATCGATGGCGCTCGCTTCTTCGCCGACTTCTCCGTCTTTCCTCAGGCGTCACCCGATCAGACCAGCGTTTTGCGGTCCACTCATCTGATCGGGGAGGCGCCCGCCCCACCTTCGCCTCCGTCGGTCTCCTGCCCGGGCCCCGAGCACTCACCCCGTCTGCCTAATGCGTTGTTTTCATTTACCGTCTGTCTCCGCCCCTGCGGGAGGGGCCTGCCACGGCCACGGGCTCCGTCCTCTTAGGGAATGGCCGCCCACAGCGCCGACTGGGAGAAAGGAAGGCTGACGGACCCACCCGATGGGATCCTTCCAACCAGAGCTTTTGCTTTTTGTACGCATCCATAGCAGAGTCGTTTGCGGTGAGTCACAGGGTGCTGGGCTAGAAGAAGGATGAGACCGACAAGGGTTGACATGAGGACGCCTCGCTTGGTTTCCAACACTGCTCTTTTACCCTCGCTTTCTTCTTTCTTTCTTTTTTTTTAATATATTTTATTGATTTTGTATAGAGAGGAAGGGAGAGAGATAGAGAGTTAGAAACATCGATGAGAGAGAGTCATCGATCAGCTGCCTCTTGCACACCCCCTACTGGGGATATGCCTGCAACCAAGGTACATGCCCTTGACCGGAATCGAACCCGGGACCTTTCAGTCCCCAAGCCGACACTCTATCCATTGAGCCAAACCGGTTTCGGCTACCCTCGCTTTCTGTCAGATGTAGATGAGGTTAACCAACATGTTACCTTCTGATTTTGAAAGTTCTGTTGTCGTAAATGCTCACTTAGCGAATCATGAACGTACGTACATGTTAAAAATGAAGTCAAGCCGAAACCGGTGTGGCTCAGTGGATAGAGTGTTGGCCTGCGGACTGAAAGGTCCCAGGTTCGATCCCTGCCAAGGGTATGTATATTGGTTGCGGGCACATCCCCGGTAGGAGGTGTGCAGGAGGCAGCTGATCGATGTTTCTCTCTCATGGATGTTTCTAGCCCTCTATCCTAGCCCTTCCTCTCTGTAAAAAATCAATAAAATATTTTTTTAAATGCAATTTAAAAAAAATAATAAGAACTAGATGTGTGTTGTTTGGACGTTGTTCCCATCGCAAACGTTTGCTTTGGTCTTTCTGAGACATCGCGATGACATCAGGATAGCCTAGCCCAGAGGGGAGGGGTCTGTTGAAACCACAGCGGGTTTTTGAAAGGAAGAACTTGAACTTGAGACTCTCCCGGGCCCCTGGCTGTGGGCGGAGCTCCCAGGGCACATGCATCAGCCGCACCCCCGTTGCCATCACAGCAATGCTGTGCGTCTCCTCCTCTACTCCCCAAAGAGCCGCCGTCTCTTTGTGTCGCGCACACACACACACACGCTCTGGTGACATGTCAATACTGGCCCTTGGCATCGGGGAACAGAAGGATTATCCGGGGAATCACACCCCTTTTGTAGAAAAGCTGCTAATCCGACCTGAGCTGTTTCCAATGTTGACTCAGGGACCGTCCGCCCTAGGCCGGCGGCTGCGGCGGTTGGATGTTACTGGGAACCAAACCGCCCTTCCCCGTTTCCCCATTGACTCTGTGTCGTTGAACTGTATCGGCCTTTGCTTTCCATGTCCTTCAAAGCAGGGAGTGGTGTTAGGTCAGATCCCACGCATTCAGGGGGGAAGAAAACGGACTAGCATCGGCTGTAGGACTTCTATCCCTCTCCCAAAACCCATCCAGCGGGGACGCAGGTGGATTCGTTATGGCAGGCTGGGGGTTGCATCTGTATTTTATTCTGGGACCCGTTTCTTAGAAAGATATCGGTGGTGGTGATGCCGTGGTGAGCTTGATTCACCTGTTTATTTTTATTCTTTTTTATTTTAATTTAACAGAAATTATATTTTCTTTTTCTTTTTTTAAGATATTTTTGTTGGTGTCAGAGGGGAAGGGAGAGGGAGAGAGAATAGAAACACCAATGATGAGATGAATCATGGATCGGCTGCCTCTTGCATGCCCCTCATGGGGGATCATGCCTGCAAACCAGGCGTGTCCTCTTGACCGGAATCGAACCCGGGTGTTCTTCAGGCCACAGGCCACTGGGGTGTGGCCCCCAACAGGCCGGCACCCCCAGGGGAGCTGCCGAGGCCTCCTGCAGCCGCATCACCTGTGCCCCAAGCAGGACCCGGAGCACAGACCTTTGTTCCCGAAGATGCGTTGAGTCTTGGATCACATGATCTCACGCATCTAGAGGAAATAATGAACAATATAAACGGATGAACGAAAACAGACCCAGAGACAGAGAAGCAGCGACCAGACTCTCAAAGCGATCAGAGGGAAAGCAGGGGAGGGCGGGGGGTCAGGGGGAGAGATCAACCAAAGGACTTGTGTGCCTGGCCAATGGCCACGGACAACAGGGGGGTGGGGGCGAAGGTGGGGAGGGGTTTGGGATGGGAATGGGGAGATGAGGACAATCATGGGATTCCATAATCAACAAAATTAAAAAATAAAATTAGAAAGAATGGGCTTTGAGCTGGGCCTGTAAAGAGATGTGAGATCTGCATTCCTGGCGGGCATTGGAGGGGGGGGCGGGGGGAGCAGGGGAGGGCCAGGTCCCTCGGGAATGGGAGCAGCCGGTGCAGATGTAGCGATTGAAATGAACTTGACATTGCCTTCATTCAACTAACTGCTCTTCGGCAGCCAAACACTTGAGTGAAAGCAGACCCGGCCTCTCCCTCGGGGACTCAGAGGCGAGGCAAGGAGGAGAGCATTCATCACGCAGCCCCGAGAGGGCGTGCACGGTTGTACTGCGTGTGTGCGCGCCCAGAGGACACGCGTGTGTGACATGGGGGGAGGGGAGAGGGGCGGGCAGTGCTCCCCAGGCAGCCCTGACGCAGACAGGACGCCGTGGGGCCTCCTGGGCCACAGGAAGGGGCTCTGACTTCCTCGTAAGAGGAGTCCGAACCATGGATTTCCCCTGAGCGTGACGTGAGCCGTGGGTTGGGGGGGGGGTTTGCAGGACCCCAGGTTTCCAGTCAGGGGTCTGGGACCCTCCCTGGTGCCGGGACAGAGTGCATTCTGGGAGGCTGTCTCCATCCTGACGTATGGCAGAGGCGGCTTGGACATGGCGTGCTGAGGACGCAGACAGAGTGGGTGGACACTGGGACAAAGGAGAATTCACAGCACCCCAGATGGCGTGGCTCAGGGGCTGAGCATCAACCTGTGAACCAGGAGGTCACTGTTCGGTTCCCAGTCAGGGCACAGGCCCGGGTTGCAGGCTCGATCCCCAATGTGGGGCGTGCAGGAGGCAGCCGAACCATGTTCTGCTCTCACATGGATGTTTCTCTCTCCCCCTCCCCCTTCCTCTCTCTCTCTCAAAATCAATAAAAAACATTTTTTTTTTTTTAAACACACAAAGAGCCGAAACCAGTTTGGCTCAATGGATAGAACATCGGCTTGGGGACTGAAAGGTCCCGAGTTCGATTCCGCTCAAGGGCATGCACCTTGGTTGTGGGCACATACCCGGTAGGGGGTGTGCAGGAGGCAGCTGATGGGTGTTTCTCTCTCATGAATGTTTCTAGCTCTCTATGCCTCTCCCTTCCGCTCTGTAAAAAATCAATAAAACATATTTTAAAAAATAACTAGAAGAATAAAAGTGGTAAATTTTGCATGAAACAAAATTAAATGGTCCCCCCAATAATGATCAGATTCTGGCGATGCCCAGAACTTTATGCACTGTTGCTATTTTTTTTTTTTTAAGTGAAGTATAATGTGTGTATTTTTCATGTGTCATGGCAAAGCACCCCATTCCTGCTGGTCATTGTGTTCCTTCAGACATCGCTGCCGGTTCAGGGACCCTCCCCTCCCTGCCTCTGTGATTTCAGCAGGAGCCAGCTTGCTCACTTGCTCAGGGCCAGATGCACCCCTCCTGCCAGTCCTGAGTCAGCGGTGGCGTTTGGCAGTTTGAAATTGGCAGTGATGTCACTGTTTTCACCGCAGACACCGGTGAGGGCTGTAAATCAGAGTTTTGGCTTTTCTCCTCAGGAAGCTGGTGGTTAATGATTTTCTACTGGAGGACCGGTGCACAAATTTGTGCACGGGTGGGATCCTTTGGCCTGGCCTGCGATCGGAGCCTGTTGGGGGGGGTGGGGGGGCAGCTAGCAGAGGGGATGGACCACAAGATATTGGTCGGCCGGCCAGGGGGAGGAGCTGTGGGAGGTTGGCAGTGGAGCGCACTGACCACCAGGAGTCAGGTCCTGTGTTGAGCGTCTGCCCCCTGGTGGTCATTGCATGTCATAGCGACCAGTTGACTGGTCGTTTCTGTTGGTTGGTTGTTGGGTCATTAACAGTTGCTTAGGCTTTTATATAGAGAGATTATGCTATTGCCTTAAGTTAAAAAAAAAAAAATGTAATGATGCTGAAACCAGTTTGGCTCAGTGGGTAGAGTGTCAGCCTGTGGACTGAAGGGTCCCAGGTTTGATTCCAATCAAGGGCATGTACCTTGCTTGGTTGCAGGCACATCCCCAGTGGAAGGTGTGCAGGAGGCAGCTGATCGATGTTTCTCTCTCATTGATGTTTCTAACTCTCTGTCCCTCTCTCTTCCTCTCTGTAAAAAGTCAATAAAATATATTTTTAAAAGTTTTTTTAAAAAATGTAATGATGAGTAGATTATCTGAATTCTTAAAATGTGTGTGTGTGTGAGAGAGAGAGAGAGAGAGAGAGAGAGAGTGTGTGTGTGTGTGTGTGTGTGTGTGTGTGTGTGTGTGTTTAAAGTGATTGGGACCTACTTGCTAGCCCTGTGAACAAAACTGAATCCCTGTTATTCGCATCTTCATGAAGTGGGACTTCATCCTTTCCATCACCCATTCAACCGCCCCACCTCCCGGTGCCCAGAGCGGGCACGGGTCTCCCTCAGGGAGATCGCAGCCTGGTCGGTGAGAGACACAGAGATTCCCGAACGGCGTGGGAGGGTGGCTTTCGAATGGTTGGTGGAAGCCATGACGGGAGAGGAGGACATGGGTTTGGGGATTATGTGTGTGGGGGGCGGGGGGGGAGTAGAGCTAGACCCCTGGATAACAGGGGGAGAGGATGGAGGGGAGCTGCCATTTTCTAGATTAGGGGGGGAAGAGGGAATGGGAGGCTGTCTCGCTCTAGCAGGAAGCTCCAGGCAGAGAGAGAAGATGGTGGGAAGGAAGAGGAGGGGTGGGCTGGGAGGGGGCGGGTTGAATGTGGGGCATGCTAATTGGAAGCTATTTCGGACTCTTTAGGAAGTCTTCGACGCGCGTCTTTGAGGTGGGGAGACGGTGGGGTGACAGTGATGGAAAGCCGTGCGCAGGTGGCAGTGATTAAAGGCGGGGTGAGAGTGAGACGGAGTGCGCCAGGATCCCGGCAGGAAGCAGGTGTCACACTCCAGTGGGGGGATGCGGGAGACTCTGAGGACACGGATGTCCCTCACGGTGACGGCGGGCGGCGTGCAGGCCCCACCAGAGCCGACGGAACACGGGGCAGTCTGAGGGGAGGGGAGGGGCGCAGGGAGGGGTAGACGGTGGGACCTGTTACCATGGCAGCGTAACCACGGGAGTCCCTTTGATAACTTTCTCTGAGGGCTACTATGCTCTGTGCCAGGCTTTCATTTTTTTTTCTTTTTTAAAATATATTTTATTTTTTAAAAATATATATTTTATTGATTTTTTTACAGAGAGGAAGGGAGAGGGATAGAGAGCTAGAAACGTCGATGAGAGAGAAACATCGACCAGCTGCCTCTTGCACACCTCCCACCGGGGATGTGCTCGCAACCAAGGTCCATGCCCTTGACCGGAATCGAACCTGGGACCCTTCAGCCCGCAGGCCGACACTCTAGCCACTGAGCCACACTGGTTTTGGCCTGTGCCAGGCTTTCTGCATGTTCTGTCTGTGATGACGTGTTGCTACTCTCATAGGTAGACAGCGCGGTGAGGTCTCCCCAGGCGTCTCCCCCGAGTTCTGTGTGGGTTGTTTCCTGGGGAAATAGATTGGCTTTCCCCAAGTCCAATGAGGAGACCCAAGAGCAACCTCCTCGGGATGGGTCGTGATTCAACCGAAGGCTCCTCGAGGCTGTCCCCTAAGCTTGCTTTGAACAAGCACTGTACCCCTTCCTTCCGCACCTCACCTGTCTGACAGCTCCCAAGGCCGGTGGGACCCAACGGGGAAGAGGGAGATGAATCAGGTGACTTAAAGCCCTTCTTGCCAAAGCCGGTGTGGCTCAGTGGATAGCGCGTCGGCCTGCGGACTGAAGTGTCCTAGGTTCAATTCCAGTGGGCACATCCCCAGGAGGGGGTGTGCAAGAGGCAGCTGATCGATGATTCTCTCTCATCGATGTTTCTAACTCTCTATCCCTCTATCTTCCTCTCTGTGAAGAATCAATAAAATATATTTTTATAAAATAAATAAAGTTAAAAAAAAAAACAAAAAAAAACCTTCTTCCTGGCTACAAAGGGTAAGGGGACAAAAATCCTTCCTACGCTGAACCGAATCCGGCAAGTTTTAAGGGTTTTGCTGCACAATTCTGAAGTCGCTGCCTGGGATTGGTCGCAATCTGTCGTGCTTCAGGCCGGATCAAAAAAGGCTAGCGGTCGCCAAAACCGGTGTGGCTCAGTGGCTAGAGCGTCAGCCTGGGGACTGAAAGGTCCCAGGTTCGATTCCCGTCAAGGGCATGGACCTTGGTTGCGGGCACATCTCCGGTGGGGGGTGTGCAGGGGGAGGCCGAGGACCCATGTTTCTGCCTCATCCATATTTCTTAATCTCTATCCCTCTCCCTTCCTCTCTGTAAAAATCAATTTAAAAACTATATATATATACATGTGTATGTGTGTATATATATATATATATATATATATATATATATATTTAAAAAAGAGGCTAGTGGTGACCCCAGCACCCCCCCCCCCCCCGGTGGCATATGGCATATGCTCAGCCCGCGAACGTGCGGGCGTGGGTGGGACCGGGGTGCTCGCTCGGAGCTCAGGGGCCCACACGCTGCTGCTCTTTCCCGCTCCTGCCCGCGTGCTCAGCCCCGCATCTGCTGTTTTCATCTGAGGCGTCGGATGGCACTTCCTTCTCTCTGCGTTCCGTGTTCTTCCCCTTCTGTCGGCGGGTTTCCGCCCGCCTGCACCATCATGGGTGTTGCTCCTCTCGCATCCCGGGGCTGACGCTTCCGAAGTTCTCCAGAGGTCCTCCTCCACGTGGGTCCCGCCCCGTCAGAGCCTCCTGAGACGTCTTAAAAACTGTGCCGCCGTGGAAAAATAAATCAATCAATGCTTGGCTGTGGAACGTGCTTTGGTTCGGGGAAATAAACACGTAGGCGGGCGGCCGTGTAAATATTTTTACACTGGCGGAAGATGTAACCTGACGTGTGTTTAAATGGTTTCCGCTTTGATTCCAAATTAAATAAATAAATGCCCAAAACCCGTATCTACGCTAATAAAAGAGGCATATGCAAATGGACCGTACCTCCATGGTGCCCACCAGCCTATCAGAAGTGGGTATGCAAATTAACCCAACAAATATGGTGGGCTAATTTGCATACATAGGCACAGAGTGGCCGGGAGGGGAAGGATCCCTGTTATGAGGGGGAGAATGGGGGAAGAGGGGCAGAGGGAGCTACAGGAGCTGCGCTACCACCGGAGCAAACACTGAAGGCTCCAGCCGGAGCGAAGGCCTGGGTCCCGGGTTCCAGAGGAAAACCGGTGCTGCCAGCTATGGGAAGGAAGGCCTATTCTTACACGAATCTTTATGCAACAGGCCTCTCGTAGTTTCCTGAGCTTTCACACGCTACCAATATATTTATCGAGGGGAAGGGGGGGGGGGTCCTGTGTATAAGTGGATTAATGCCTTCCAAACTCATGTTTGTTCAAGGGCCAACCTGTGGAAAGGCCAATCAGCTTCTTGCTGTTTTCTCTCTGACGTCTTTTGCATTTGCGATGTTGCCTGATACTTTGATTTTTTTTTTTTCTTTGTTAACAGTAGATCTGTTTGTTCTGGGAGTTTTCAAAGCACACGAGGAGAAGAACGCCTAAGGAGGTCCTAGTTCCTTTTCATGTTCGGTGAATAATACAAAAGCGTTTTCAACATGCTGTCAGCCTCACCCCCATTGCTCTCCGTGGACTCGGAGTGTTTTAAAATCGCTCGCGCTCCCTCTCTCTCTCTCTCTCTCTCTCTCTCTCTCTCTCTCTCTCTGCCTCTAGCGCAACCAGATGACTCTCCTGCGCCAAACTTCTCCCTGTGTGCTTGGCCTCCCTCGCCCAGACGTACGGAAAAGCCTAATGAAATCAGCCCGTTTAATTCGCCTGCTCATGAGATATTTATGGGCACCTGTTGTGCTCATAAAGCGCTCCAGGCACAGAGGGAGTCGGATTAAATTACATAATAACTGTGCCACCTGGTTTGTGTCCCCCAGAAATAAACGTGTGAGTTCAGGAGGATTCGCCTCGCACGTCTTGTTCTAAGCCGTCCTGCCCGGCGGATCGAATCTGCCTCCGTGGATTGTCGTTTTCCAAAAAATAAAAGGGGTTTGGAAAGGCCATAAAACGGCAATGACGGGCCCGGCGGCTCCCCGAGGCCCGGTAGCTTCTCTGCTCGCGGGGAGATAAATATTATCCCTGAAAGTGACTGCGTGTGGACTCTGGGTCGTGCAAAAACATAAACCCGGCGCTGAAGGTCAGGCAGTCCTCGGAGAAGAGAAAGACGTCCTGTCTGGGGTGTAAGTGCCTCCGGCGTGCTCGGGCCTGGACATGCTGAGCGTCTGGAACAGGATTCTCAGCTCCCGGTTCCGTTCCCCGGGACACGCTGCACCCCGAGGCTCACGCCCAGGGGTCTGGGGTCTCTCCTCCTCGGAAGGTGCCTCTGCTGGCGAGGCAGACACCACGGGAAGGCTGTGTGGCTCAGTGGATAGAGCATCGGCCTGCGGACTGAAAGGTTTCCGGGTTCGATTCCGGTCAGGGGCATGTACCTTGGTTGCGGGTACATCCCCGGTAGGGGGTGTGCAAGAGGCAGCCGGTCAATGATTCTCTCTCATTGATGTTTCTAACTCTCTCTCTCTCCCTTCCTCTTTGTGAAAAATTAATAAAATATATTGGAAAAAAAAAAAAACCAGAGGCAAAAAAAAAAAAAAAACTATATGAATCATGTATGCATTCCGCAGACGGTGCTAGCTGAGCTTCGCCGGAGACTTAGAAAGCAGCCCGGGTGTTTATTTTTAAACTGTCTGTAAATGTCTGTTTTCTCAAACGCTTCCTTTCAGACGGCAGGCGGGAGGGACATCAGGCTGTCTCAGGCTGTCACTGAGCGTTAAGGACACATTCGATGCATGTTGGTCTCTGCGAAGTCAGGGACAGAGAGCGTCGTGTTCTGGAGATGAATGGGGTTGTGTTTTTTTGTTTGGTTTTTTTTAAATATTTTTTTTTTATTTTTAACAGAGGAAAGGAGAGGGATAGAGAGCTAGAAACGTCGATGAGAGAGAAACATCAGCCAGCTGCCTCTTGCACACCCCCTACCGGGGATGTGCCCGCAACCAAGGTACATGCCCTTGACCGGAATCGAACCTGGGACCTTTCAGTCCGCAGGCCGATGCTATATCCACTGAGCCACACCAGTTTTGGCTCCACCCCACTCTTAACTTGTTCTTTAAAAAAAGAAAGAGAGAGAGAGAGAGAGAGAAAGCAATTTAAAATATAGAAAGGCCAGGCACAGTGAGAATGTAATGGGGACCCTTCAGTCCTCAGGCCGACGCTCCATCCACTGAGCCACACCGGTTTCGGCGAAAAGTTATTTTCTTCACATTTTCTCTTCCCAAGCACTTCTCCGGATTCCCCCTGACATGTGACTTTCCGAGAAAACACGGATGGGCTCTGTGGCAGGTTTCTAGGTCACGGTCACGTCCACGGCGGACGGCCCCGTCTCACGGGCGGGTTCCCTCAGACACGGGAACGTGGCCTTCGCCATTCCACCCTCACCGGGGCTCACATAAAAAGGCAGCAGTGTCCTCGTGATTATTTCCCAGGAATGACCTCCTCCCACGTATTTATTTCGAGAAACGAATATCCATTTTATATCCTATGGATGTCAAAGCTGCTGTAAAAAAGCAGCTTTCCGAGCACCATATTAGGAAGCGCCATGAAGTCATGACCGATGACACCATCGCCAGATTATTCCTCCAGTGCACGCCTGGGCCATACATGACCTCCGCCCTCGGTGAGCGCCGAATACCGCGAGTCGCGTGCGGAAGAGAAACATACCGCCCATTCTCTTCAACTATACGTATAGTCTACTTTTTAATAAGAGAGAACAGTGACCTCAGACGTTCGCCATCCGCCAATAAAGGGAATAAAATAAGCTCTGTTATCTCACGATGGATGAAACCTATAAAACCATCAAATAGCAATGTGAAAGGGAGGGAGAAGGGGGGGGGGTGATCGGCTAACATGGGGATCTCGTTGGTTAGATAACGGTTTTTAAAACCTTACGCTGGATGGAAACGCGGCCCTGGACCCAATCGTCTTGGCAATGGGGGCGGCAGGCAGGGCCTGAGGCAGAGGCCGAGCAAATATTTCATTCTCTCCCCGTGACGGTTGGCCACGGGGAGAGTGCAGGTCGCTGCCCTGGCTGCCCCCCCAGAAACAAAACCCATGCTCCTTCTCCCATCGGAGCATGGCGAACAGTGGGGGGTACTGTCAGAGCCCCAGAGCCCCCCATCTCACCTAGGCTCCCACCAAGAACGAGGGCCAAGACATAGAGACACAAAGAAACGGGGCTTGCCGAAACCGGCGTGGCTCGGTGGTTAGAGCGTCGGCCTGCTGACTGAAAGGTCCCGTGTTCGATTCCAGTCAGGGGCATGTACCTTGGTTGCGGGCACATCCCCAGTAGGGGGTGTGCAGGAGGCAGCTGGTTGATGTTTCTTTCTCATCGATGTTTCTAACACGCTATCCCTCTCCCTTCCTCTCTGTAAAGAAAGAAATCAATAAAATATATATTTTTAAGTACTTTTTTCCCCCCAGAAACGTATCTAGCTTGGCAGAGGAGAAAGGATGAGTCCCTGGGGGGTGCTGGCTGCTGGGATCATGAGGATGCTGATGGGAGAGGCTGAGGTCACCGATTGCTCCCAAGACCAGGCATTGCCGGCCGGGCTGCTGTCTGCTCTGCTCCGGGCTCTGCAGAGTGGACACACTACCCACGTCAGACTCTCAGGCATTTTAACCAAATGGTTAACTTTCATTTTCAAATACCACGCATTGATGGAGTAAGGTACTTGGCAAATCGTTAATATGTGAGGTGGGAACCCGGCCTCCATTTCATTAAAGGGTATCTTGAATTGAGTGAATTATGCTGCCAAGTGGCTGAGAAATGGCAGGTAATATTCGTGATAAGCTTTGAGTAAAGATAATTGATTTTTTTTTTTTTGAGCACGAACACTATCAAGTCGATAACGTGGATCGAGTCCCATTTTTACCTCAGACAGGAAGAGATTACCTAAGCTGTTTAACAATTCAAATAAAGGTCTCCTTAGAAACATCCACAGTGATGTATTAATAGACGGCTTTATCGTGGCTAAAATATTGCGGGCGCCGCGAGATAATGCTGAAAGATGACAAGAGATTGACGATAATTATTAAATAAAGCATCCAAAATTTTATTACAGGCAGGTAGTTAATTTTTTTTCTTTTTTTTCTTTTTTTTTTTTGTCAATCTGATTATCACTCCAAGTGGAGGGTTGACTGGATATAAAATTTTAGACCAAGCTGAGATTGGTTTGGCTCAGTGGCTAGAGCATTGGCCTGCGGACTGAAAGGTCCCAGGTTCGATTCCAGTCAAGGGTTGCAGGCACATCCCCAGTAGGGGGTGTGCAAGAGGCAGCTGATGGATGTTTCTCTCTCATCGACATTTCTAGCTCTCTCTCCCCCTTCCTCTCTGTAAAAAATCAATAAAACACATTTTTTTTAAAAAATTTAGACCAAACTTCTCCCTGGACGGATGTGAGGAGCCAGTGGCCTCTCTGGTGGTCATCGCCCTGGTGGGCGCATCGTCGCACACCCGGCGTGCAACGTTTGGGGAGACATAGGATCCTTTTCGACTTCCCAGCCGAACCCGGAGCCTCCGAGGTGGCTCCTCACGCGCGGCTCTGTTTATTATAACGGCTTGTGACCATAAAAGTATAGACGGAAAGGTAGCGGTGATGGGTGAGGGTCATACATCACGCTAAGTAAACTTGTCCGGCGCGCGGGGCGGGGAGAGCTCTTGTTTACGTTACAGTAAGCTGTTTTCTGCCGCATTTACAGTCCTGCTATGCAGATAAATCCCGAGGGCCGCTGACAGCGCCATCCGTTTACCCCACCGGCCCCGAAGGCAGCGTGAGGGTAATGTTAGCCTGGTTAACCCTGTGGAGGTCATTAGTAACGTGATATCAACAAAACCTTTTTTTTTTTTTTTTTAAGCTGATCCTTAGAGAAAGAAAAGGAAGGAAGGAAGGAAGGAAGGAAGGAAGGAAGGAAGGAAGGAAGGAAGGAAGGAAGGAAGGAAGGAGGAGGGAGAGGGAGAGGGAGAGGGAGAGGGAGAGGGAGAGGGAGAGGGAGAGGGAGAGGGAGAGGGACGAGGGGTGAGAAAGAAAAAGAAAGAAGAAGGAAGAAGGAAGGAAGGAAGAGGAAGGAGGGGGAAGGAAAGGGAAGGAAGGAAGGTAAGGAGGAAGGACGGAAGAAGAAGGCAGAAGGAAAGAAGGAAGAAGAAAGAGAAGAAGAAGAAAGAAAAGAAACAATAAGAAAACAAAAAACGAAAGAAAGGACAAGAAGAAAAGGAAAAGAAAGAAAAAAAGAAAGAAGAAGAAAAAAAAAAAAAGAGGGAAAAAAAGAAAAAAAGAAAAAAAACAAGAAAAAAAAAAACAAGAACAAAAAAAAAAAAAAAAAAAAACAAAAAAAAAAAAAAACAAAAAAAAAGAAAAAAAAAAAAACAAAAAAAAAAAAACAAAAAAGAAAGAAAGAAAAGAAAAAAAGAAAGAAAGAAAGGAAAAATAAAGAAAAGAAAGAAAGAAAGAGAAAGAAAGAAGAAAGAAAATTACTGGCCAAAATCAGTTTGGCTCAGTGGATAAGAGTGTTAGCCTGCAGACTGAAGGGTCCCAGGTTCGATTCCGGTCAAGGTCATTTCCCTTGGTTGCGGGCACATCCCCATGGGGGAGGTGTACAAGAGGCAGTTGATCCATGTTTCTCTCTCGTCGATGTTTCTAACTCTCTATCCCTTTCCCTTCCTCTCTATAGAAAGTCAATAAAATGTATTTTAAAAAATTATTGGACAAAAACCTGAACCGTGCAATCCAACATACATGGGGCTTGCAAAACGAAATGAATGTAGAGGTCAGGGTAGGAGCTGGAAGAGACATTCAAAAGGGAAGGATGTGTAATAATTGTTATTTTGCAGGCTCCCTCTCCCTTTAAAACAGGGCGTGGAGCCCCGCCCCTCTTCCCCTCGCCCCCCCAAATCTCCTACTGAAGCAGGATTGCACACTTCCGTAAGAAATCTTTAAAAAGTAAGATCTTTTTAATAAATTTAACTTGTCACCAATAGGAAAACATCCAGCCAACCAAAGGATGAGAAAAAAATAAAATACTTTTCACCAGGCAGTATTATTGAATGCAAGATATGTGGATGATGTGGTTCAAAGTAAAACATAATGCACCAAGTTTCTGATCTTCCTAATTTAAAACCTATTAAAACCGCATATTTGTCAACGGAAGGTCATGGGCGTCGATGCAACCCCAAAAAGAATCCCCAAGGTGAGGAACAACATCAGTGTTTGAACTCCGGAGCCAGGCAACAGCAGTCCTCAGCTGGAAAAGGGAAGTAAGTGTGCTCCTTCCGAGAGGGGAGCTGACTTATATAGATAGAAGGCCCCGCCCCTGGCCTCTGATTGGCCCATCCTCACCCAATGAGGACTCCTAATCCTCCCAGGTTGATGGGTCTAACAGTCACTGTCCTGAGGGGGGCGGGGGCCAGCATGGAGCCACTCTGATTGGTCAGTGAGAACGCTGCTGGGGGATTTGGCTGTGCAGTTCCTATTGGGTGGGGAAAGCCAGTCCTATTGGTGAAAATAGGATCCTGGGAGCTCCTTTATAAGGGCTGCTTGGACGAAGGAACACAGTGCAGGCTGCTCCCTGAAGTGCTGTGTGTGTGTGTGAGGTCCCTGTAGGAGTGGCTGCTAAGCTTTGTTATTGTTTTTTTTAATCTGAGCCCAGTTAACCACCAATACCTGAGCAGGCATCTTCTTTCTCAGGGTCCACATATCCTAGATTACCTAGTTTATTAGACTTCAGAAATAAAGTAAGTTGATTAAAAGCAATCTATTTTGAAAAAAGTAAAAGCCTAATATGCAAATCGACCAAATGGCAGAATGAGTGGCCGCTATGATGCGCACTGACCACCAGGGGCAGACACTCCATGCAGGAGCTGCCCCCAGCCAACAGGTCCCAGGCCCACCAAGGCAGGTGCCAGCAGCTCTCCCCCCACACATTTCCCCACCAGTCACCCCACAAATCGGCCCTGATCTCTGACCAGGCCTAGGAGCCTTACCCATGCACAAATTTCGTGCACCGAGCCTCTAGTTTTGAAATAAAAGGAAATACAACATTTCAGCACACTTTTATGTAATTCAGTTACACAATTTTCTTGCTTAAATGTACTTTCCATAAAATATTGCTTATTCTTTAAAAGATGATGTCTATCCATTTTTTCGTAACTACGTGTTACACACCGATACCCACCTGTTGTAATTCAAACACCCTGCATTCTTCCCCTATTCAGGCCACGGGCAGGAGAGAGAAATTCCATTTCAGAATGGTTGTGAATCCGTCTGTTTGAATGATTTTAAATCTGGGTTTGAATCCCATAGTTTTAGTAGGACTCACTGGCCACTTACAGGAGGTAATTACCCTTTGTTTCTTTAAAAAAAAAAATTTGTAGCCGAAACTGGTGTGGCTCAGTGGATAGAGCGTCGGCCTGCAGACTGAAAGGTCCCAGGTTCGATTCCAGTCAAGGGCATGTACCTTGGTTGCAGGCACATCCCCAGTAGGAGGTGTGCAGGAGGCAGCCGATCGATGATTCTCTCTCATCGATGTTTCTAACTCTCTATCCCTCTCTCTTCCTCTCTGTAAAAAATCAATGAAATATATTTTAAAAGTTTGTGTAGTTTGCCATTAAACAATCAACAACACTCTCACCACCGACAGCCATGAATGCCTACAGCGAAAAGCGACCAATGACCGTTGTGGGGCTGAGGTGAGGGTGAGAAAAAAAGACCTCAGGAATCCTATCAATTCCATGCTTCCTTACGCCCAGCATGTAAAGGTGGTTTCCTATTTTATTTTATATTTTTTATTGATTTTTTACAGAGAGGAAGAGAGAGGGATAGAGAGTTAGAAACTCTGATGAGAGAGAATCATCGATCGGCTACCTCTTGCACACCCCCTCCTGGGGATGTGCCCGCAACCAAGGTCCATGCCCTTGACCGAAATCGAACCTGGGACCCTCGAGTCCGCAGGCTGACGCTCTATCCACTGAGCCAAACCGGTTTCGGAAAGGTGGTTTCCTATTTTAACAAAACCTCCGCCTGGAGGATCCCTGAGCTCTAAGTAGGTGCCAGAGTTTCCAGTTTCCACCCCAGTAACCGGGCCTGCCTCCTCCTGTCAGCAGACAATTAATAAAGTGTCAGATCCATGATCCATAGGGAGGCTCACTGGTGGAAGCACTCTAGATTAATATCTGGCCGTTTTTATTAAAAAGCAAGTCATTCTCATTCCGAAAAGCAGCCCGCATTAAGAAGATGAAAACCTCTCTCTTTAGGGTTTCATTAAAGTCGTGGGGGCTCGGGGTGGGTGGATAACAAGATTGGAGGGCGGACCCAAACCAGTGTGGCTCAGTGGATAGAGCATCCGTCTGCAGCCTGGAAGGTCCCGGGTTGGATTCCAGTCAAGGACTGTACATTGGTTGCGGGCACATCCCCGGTAGGGGGCGTGCAGAAGGCAGCTGATAGATGTTTCTCTATCATCAATGTTTCTAACTCTCTCTCCCTCTCCCTTCCTCTCTGCAAAAAATCAATAAAAATAGCCAAGACCGGTTTGGCTCAGTGGATAGACCGTCGGCCTACGGACTGAAGGGTCCCAGGTTTGATTCCGGTCAAGGGCACGTACCTTGGTTGCGAGCACATCCCCAGTAGGGGGTGTGCAGGAGGCAGCTGATCGATGTCTCTCTCTCATCGATGTTTCTAACTCTCTATCCCTCTCCCTTCCTCTCTGTAAAAAAATCAATAAAAAATATATTTTTTTAAAGAGAATGATGGGGTTATGTTGGTTAGTTTAGGGTGATGGGGTTCGGTTGATTGTTTTATGTTGATGGGTTTAGGTTGATTGGTTTAGGGCACATGTGTCAAACACAAGGCCCGCGGGCCAAATCCGTCCCGCCAGGCCTTGCAATGTGGCCCGCACCGCGCTGTCATCACTGCACTCCGCTGCGTTTCCATCACAATGACAGTTTATGACTGTTCAGTAAGCCATTCGGCCCGCGATTTAGACTGGATTTTAGATTTTGGCCCCTTCTCTGATTGAGTTCGACACCCCTAGTTTAGGGTGATGTGTTGGAGCTAGGGTCTTTTTAAAAACATAAGTCTATCTATTAAGTACCTACTGGTTGCTACCCTGTATTCCCAAAAATAAGACCGTGTCTTATATTAATTTTTGCTCCCAAAGATGCACTAGGTCTTATTTTCAGGGGATGTCTTATTTTTCCATGAAGAAGAATACGGTACCCATTTATTGTTAAATGAAAATAAAGGAAATGGCTGAAACTGGTTTGGCTCAATGGATAGAGCATCGGCTTGGGGACTGAAAGGTCCCAGGTTTGATTCCGGTCAAGGGCATGTACCTGGGTTGCAGGCATATCCCCAGTAGGGGGTGTGCAAGAGGCAACTGATCGATGACTCTCTCTCATTGATGTTTCTAACTCTCTATCTCTCTCCCTTCCTCTCTGTACAAAATCAATAAAATATATTTAAAAAAAAAAAAAAAAGGAAATGTATTACCTGTATACAGTACTGCAGTACGGTCGTTGTCAACACAAACCAGACAAACTGAATCCTACAGCATCAAGAATTGACTTATTTATTCAATGACAATCATATCGTCATCATCTGGAACATCATCCTCACAATCCAATTCCTGAATTTCCCGGTGAATTTCTTGTTACTCCATTTCTTTCAGAATCCGTGGACCAAATCTCTCATGTTTAGCCTAGGGGGGGGGGCCTTATTTTCGGGGAGGGATGCCTTATATTTCACTCAGAAGGAAACCTGTAAGTAGGTCTTATTTTCGGAGGATGTCTTATTTTCGGGGAAACACGGTGAGCACACAAAAAGACCGCCTGTGTTCAGAAAGTGCATGCCTCTGCGAGGCCCCGGGGCTGTGTTACACGGATGAGGCGTGAGGCTCCGTCTGCGTGTCTGAGGTTTGAGCAGCGTGGCGGGCAGACGCCGGGGCCTGCGGGGGTGCAGGTCAGGGCAGCGCGGGGGCGCCCCGTCTCACACCCCGTCTTTGCCGATGGTTCCCTCGGCGAAGCATCGCGTTGGGGGTGATTTTACCGTTTCTGACCCGGCGTCCGGTACCCGCTCCCTCCGTCTGGCCCGGCGACGGCAGAAAGTCGTCAGCGTAATCCCCGTAAGAGGGCTTTGTTTTCCTTTTTGTCACCCAGCACATTTTTATTGTCAGGGCGGCTGCTAATTCCTCATTTCTATTTACTCTGGCCGGGGAAGTTCCGCAAATAGCTGGGGACTATTTAGGGGAAAATGCTTTAAATCCTGGGTTCTGTCCTAGCCTGTGGGCCGGCGAACACAGCACAGACTCCGACCTCATGACTCCCCCCATTCTCCCCTCCTTCCCCCCAAGATGAAGGCATGAGTAACAGACAAGGTCTGCCTTCCTCTTCTGCCAACTGGGGTTTCCTGGCCCCACCGCCCCCATCCTCCCAGGCCAGGCTCAGCTCCAGGATGGCGGAGCGAGGCTGTATTCCTCACAGGTTCCGCTGGAAAAAATTCAGAGGTCCTTGCCCGGCTGGTGTGGCTCAGTGGTTGAGTGTCGACCTATGAACCGGGAGGTCAGGGGTTCGATTCCCAGTCAGGGCACTTGTCCAGGCTCCTTAAGAATCACCTCAACCTCGCTAAGTTCTATCCGGTGCCCCTGGAAAGAAAGGGAAAGTTGATACTCAACCATTGAACCACACCAGCCAGGAAGTCCCAGTTTGATCCCCGATCGGGGCACATGGTTGCAGGCTCCATCTCCAGTAGGGGGCCTGCAGGAGGCAGCCAATCAGAGATTCTCTCTCATCATGATGTTTCTTTCTCTCTCTCTCCCTCTCCCTTCCTCTCTGAAATCAATTTTTAAAAAGTTATTTTTTTTTAAGCCCTGGCTGGTTTGGCTCAGTGGGTAGAGTGTTGGTCTGTGGACTGAAGGGTCCCGGGTTCGATTCTGGTCAGGGGCGTGTACCTTGGTTGCTGGCACTTCCCCAGTAGGGGGTGTGCAGGAGGCAGCTGGTCGGTGCTTCTCTCTCCTCCATATTTCTAACTCTCTATCCCTCTCTCTTCCTCTCCGTAAAAAATCAATAAAAAAATACCCAGGCCGTAGTATTTTGTGGAAGAGCCACACTCAAGGAGCCAAAGAGCTGCGTGTGGCTCTCGAGCCGCGGTTTGCCGACCATGGTCTTGGGACCACAGGGGAGCCACACCTCTCTGCTCTCCTCAGCCAGGGACCGTGTTTTTAATTCTGTGCGAACCCTGCGTAAACCTCGGAAGGCATGACGCCGGGGTCCACTTTTAAATAAACGTGATGGATGGATGGGCCTGGGCCTAGCTGGAGGCCCCTCCCAGCAGCCCCCTGTGCGTGGACCAGCCTGGGGCGGTGTTTACCAGCTCGAGGTGAGACGGACCAGCCTCCACCCCGTTGACAGCCTGTTGGGGGTCATGTTGGGAATCCAGAGGTGTCACCTGCCATGGGGAGGTGTTGGGCTGACGGTTAGGCGAGTGCCGGCTAGAATTCACGGACCTCCCTGGAGAGCGGGGCTGCAGGCGGGAGAATCGATGCTCGTGGGGGTGACGTGTGTGGTCTGAATCCAGCCCCCTGGGGCTCCCTTCCCCCCCCTCCCCTCTCCTCTGAATTGTCAGTGTCCTTTCCTTCGACATTTCCAATTTTTGTGTTCTGATGGAGAACGTAGCCATCTTACTCCGGCGAACAAAAGATCCTTTTGAAGCATCCAGCCCTAGCCGGTGTGGCTCAGTGGATAGAGCATCAGCCTGTGGACGGAAGGGTCCAGGGTTTAATTCCGGTCAAGGGTACATGCCTGGGTTGCGGGATTGATCCCCCAGTAGGGGGTGTGATGCTGGAGGCAGCTGGACCAATGATGGATCTCTCATCATCGATGTTTCTCTCTCTCTCTCTCCCTCTCCTTTCCTCTCTGAAATTAATAAAAGAATTTAAAAAAAAAAAAAAAAAGAATCCAGCCAAAACCTGTTTGGCTGAGTGCGTCGTAGAGCGTCAATCTGTGGACTGAAAGATCCCAGGTTCAATTCCTGTCACAGGCATGTGCCTTTGTTGCGAGCACATCCCCGGTAGGGGGTGTGCAGGAGGCAGCTGATCGATGATTCTCTCTCATCGATGTTTCTGACTCTCTATCCCTCTCCCTTCCTCTCTGTAAAAAATCTTTAAGACATATTTAAAGAAAAAAGAGAGAGAGAGAGAGAGAGAGAGACCAGAATTTCTCCCTGAATCTGTCCTAGCTCCTCTCGCCGCCCCATCCCCCTTACGATCGTCGCACCGCATTCCGCAGGTGCACGTTTAACGCAAAGTCCCTCGCTTTTCTCCGGGGAAGATAGAAAGTACTGATTGGTGCTCCTTATTTAGCAATCTCGATTTCTTTTGGCAGGCTGCATCGCTGGATCAGAACCAAAGAAAAAAAGAGATGAAATATATCAGGAATAAACATTAAATCTTATATTTAAATTAAACGTGTTATACAGATTTTAAAGAGAGAGAGAGAGAGAGAGAGAGAGAGAGAGAGAGAGAGAGAGAGAGAGAAGCAAGCACAGATGTGGGGAACAATGAAGCCTGAGGCTCTCAGCACACACTTACAGCTAAGCCCCTGGGAGGATGTGAATGCTGAACGCCAAAGTCGGCCTTCCGCTCACCGCAGGCATCTTGGAGGCAGACTGCAGGTCACCATCGGCATTCTTTCTTTCTTTCTTTTTTTCTTTTTTTTCTTTTTTTTAATATATCTTATTGATTTTTTACAGGGAGGAAGAGAGAGGGATAGAGAGTTAGAAACATCAATGAGAGAGAATCATCGATCAGCTGCCTCCCGCACACTCCCTGCTGAGGATGTGCCCGCAACCAAGGGACATGCCCTTGACAGGAATTGAACCCGGGACCTTTCAGTCCGCAGGCCGACGCTCTATCCACTGAGCCACACCGGTTTCGGCCAGGCTCATCACTGTCTGCTCGATAGAGCCAGTTCATTTCTGCTCTTGGGTCTGTTCTTTGCTATTCACATTCTCGCCTTCCCCTCCCCGCCCACCCCCCATGAAGCTGTATTAATTACCAGGCATGGACGATATCAGAGAGTTTCGTCAAGCAAGGACGTCGATAACCCTTTTCTCCCTTTGACCTCTAAATCGTGTTGCTGTGCATAAGCTATTTCTGTATGCCGTGTTATGACACAATCCAACATTATTAGTGTTAACATTTGGAAATCAGGAGTGGAGGGCTCTTCAAGGGATTCATGTGATTAACAATCAAGGAGATAAACCTGCGTTTCTGAAAGCAGGCGAACTGGATCCGTGCGGTTGTGCCGCTTGGGAAACACACACACACACACACACACACACACACGCACACGGCTGGGTTTTCTGTGTGTGGTGCGTATGGTGAGACGCACTGATGACCCATTTTTCAAGTCTTTTGTGTTTGTATCTGTACAGGACTCTTTTTTTTTTTTTAACATATTTTATTGATTTTTTACAGAGAGGAAGGGAGAGGGACAGAGAGCTAGAAACATCAATGAGAGAGGAACATTGATCAGCCGCCTCCTGCACACCTCTCACTGTGTATGTGTCCGAAACCAAGGCACACGCTCCTGACCGGAATCGAACCTGGGACCCTTGAGTCCACAGGGCAATGCTCTATCCATTGAGCCAAACCAGTTTCGGCTGTATAGGACTCTCTTGATTGTGGTCCTGTTGTCCCTTCATCGAGGCTACAGCCTAAAGCCGGTGCCTTGACAGTGACGGAATCAATGTCATCGGTCGGCGAGGTTCCGTCACGTTCAAGGTCGGCTTCAGACCGCCTTTTTTTTAATATATTTTTATTGATTTTTTTACAGAGAGGATGAGAGAGAATCATTGACCAGCTGCCTCTTGCATACCCCCTCCTGGGGATGTGCCTGCAACCAAGGGACATGCCCTTGACCGGAATCGAACCTGGGACCCTTCAGTCTGCAGGCCGACGCTCTGTCCACTGAGCCACACCGGTTTTGGCCATGCCTCAAACTTTTAAGGTGTTTCGAGAAAGTGTGATTTCAGTTTGGTCCAAAGTCTCGCTGTTTCATTTTTTTTTTTCCCAAGGCCATGCAGAAAACGGGCTGGGACGCAGGCTTGAAAGAAAAAGTTTCATAAGGGGGAGGGGGAAAAAAGGATTAATTTGATAACTGTCCTCAGACTTATTTCCCATAAGTTAAGGTACTGACATAGGCCACTAGCTCTCAGTGATCTGGATCCTTTGTACTTTATTTTTTATAAAACATAAGATCACTGGATATACTTATGGATTTGTAAAACCACGTATTTTCAAGATGTTTGTCATGCCCGCACATTTTCTAAACGGCTCTTTGGGTTCTCCAAGACAGTGAGCAGCAAGGAACCTTTGAAACTATGTTTAGAAGGTTTTCATTTGTGTGGGAAGGATTAGAGTTTTCTGTTGATAAGTTATTTTAGATTTTTATTTTTTGAATTCAGAGAAGAGGGGAAGGGGGGAGAGAGAGAGAGAGAGGACAGAGACAGACAGAGAAAGATTGAGAGAGAGAGAGATTGAGAGAGGGAGAGACTTATTGTCCCATCCACCTATGAATTCATTGATTTTTCTATGTGCCCTCCCTGGGATGGGACCTGCCACCTCGGGGTATTGAGGACCCACTGAGCTACCCGGCCAGCCCAGGGCAGACACTTCGGAACCCACCTTCACTCTCCGGTGTGGCTCAGTGGCTAGAGCATCAGCCTGTGGACTGAAAGGTCCTGGGTTCAATTCCGGTCAAGGGCATGTACCTGGGTTGCGGGCACATCCCCAGGAGGAGGTGTGCAAGAGGCAGCTGATCGATGATGATTCTCTCTCATCGATGTCTCTAACTCTCTGTCCCTCTCCTTTCCTCTCTCTGTAAAAAAAAAAAAAATCAATAAGATATATTTAAAATAAATAAAATGGCCCAATGAGCCCGGATGTTGTTGGAAGTTGGATCATGTCCCGGGAGATACGTGCGCTGACATGACCACGGATGCCAACACGCAGTCCTGTGCGCCTCTCTCACACTTCCCTCGCTGAATCTGAGTTGATTTTTAAAATATGCGAGCTTTTGCAGCTCCTCCTGCGGTTTTGAAATGCTAAGAGGCAGAACCTCGAGGCAAGGTTTTAAGAATCGGCGGCTCTTCGGCTCTTCTCTTCGCGTTAATGAGAGCAGCAGAGAAATGTACTCCAGTGCCATGTGTTCCGCCTGCACAGACGGGTCCAGTTCGGACGTCCGGGAATGCCATCCCTGAGTCCTCTCCTCTCTCTGTTTGTCCGGGAGCCGTCGGAGGGCCTTAGGCCCCGGTCCCCGTCGGGATCGCGCCTGCCAGCCTCGCTCCCTCTCCGAGTCCCGTAATTTTCCATCTCTGGCTCCACCGGCTCCACCGGCGGCTCCCGGGACATTTCGGCTGCTCGCACGTCAGGAACCTCCAACTCCGTGTGGGTGTCAGGAGCCGGTTTGAAACGCGGAGGCGGAAGGAGAGCCATATGTCCCTAATGGTTGGGTTTTATTTTATTTTATTTTTTTTTAAGTGAACGCAAGGCTGCCAGCTTAAGGGGGAGACGGGGGGGGGGGGGGAGCCAGCTCCGACGTAAGAGCCCACCCGAGAGCCAGGCCGGGCAGCCGGGCGGGCTGAGGCACGTCCATCCCCCGCAGGACCAGCAGCCAGGCCCCAGGGGCTGCTGGGAGAATCCTCAGAGTTCAAACGATGCTGCTGCGTTCTGGTGGATTCAAAAAGTGTGCTGAAAGGTCAGTGTTTCGCCTGATACGTTTGAAAATGCATAGATTCGCCGGTTCCTTTGAAATCCGGTTCCCGCCCTCCTGCATGGAGGAGGGAGCTGCTGGCACCTGCTGGCGTCCGTGACCCCGGGTGACCCCTGTGGGTGCCGGGAGAGCAGGTGCATGCCGGACAGAGGAGGGGGTCCGTGAACCTGTATGCGAAAACTGCCTGTACGTGTAAGGGCTGCACTGGGGGCCACTGTTTTGAACAAGGTCTGAGGCTCAGAAAGCCAAAGACGGTTCCTGTTTCTTGGCGTGTCCGTGGGAGGGCGGGGGAGTCCCTGGTCGTGCGTTTTGCACGGGAGCTCGTGACGGGTGAGCCTCGGGTTCAGGTAGAAGCCAGATAAAGGCCGTTCTGGCCAATATTTGTTCTCCTGGCAGCTCCGCCCGGCTTAGCCATGCTGCCTGGGGCTTTGCGCCTGTTGATCCCCGGATTAGACTCCAAGGAGGCAGATGGGGTCAAACCCCTGAGTCCTTTGGACTGTTTTCTTTTTTTTCTTTTTTAATTGATTATGGTATCACATAATTGTCCTCATTTCCCCATTCCCATCCCAAACCCCTCCCCACATACGCCCCCTCCCCCCTGTTGTCCCTGGCCACTGGCTAGACCCATAGGCAGGCACACAAGTCCTTTGGTTGATCTCTCCCTCCTACCCCCACCCTCCCCTGCCTTCCCTCTGAGGTTTGAAAGTCTGATCGCTGCTACACTTTTCTTTTTTTTCCTTTTTTTAATATTAATATATTTTATTGAATTTTTACAGAGAGGAAGGGAGAGAGATAGAGCTAGAAACATCGATGAGAGAGAAACACTGATCAGCTGCCTCCTGCACACCCTCCCACTGGGGATGTTCCGGTCAAGGTACATGCCCTTGACCGGAATCGAACCTGGGACCCTTCAGTCTGCAGGCTGACGCACTACCCACTGAGCCACACCGGTTTCGGCTTTTGAACCATTTTCATCTGGCAATTCCGGTTCTGCTGTCTTGCAGACTTGCCCTTTGAGGGGATCACACCCTCACCAGGTGCCCACGGTGGGGGGAGGGGGATCCATAGCGGATGTCGGTGTCACGGCCTTGGCCGCGGGCTTTCCGGCGGGTCCCTGTGGGGTGTCTGGGCTGTACGTCGTCAGGGTGCGGACTCCGTGCCTCTGAGAACAAGGGAGCCCTCGGGGGGGGATGTGGCGGGGCCTCACGCCCATCCTCCCGCAGCCCAGTCCGTGGGAAAGGGCTGGCATTTGGGTGCTGCTGGGAGCACACGAAGGGGAGGTCTCTGTGTATCTCCGTGAAGAAAGGATGTAGTGTGTGTGTGTGTGTGTGTGTGTGTCTGGCACCTGTGGCGGCAGGAGCAGTTGATTGCTTCCGAAGGCTTTGTCCCAGCGCCAGCCTCGGCGGCTTTGTAAACTCTGAGCTTGGCACCGGGCACCGGACATGCAGGCGCGGGAGACCCGAGTGCATTGTGTCGGTTCTGAAGGGCAGGGCGGAGGCTTGCAGCCTCTGCGTAAGCTGTGTTGTTGCCACAGGGGCTGTGGCTCAGGGGCAGGGACTGGCCCTGTCACGTGTCCCACCTGCAGATTCGTGAGGGTGGCCCGTGGCGTGAGACCTAAGGGTTGGCATCTTTATTAAGTAAGCATTCGTGTTTTCGGGGCTCCGGAAAATAATAGAGTGAGTAAGGCATGGGTGACATAAGTCAAATAGGGAGTTCACACCGAGTGGTCAGATGATGATGATCTCTGAACTCATAATCATCTGGCCACTCAGTGTCTATCCTATAGAATAAAAGGCTAATATGCAAATTGTCCCCTCGACCAGGATTTCGACCAGCAGGCAGGCCGGACCCCACCCATGTGCGAATTCATGCACCGGGCCTCTAATACACACACACACACACTGAGTGGTCAGATTATTATGTGTTCAGAGATCATCATCATCTGGCCACTCAGTGTATATATATACAATATATATTTTTTAAATATATTTTATTGATTCTTTTACAGAGAGAAAGGGAGAGGGATAGAAAGTTAGAAACATCAATGAGAGAAAAACATCGATCAGCTGCCTCCTGCACACTCCCTACCGGGGATGTGCCAGCAACTAAGGTACATGCCCTTGACAAGAATCGAACCTGGGACCCTTGAGTCCGCAGGCCGACACTCTATCCACTGAGCCAAACCTGTTAGGGCTCAGTGTATATATTTTAATAGTGTACAGAAAAACTGCCCTCCTAACAGATTACAAAGAATAAAAAAATAAAATAAAATAAAAACCTTTAGGATATTATCAGTCCAAATGAAAACATTTCATAATGGGAAGTGCAAAAGCCATGGTAAGCATATAATCTGGTTGGAGATTATAGGCGCTCGTCTGTATTATGTACATTCACGAACAACTGGGAGGAAATTCAAACGAGACAAAAATATAACGATGTCGCGAGAAAAAAATAGATGTTGCAGCAGCTGAGGGCAGACACTGAGCTAACGGGGCAGATATGCAGAGCGAGGAGGTATTTTTAAGATGGACCTTAAAAATGGGTAGAGCCGCCAAGACCGGTTTGGCTCAATGGATAGAGTGTTAGCTTGGGGACTGAAGGGTCCAGAGTTCGATTCCGATCAAGGGCATGAACCTTGGTTGCGGGCATATCCCCAGTGGATCCATGATTCTCTCTCATCGATGTTTCTCTCTCATCGATGCCCATGTCGCCTCCCCCTGGCCAGGCTGGCCGGACCCCACCCATGCACGAATTTGGCTGGCCTGCCTGCTGGTCGAACTCCTGGTCGAGGGGACAATTTGCATATTAGCCTTTTATTCTATAGGATAGACACTGAGTGGCCAGATGATTATGGATCCACTGGGGATATGCCTGCAACCAAGGTACAGGCAGCTGATCCATGATTCTCTCTCATCGATGTTTCTAACTATCTCTCTCCCTTCCTCTCTGTACAAAATCAATAAAATATATATATATTTTTTTTTAAATGGGTAGAGCCCTTGCAGGTTTGGCTCAGTGGATAGAGCGTCAGCCTGCGGACTGAATGGGTCAAGGGCAAGTGCCTGGGTTGCGAGCTCGATCCCCCAGTAGGGGGCGTGCAGGAGGCAGCCGATCCATGATTCTCTCTCATCATGGATGTTTCTATCTCTCTCTCCCTCTCCCTTCCTCTCTGAAGTCAATAAAAATAAATATATTTTAAAGAAAAGGGTTGAGCCGATGCTGGTTTAGCTCAGTGGATGGAGCGTCGGCCTGCGGACTGAGGGGTCCCAGGTTCGATTCCGGTCAAGGGCATGTACCTTGGTGGCGGGCACATCCCCAGTAGGGGGTGTGCAAGAGGCAGCTGATCGATGATTCTCTCTCATCGATGTTTCTAACTATTTATCCCTCTCCCTTCCTCTCTGTAAAAAAAAATCAATAAAATATATTTTTTTTAAAAAAGAAAAGGGTTGAGAGTCTGTCCCCTCCACAAAGGGCATTCCAGACCCTGACGTTCTAGAAGGAAAGGGAGAGTGTTTCGCTTCCAATTCCCATTCAGCGTCTGGTTCAGGGAACAAGCATTTAGACACAGCACCGACGTTTGATCTTCTCCCCCGTGAGTCATTCCGTCTCTCTCATGTTCAGCCAAAGCCAGTGAAGCGGTGTAGCTGCTTGATTTTGCCGGGCGAGTTAGAAAGAGGTAGTCGCCTGGAAAATGCTAGGCCGGTCGGACAGACGGAGGCCAGTTTTCTCCCCGTCTTGGGAGGGTGCCGGGTTTCGCCGGGCTGACTTAGTAGCTAACGACACAGAAAGAACCTGCGCGACACGTTCCCCGCACCCATGCCTCTCTGCACCCAGCCCTCCCGGCACCCAGGGAGTGGCAGGAGTAGGTGTTATGGCCGCCCACCCACCTCCACCCCAACTAAGTGTTATTTTTGTCAACGTACAGATTTTTTCTCTTGCAGTTGAATAGTAAAAAAGGACACAAATAACAAAATGGGGAGACTTCCGCTCCAGCGTTGACATTGTTCCTTCGTGCGCATCGTCGCTACCAGTGGAATGGCCGGACGGTCCCTTAGACTTTTATATATATAGTAGAGGCCCAGTGCATGAAATTCGTGCACTGGAGGGTGGGGAATGTGGGTCCCTCAACCCAGCCTGCACCCTCTCCAATCTGGGACCCCTCAAGGGATGTCCAACTGCCCGATCCAGGTAGGATCAGGCCTAAACAGGCAGTCAGACATCCCTCTCACAATCCAGGACTGCTGGCTCCCAACTGCTTGCCTGCTTGCTTTCCTGATTGTCCCTAACCGCTTCTGCCTGCCAGCCTGATCACCCCCTAACCACTCCCCTGACAGCCTGATTGACGCCTAACTCCCCTGCTGACCTGATCGCCCACAACTGCCCTCCCTTGCAGACCTGGTCCCTCCCAACTGCCCTCTCCTGCAGACCATCCTGTGGTGGCCATTTTGTGTCCACCTGGGGCCAGCCATCTTGTGCGTGTCGGAGTGATGGTCCGTTTGCCTATTACTCTTTTACTCGATAGGATAGATCGCATGTTTCTCTGACTTGGGTTTCTTAAACTACGTGTACGTGGCAGGGGAGACCGAGAGCAGCCATCTCCTAGGAGAGGAGGGCAGATTCCGAGTGTCTGGTCGCCATCACGGTGCTAATCTGTTCTGATGAAAGCGTGGCCGCTCCTGCCCGCGCCTGCCTTGTTCCGGGATCGGCAGGCGGGCCCGCGGAGACCCGGGAGCTTACTCTGTGGGCCCTGCGTCCTCGCTGTCCTTCCTCCAGGGGAATGTGAGAAACATCGCTGCGCTGTGATCATGTCAGAGCCACCTGATTCTGTTTGCATCGGGAAGAGGTAACCGCTTCCATTGATTGAGGGCCACGGAGGCGAGACCGCGCAGGTAGTTTCCAGAAATACTCAATCTGTAAGCAGTCCCCCTCGGTGAGCAGGAGACGGTGCCTAAGGAACTTCTATCGACACGTATCCCCGAGGGTCAGACGAAGTGTTTTCTAAGGGGTAATTGAGTGGTAGCTCTTTGAAAAGGATTTTAGTGCCTTGTCCATATGTTTCTTGGCGATGTCGATCGTTTATATCACATGTGTCAAACACAAGGCCCGCGGGCCAAATCCGTCCCGCCAGGCCTTGCAATGTGGCCCGCACCGCGCTGTCATCACTGCACTCCGCTGCGTTTCCATCACAATGACAGTTTATGACTGTTCTGTAAACCATTTGGCCCGCGATTTAGGCTGGATTTTAGATTTTGGCCCCTTCTCTGATTGAGTTTGACACCCCTAGTTTATATGATCTTGATCAGCGACGCTACGAACAGAATTTGTTGTGTGGGTGGTATTTTTTTTTTTAACTTATTTGGACTTTATATATTTTTTTAATATATTTTATTGATTTTTTTACAGAGAGGAAGGGAGAGAGATAGAGAGCTAGTAATGTCGATGAGACAGAAACATCGACCAGCTGCCTTTTGCACACCCCCTACCGGGGATGTGCCCGCAGCCAAGGTACATGCCCCTGACCGGAATCGAACCTGGGACCTTTCAGTCCGCAGACCGACGCTCTACCACTGAGCCAAACTGGTTTCGGCTATGTCCCGAACTTTTGATGGCATGTATGTATGTAGCCCATGGGACTCCCCTTATCAGGCGGTTCACTGAGAATACACGTGACAAAGAACACACACCGCCCTGTGGGGCTGGGGCTGGCCAGAGCCATCACCCTGTGGCATCTTCAGATGGAGCTGGTTGATGATCACAAGACGTAGTCGTGGTCAAGAAGCAAACGAGCCAAAACCCGTTTAGCTCGGTGGATAGAGCGTCGGCCTGTGGACTGAAGGGTCCCGGGTTCGATTCCGGTCAAGGGCATGGACCTTGGTTGTGGACACATCCCCAGTGCGGGGGGGGGGGGGGGGGGGCCGGGTGGTGCAGGAGGCAGCTGATGGATGTTTCTCTCTCATCGATGTTTCTATCTCTCTATCCCTATATAAAATCAATAAAATTAAATTAAATTTTAAAAAAAGAAGCAAACGAGGAGCAGGAAGGACCAGGTTCGAGTCCAGGCCTTGCCGCTCGCTGAGTCGAATGTGTTTTTGGGACGTGGCCTCCCCAGGCTCTCGCTCCCTCACTTGTAAAATGCGTTCCGGGGAGGGGACGTGGGGGCCCTGGTGAGGATTAATGAGGTTCCACACGCGAAGTGCCTGGAGCGAGGGCCCCGTGGGGTAAAAACTAATGTCAGAATAGTTTAACGGGATGACTCAGGGCGCCGGCATTTGCTGCACACGGTGCACAGCTCACAGCTCCTCCATCTTCCTCCCCCGGATCCGTGTGAAGTTCTGCTGGTTCTATTTCAACTTCTCCCAGCATCAACCTTAGCTAGAAATCCCAGCGGCTTCCTCTCCCTTCCCAACCCTACATGTAGCCTCTGCTAACAAGACCTGATGTGTTTGCCAACACCGGTGTGGCTCAGTGGATAGAGCGTCGGCCTGCGGACTGAAGGGTCCCGGGTTCGATTCCGGTCAAGGGCGTGTACCTTGGTTGCGGGCACATCCCCGGTAGGAGGTGTGCAGGAGGCAGCTGGTGGATGTTTCTCTCTCATCAGTGTTTCTAACTTTCTATCTCTCTCCCTTCCTCTCTGTAAAAAAATCAATAAAATATGTTTAAAAAAAAAAAAAAAAGAAAGAAACATTGATGAGGGAGAAACATCGATCAGCTGCCTCCTGCACACCTCCTACTGGGGATGTGCCTGCAACCAATACATGCCCTTGACCGGAATCGAACCCGGGACCCTTCAGTCCGCAGGCCGACGCTCTATCCACCGAGCCACACCGGGTAGGGCCTGCCTGGTTCTTGTTTTGGATTTCCTATCTCAGCTGTTATGGTTCCTGTCTCTGTGCTGAAGTCCTCGCTGCCCTCAGTGAGCACCCTCAGCACCAGCGGAACTCCGCATCTGCTAGGCCGGTGGTTGGCGAACCGCGGCTCTCCGGCCCCGTGAGGGCGGCCCTTCCACAAGAACACCGCGGCCTGGGCCAGCCCGTGTGGGAGACATGGCGTTCGAAGACGTTGACGTTTAGACGATGTGGCTCTCCAGAGAAACGCCCATCGTGGTGCTGTTGGCATTGGGCTCTGCGGACGGATGCGTTTGCCGACCGCGGGGCTGGCTGGCTGAGGACCCGCTGGAGCCCGAGGAGGAGGCTGACCCTGGGCAGCGGTTCTTCGCTTTAGGGGGCCCCTGGGACTGCCGAGCCTGCCCCCCAACTGGGGTGTCACCTGTGTGCCAGGCGCCCCGGCCCTGGGATGGTCGAATGTGCAGGTCAGACCGAGCGGATGTGGGTGCTGAGCCTCTGATGGGGAAGCCTGGGGGGGGTTATGTCCCTGGGGTCTCTGTGCCCACAGCCCAGGGGAGACACGGGCCGAGGAGCATTTGGGGGAAAGGGGGATGGTGATGGGGGTGATGGTGGGGGGGGTGCATGGGAGGGGGCTTCTCTCCCCCTCTCTCACGGACTCTCACAAAAGCCACACTGCCCCCGGCCGCCCCGTGGGGGGCAGCGGGCCCCGTGAAGTTACGTTCGGTTCTCGGCGAAGGCACGCCGCAGCCAGCTCCTTTTTATAGCTCACAATCATCCCCAGCCTATAATAAGCACCAGGAAAACGCCGCACAAAAGCCCTTTCAGAATCTCACGGAGGCTTTTAAACAATGGGGGCGGCCAGGAAAGGTCACCCAGAGTGCCTCGCTGTCAGGGCTCCGCGGGCCTGGAGAGCGCCAGCCTGACGTCTCCGAACAGAGTCTCCCCTCTCGGGGGCGCGGGGCCCGCCGATCGGCGTCACCGGGACATGCACACAGGCAAAGGCCTTCGGGGGGCGTGGGGGACCTTCAGCACCGGGTTCCCCCTCCACGCGGAGTCACGTTAATACGTGACGGTGTCCGTGTTCACCGAGGCCTGCCATGGGCCCAATCCCCGGGGTGCAGGAACCTAACCCTAACCCTAACCCTAAACCCTAACCGTAACCCTAACCCTAAACCTAAACCCTAACCCTAAACCCTAAACCCTAACCCTAACTCTAACCCTAAACCCTAACCCTAACCCTAACCCTAAACCCTAACCCTAACCCTAAACCCTAACCCTAACCCTAACCCTAACCCTAACCCTAACCCTAACCCTAACCCTAACCCTAACCCTAACCCTAAACCCTAACCCAAACCCTAACCCTAACCCTAAACCCTAACCCTAACCCTAAACCCTAACCCAAACCCTAACCCTAAACCCTAAACCCTAACCCTAACCCTAAACCCTAACCCTAACCCTAAACCCTAACCCTAACCCTAACAGGTGCAGGATTTTAACCCCTCGATTGTCACGGTGTCTTCAGGGAGGCGGTGCTGTCAGACCCCATCACACAGATGATTCCCTGTGGCTTCACGTGTCACTCACGTGTCAAGGGACAGAGGTAGCAGGGGGAAGCTGGACTCCAGGCCCCGGATGCTGGCTCCATAAGAAGTATTTCCAGCTGCGTCTGTCCCAGTAGCTTCCGGGACATCAGCAACGCGCTCCTGCCTCGCAGGCACTCAGACACACGCACACACATCCAAGAGGCCCTGCTTTCTGCCAGGCAAGATGCCGGCCTTAAGAGAATAACAAAGCCCTGGCTGGTGCAGCTCAGTGGAGAGAGCGTCGGGCCTGCGGACGGAAGGGTCCCAGGTTTGATTCCGGTCAAGGGCATGTGCCTTGGTGGCGGGCACATCCCCGGTAGGGGTGTGCAGGAGGCAACTGATCGATGTTTCTCTCTCGTCGAAGTTTCTAGCTCTCCATCCCTCTCTCTTCCTCTCTGTAAAGAAATAAATAAATAATATTATATATGTAAAGAATCCTCACTTAAAAAAAAATACATATTAAACTTCGGAGCAAGTCTGCCTCCTGCTGTGAGCGTGACAGCTGCATGGCACTGAGGGAGTTTTCTGAGGAGACAGGTGGTGGTGTTAATTAACGTGGCTTTCGTGGGTTATGTAATGCGATGTGCTGGAATCGGCTGGGGGGGCGGGGGGAGCTGCATACTTCAGGGAGCCGAGGTTTTTTAAAAAGCGAAGATGCTGCCAGTTCTCCGCAGGAAGAAGATTCACTCAGAATGCAGGGGGTGTTAACAGAACACAGCGTGAGGATGTCCTCAGTGGGTGAGGAGTCCGCCCCGCAACCCTGTGGATCTCCTATTTAAGAAATTACCATGGTTGCCTTAGCCGGTGTGGCTCAGTGGATAGAGCGTCGGCCTGTGGACTGAAGGGTCCCAGGTTCAATTCCGGTCAAGGGCACAGGCCCGGGTTGCGGGCTCGATCCCCAGTGGTGGGCATGCAGGGAGCAGCCAGTCAATGGTTCTCTCTCATCATGGATGCTTTTATTTCTCCCTCTCCCTTCCTCTCTGAAATCAACAAAAAAAATTTAAAGAAAGAAAGAAAGAAAGAAAGAAAGAAAGAAAGAAAGAAAGAAAGAAAGAAAGAAAGAAAGAAAGAAAACCACCACTGATAAGTTTAGGTGTAGTTTCAAAGTAAAATACCCACAATTATCATATATATATATATATATATATATATATATATATATATATATATATATATATTGTCTTGATTTTTTACAGAGAGGAAGGGAGAGGGATAGAGCGCAAGAAGCATCGATGAGAGAGAAACATCCACCAGCTGCCTCCTGCACATCCCCTACTGGGGATGTGCCCGCAACCAAGGTCCATGCCCTTGATCGGAATCGAACCTGGGACCCTTCAGTCCTCAGGCTGATGCTCTATCCATGGAGCCAAACCAGATAGGGCACCCACAATAATCTTTTTAAAATATTTTAAAATTACTCTTTTCGCTGCATGCTATCTGTGTGAAGCTGGATTTTCTTCATGTATTTCCATCAGAACAACATAGCTCTGGGTAGACAGAATCAGAAACAGACTCAGAGTTTAGCTGCTTCTGTCAAGCCAGACCTCGGTGGCATTTGCAAAAATGAAGAGCTGTACTGCACTTAGAGATAAATGTTTGTTTTATAAAATACAACCTCTTTTCAACAAAAGTATACGGTCTTATTTAGTATGTGATGTTTTATATCATGTGTGTCATTGGGTTGTTACTATTTTAAGTCCTTTTTTTAAATTCTCAGGTTTAACTTTCCACATGGTAAATATACACGGAGTGGCCAGATGATGATGATCTCTGAACGCATCATAATCTGGCCACTCAGTGTCTATCCTATAGAATAAAAGGCTAATATGCAAATTGCCCCCTCCACCAGGAGTGCTACCAGCAGGTAGGCCGGCCAACCGCCCATGTCCCCTCCCCCTGGCCAGGCTGGCCGGCCCCCACCCATACAAGAATTCATGCACCAGTCCTCTAATATATATGTAATACACAGAGTGGCCAGATTATTATGCGTTAAGAGATCGTAATAATCTGGCCACTCGGTAGATGGATGGATAGATAGATAGATACACACACATACACACACACACACACAGAGTGGCCAGATTGTTATGCATTCAGAGATCATTGTAATATGACCACTCAGTGTAGATAAATAGATAGATAGATAGATAGATAGATAGATAGATAGATAGATGGATAGGTGGGGTGGATGGATGGATGGATAGATAGATAGATGGATGGATGGATGGATAGGTGGGTGGATGGATGGATGGATGGATAAATAGATAAATGGATGGATGGATGGATGGATGGATGGATAGGTGGGTGAGTGGGTGGATGGATGGATGGATGGATGGATAGATAGATAGATAGATAGATAGATAGATAGATCCCCATAAACAAAAGGTCTTTGGTGCCACAGTCATTTTAACGCAGTGAAGAGGAGGGACGAGGGCTGGGGACCAGGTTTGAGAACCGTGTGTTAGGCACAGGGACTGCAGCCTCAAAGACCGTCTCCCCCTTCGCCATCTGATAGGGAAGCGGAAGGGGCAGGGCAGCTGGGACATCCCGGGGGAGAGCGGGAGATGGACGGGGCGCCTCGGAGGGAGGGGCTGTGGGAAGAGAGGTGGGAGGGAGGCCTTCCGACGGGAAACGTCACTCATCGGAGTCCCAACGGTGTTTGTCTGAGCCCTGAAGTTCAAGTGCACAATGGGCCGATGTGGGGAGGGTGGGTGGGCATTCTCACAGGGAACAGCGTGTCCAGGAAGCCCGTGGCAGGTGGACGTGCCATGTTCTGGAAACTGTCCGTTTCGATCGCTGAGTGAGCCCCGGGTGGGGGAGGTGGGCATCAGAACATGGATTTGGGGGTGGGGGGGATACAGAGGGGCCAGTAGAAGGTGCACATCCTAGGAGGTAACCCAGCTGCAGCATGGAAAGACGGGGGAGGACAACACGGCGATGGTCGGAGAGAGGACTGACCCACCGGAAAGGGGACCCGGGGGAAGCCGAGGACGGAGCAGTGCTGACGAGGTTGGATTGATAGGACCAACCGAATGCCCAGCGGGAGGAAGACAGTGGGAAACCCGTGATGTGTCTGGCACCAGATGCTTGGAGAGCAAAGGTGCCCTTTTTTAAAAAATATATATATTATTGATTTTTTTTTTTTTATAGAGAGAGGAAGAGAGAGGGATAGAGAGTTAGAAACATCGATGAGAGAGAAACATCCATCAGCTGCCTCTTGCACACCCCCCACAACCAAGATACGTGCCCTTGACCGGAATCGAACCCGGGACCTTTCAGTCTGCAGGTCGAGGCTCTGTCCACTGCGCCACACCGGTTTCGGCAAAGGTGCCCTTTTTTTTGAGTGACAGACAGGGGCGGGGCAGAAGGGATATTCCATTGGACACAGAGTTCTATTGTGAATATTTATTTATATTAATTCTCACCAGAGATTTTTTCCCCCCACTGATTTCCAAAGAGAGTGGGAGAAAGGGAGAGAGAAGCATCGATGTGAGACGGACGCATCCGTTGGTTGCCTCCCAAACATGCCTCGACCGGGGGGTGGGGATCGGACCCATTTCCCAGGTACGCACCACCCTGGACTGGGCATCGAAATGACCCCTTTGGTCCTTGGGCCGACGCTCTACCCACTGAGCCACACCAGCCAGGGCTACCGTTTTGTTTTCAACCCGCTTCCCCTAAGGCTGAGATCGAGGAAGACACCCGGGGGTGGTCCGTGTGTGTGCGCGCGGAGAACTCCGTGGCACTCTGTCACCGTTATCAGCTTTGTAGGCTCTGCGTGGACTGAGCTGTCTGCGTCCTCACTGTGTGAGTGAGAAGAGAGGGGAGGGGGAGGGGGAGCTGGAATCCGGGGAATGTGCCTGAGCGGGGAAACGGGGGGCCTTTTCCAGCACAAATCTCTTCTTAAATACGTGGCGGCATCTAGACCATTTAAGACATCTTCGGGCTGGTTTACATTCAAATGCTCTTTTTTTTTTTTTTTTTTTTTGCCAACTATTTGTGATCTATAAATAGTCATTAGATTGTTCCCTCAAAAACACTTAAAAATCTCACCCTCGCTGGTTTGGCTCAGTGGATAGAGCGTTGGCCTATGGACTGGAGGGTCCCGGGTTCGATTCCAGTCAAGTGGGTTTGATCCCCAGGGGGGGACGTGCAGACGGCAGCCGATCCATGATTCTCTCTCGTCATTGATGTTTCCATCTCTCTCTCCCTCTCCCTTCCTCTGTGAAATCAAATTTTTAAAAAAAAAAATACTTAAGCCGAAACCGGTGTGGCTCAGTGGATAGAGCGTCGGCCTGCGGACTGAAAGGTCCCAGGTTCGATTCCGGTCAAGGGCATGGACCTTGGTGGCGGGTATATCCCCACTAGGGGGTGTGCAAGAGGCAGCTGGTCGATGATTCTCTCATTTGTGTTTCTAACTCTCTCGTGGCACCAACAACGAGGGAGCCAGAGACTCCGAGCCGACCTGGTGGGCTTCAACCCGCCAGGGGGACGGGGCGGCAGCTCTGAGGGTTGGTAATTCGACTCCGAAAACTGGTAGCTTTTGCCTAAACCGGTTTGGCTCAGTGGATAGAGCATCAGCCTGCGGACTGAAAGGTCCCAGGTTCGATTCCGGTCAAGGGCATGGACCTTGGTGGCGGGTACATCCCCGGTAGGGGGTGTGCAAGAGGCAGCTGATCGATGACTCTATCATCGATGTTTCCAACTCTCTATCCCTCTCTCTTCCTCTCTAAACAAAATCAATTTAAATAAATATATATATTACAAAAAAGAAAGAAAGAAAGAAAGGAAAGGAAAGGAAAGGAAAGGAAAGGAAAGGAAAGGAAAGGAAAGGAAAGGAAAGGAAAGGAAAGGAAAGGAAAGAAAACTGGGAGCTTTTGCAGAATGCGAGGACCTCCCTCGGTGTTTTGCAAACTGGTCGGCAAAGGCAAAGACTCTTGTTTTTCTGCTTTTCTTCTGTGCGCTGCTTCTCCCGCCGAGCCAAGTCATGGCTGAGGGAAATGCTATTTTTTTTTAAGGGGGGAAAAAAAATATTCCAGTTCACAGCTGAGGGAGAAATGGTAAACTCAGAATAGAACGAACGGCTTTTTTAAAAGCCTCGCATGCAATCATGCATGTGGGCAGGGAACCGTCGCGGCTGTCAGAACCGTTAGCAGGAAGGATGGAAAAACAAACTGAGAAGGTGAGAAAGCGGGACCCGGAGATCAAGAGAACAAAGGCCAGAGGAGGAGGGAGGCAGCATGGGGGCCTTGCGTGGACCCCGGTTTGAAGAGATCGGCCCTGAAATAGCATCTGAGGTAGAACCAGAGGATACTCTCAGCGAGCGAGCAAGAAACCTCGGGCAGCTGGTGAGCGTGGCATGGGTAGGGAGGGAGGATGGGCAGGCAGGCATTTAGGAGAAATACAGTTGCTGTGGGTTGTCGGCGTCTGAACCTGGGCGATGATGGGGTTCATCACACTGTCTCTGCATCTGTGCATGTTGGAAATGTTCCATTATTTAACGTAAACATTGATTTTTTTTTTTAATTATTATTATTATCATTATTCCACTAGTGGCCCCGGTGCACAAAAAAAAATGGTCCAGGAGAAAATCTGCATATTAGCCTTTTATTCTATAGGATAGACGCGGAGTCGCCAGATTAGGATGGGCTCAGAGATCATCATCATCATCATCATCATCGGGCCACTCGGTGTATAACAAGACGGATAATGTTAGAGTTTTTTTTAACTCCATCCCCATGTTAATCCTGCCCCAGCCACAGCGCCCCCTCTCCCGTCACACCCCTCCCGCCCCCCCCCCCATCTTGGTTGCGTGTGCCCAGGAGAGAGGGGGGCATCGGTGTGTCCCCAGGTCTTGCTGGGGGGGGATAAAGGATTTCTTTGGGGGATGCCTTATCAGAGGTTGAACCTCGCGGCTGTCAGATTAACACAGAAGGCTACGGGTGTTGCTTCATCGTACTGATTTCAAGCGGCATCTTCGTTTTCCTTCCTGAAACCAGTCCCGGGTGAGTCGCCGATGTCCGTGCCGTAGCGGGCGATGCCAGTGAAATGGATATTGGCGGCAGCACGGAGCGGTTGACGTTTTGTTTAACTCCAAACAGAATGCAGCGCCGAGAGGGGACGTGTGGAGCCGCCTGCAAAAACGGCCGCGGCTTAGGCTGTGGGGTTGGGCACTCGCAGAACTTGGCGCTCTGCTCCTCCCTCAGTTCCCCCGGGAGGCCCACTCTGGCTGGGAATGTGCAAAGACGCTTACATAACAGTTACATTCGTATAGATCTGCTGCTTCTGCCGAGTATTTTTTTAAAATATATTTTTATTGATTTTTTTTACAGAGAGGAAGGGAGAGAGATAGGAGAGCTAGAAACGTCGATGAGAGAGAAACACCAACCAGCTGCCTCTTGCACACACACCCCCACTGGGGATGTGTCCGCAACCAACGTACATGCCCCTGACCGGAATTGAACCTGGGACCTTTCAGTCCGCAGACCAACGACGCTCTATCCACTGAGCCAAACTTGTTTCGGCTGCAGGGTATTTTTTAAATAGCTCATTGTTGTTGGTTCTTTGCAGGGATGTTTTCCCCTAAAGCTGACTTCTGGGCAGGCCTATATAATCCTATGTAACAAAAGGCTAATATGCTCGTTGTCCCCTTGGGAGTTCGACCGACGGGTAGTTCGACCGCTCGCTATAATGTGCGCTGACCACCAAAGGGATGAAGGAAGGGCCTGGCTGGCAGCTGGCAGCTGGGGGAAGGAAGCCCCAATCTGCCCTGATCACCGGACAGGCCTAGGGATCTTACCTATGCACAAATTTCACGTACCGGGCCCTACTTAAGTATATATTTGACTTCTTATTTACATTTTCCACATACATGCCACCTCCACTAAGTAGCTCTGAAAATGGTGCGCCTGAATCTACTCTTGATGGCTTGTCGCCTGCACATATTTGTGTTAGTACTAGAGGCCCAGTGCACAAAATTCGTGCGGGGGGGGGGGGGGGGGTGGCGGTGTCTCTCAGCCAAGTCTGCACCCTCTCCAATCTGGAATCCCTCTCACAATTCAGGACTGCTGGCTCCCAACTGCTCGCCTTCCTGCCTGCCTGCCTGCCTGCCTGCCTGATTGCCCCTAATCGCTTCTGCCTGCCAGCCTGATCACCCCCTAACCACTCCCCTGTCATCCTGATCGATACCTAACTGCTCCCCTGCTGGCCTGATTGCCCCTAACTGCCTTCCCCTGCAGGCCTGGTAACCCTTAACTTCTCTCCTCTGCAGGCCTGGTCCCCCCCCCCAACTGCCCTCTCCTGCTGGCCATCTTGTGTCCACATGGAGGCGGCCATCTTGCATGTTGGAGTGTCTGTCGATTTGCATATTGCCTCTTTATTACATAGGATGTTATGTAGTGCAATTTTTAGCCACGTCTTAATGACAAAAATGCCTGTTAAATGCTTTTTCTTGTCCTTTGTCACCGTGGTCATGGGCAGACCCACTGTGCGATGACCGCTTTGCACAACACGAGTGTCTCACAGACACGTTCTGGGCAAGTCACGGAACTGGAATCCAACCACGGACTCCAAGGTGTAGTTAAAAGGTTATTATATTCCTGGGAAGCATGGCCATGTTCCCGTGGGGACTGTCGCTACAGATCATTTAAAGGAAGGACAGAACAGAGCAGATCACGGGGGCAGGTGTTCAAACGTCTCAAGTGCCATCGACCCGCTTCCCCCGCGCACCGCTCAGGGCCGGCGCGCTGCCCGGTGGCGGTGCTTTGCTCAAGGCCCCTCTGCCCCACACCCTGAAGACACGCCTGATCTCTTTTCGCATATTGTGTCCCGGCTTCTGCAGCTGAGCCCCAGCCCCGCAGGGGGACCTGGGCCGTGTCTCCAGGCAGAGCAGGCCGCGTGCCCAAGAGCATGCTGCTTCCTGCCGCTTGGGTTCGTGTGGCCTGATCGCTCGCTCAGAAAACCCTTCCCAAAACCCCCCCAGCGAGGAGAGGGTCCTGGGGCAGTGGTCGGCAAACTCATCAGTCCACAGAGCCAACTATCAACAGCACAACGATTAACATTTCTTTTTCTTTTTTAAACATATATTTTATTGATTTTTTTTTTACAGAGAGGAAGAGAGAGGGACAGAGAGTTAGAAACATCGATGAGAGAGAAACATCGACCAGCTGCCTCCTGCACACCCCCTAACTGGGGATGTGCCCGCAACCAAGGTCCATGCCCTTGCCCGGAATCGAACCTGGGACCCCTCAGTCCATCCACACACAGCGCAGGTCAGAAGGCCGGCTCCGGGAGGGCTCTGCTGTGTCTTTGCACGAGCTGGGATCCTGGGTCAGCCCCAGCCAGAGGCCAGCGAGGAGGGAAAGCCTCAGATCCAAGGCTGCAGACTCCTCCTCGGGGTCTGCAGCCGGGAGAAGCGGAGGGAGGATTTCTGTGACAGTCTGTCTGCCGGAGGGGGACGTGCCCACTGCAGGGACCACTTCAGGTCTCAGGCCCAAACCCTGCCCTGGCTTCGCGGGATTAGGGGTCGGATTTAAGGGGCTTTTCTGTTCCAGGGACATTTCACAGGAAGTTCCCTACTTTTCCCCAAGTGCAACGCTCTTGAATTCTAATGAGATATTTCCTTCCTTTGTTCTCTGAAAGCTGAATTCAAAGCGCGACCTTCTCTGTGCTTCCATACCCAGTTGGATAATCTGGGGCACTCGAGCCTCTCAGTGTTCAGAGGGAATCTGCTCTGCTTTAACCTGCCCACCTCTTCGCCCCCAGGAGCGGGGGCTGGGACCCCGCAGGCTGACGGGTTCCCCGGCTGGCTGTGTGTCGAAAACGGTTGTGTTTGATTTCAGTAACAGGAAAACCTCATTTTTATCAGGAAGTGCCTTCTCAGTGAGCATCCAATGTATAGGACAAGCCGAAACCAGTTTGGCTTGGTAGATAGAGCATCAGCCTTTGGACTGAAGGGTCCCGGGTCCGATTCCGGTCAAGGGCATGTACCTTGGTTGCGGGCACATCCCCATAGGGAGTGTGCAGGAGGCAGCTGATCAATGATTCTCTCTCATTAATATTTCCAACTCTCTCTCGCTCTCCTTTCCTCTCTGTAAAAAAATCAATAAAATATATTTTTTAAAGAGAGAGAGAGAGAGAGAGAGAGAGAGAGAGAGAGAGAGAGAGGAACCCGAGCAAGAGAATTCCTTCGTGCGGAGATTTTAACACCGAGGTTTTAGGCGCCTGCAGTGGCCCCACGGGCTCCGAGCCAGGATCTCTGCTCCCAGAAATGACTGATGGGCAGTAACACCTCCCCCAGGTCCCCCCGACCTCCCTGTGCAGCCTCCACCTCCCCACCACCCCGTCCCTTCCCTTCCCCGGGGATGGCAGGGGAGGGACGGCTGGCTCCCTGGGGAAGGAGCTGGCAGCTTCCTGGGGGAGCCGCCCAGATGGGCATGCGTGGCAGGTCTGGCCTTCCTCTGCCTCCTCTCCTATTAGCACTAATAGCTGGCTGATGGCAGGATTATCGGTTGCACGTCTCAGGGGGACCCTTCCAGTTTAGGAGAAAATGAAAGCTCATGCCCTAAAGGAGCTGGGCGGGGACCCCGAGAATTCCCCCGCTGGTTCCCTTAGTCTCAAGGAATTTTTTTAAATATATTTTATTGATTTTTTTTTTTTTTTTTTTTTTTTTTTTTACAGAGAGAAAGGGAGGGGATAGAGTGATACATCAGTGAGAGAGAAACGTCCATCAGCTGCCTCTTGCACGCCCGCTACCGGGGATGTGCCTGCAACCAAGGTACATGCCCTTGACTGGAATTGAACCTGCGACCCTTCAGTCCCCAGGCCGACGCTCTATCCACTGAGCCACACCAGTTAGGGCCGGCTTGAGGGGTTTTCTCTCTGTGTGCAGGAGAGAGACTTTTAGGGGGAGGGTTTCAGCCGAATATTCACCAGCTTCCACAGCCTGGCCCTGGCTGGATTGCTCAGTGGTTAGAGCTTCAGACTTCAGACCACCACCAAGGAGAATTATTCGATTCTGCAAGGTTTTCTCCGCCGTTCTCACGCGCTACAGATCAGAGTATTCCAGAGAGCAAACCCCGAGGCCCAGCTGGAATCATAGACTGAGAATAGTCTGGACATGAAAGGGACCTAGATATCCCTGCACCCTCCTTATTTTAATGAGGAGACGACGGGCCAGGCAGGGTGTTCCCTCTCCCTGAAGCCCTCCCCGGCCCCGGGCAGCACGCAGGCCTCAGCCGTGGCCCCTGGACCAGCTCGCTGTCAGGTCCTCGTCGCTATGACAACAGTCCTGTCCGGGGTCAGGTCAGGTTAATGCTGTATTATCTTCTGGTTATGGCCTTTGCGATGCTAATTGTTTATGGCAACAGACAGTAGGAAGCCAGGCAGACTTCATTTGGACAGCCGGTGACATTTGACAGAAGTGAGCTGAACAGAGTTTTGGGTCAAAAAGGACCAGGAGTCGAACCTTTTTGATGTGCTGGTTCCAGATCGGGGCCTGAGAACTGACATCTTTCTTTTTTACTCAGAAGGTGGCTTTGTAAAAAGGAGCCTCCTTTCTGGCTTTTATCTATTTTTATTGGGTAGAAGAAGGATGGAGCCGTGGCAGAAAGATGACCAAGCAGTCAGTACATTGAGCATCGTTTATCTTATCATCCTGGAGGGGGGAAAAATCAAACTGGCAATGAAATAAATTTAATAAAGCGAATGGGTATCCTTAAACAAAGACAAATGCTGGAAATGGGAGCCATAAACAAGAAGAGCCGGTGTGTATAAATACCTGCAATTCTGAGAGCTAGCCTCAAATGTGGGGTTACCAGCCTGGCCAGCACAGCTCAGTGGTTGAGCGTTGACCCATGCACCAAAAGGTAGCCGGTTCGATTCCTGGTCATGGAACATGCCCAGATTGGGTTTGGTCCCCGGTTGGGGTGTGTACTGGAGGCAGTTAATCCATGTTTCTCTCTCTCTCTAACCTTCTCCTTTCTCTAAAATCAATACAATGTGAACTCTAGTTAATCTACATAAATGGAAGAGAAAGATGCAAATGGACCATACCTTTGCAGTGCCCACCAGCCAATCAGGAGTGGGTATGCAAATTAACCCAACAAAGATGGCGGGGTAATTTGCATACACAGGCATGCGTGGCTGAGGCGGAATGCTTGCGTCATCGCCATGGAGACAGCACAGGCATTCGTACTGTCCCAGGTGTCCTCCCTGCTTCTTCTCTGCATTCACCGTGTGCCCCCTTTGCTTCCTTCTGCTCAAATCCTCGTCTCTTAAACATTGAGAAACAAGAAAACCACAAATGGCCCCAACCAGTGTGGCTCAGTGGATGGAGCGTCGGCCTGCGGACTGAGGGGGAGTCCCAGGTTCGATTCCGGCCAAGGGCATGTACCTTGGCTGCGGGCACATCCCCAGTTGGGGGGTGTGCAGGAGGCAGATGACGGATGTTTCTCTCTCATCGATGTTTCTAACTCTCTATCCCTCTCCCCTCCTCTCTGTGAAACATCAATAAAATATTTTTTTAATAAAATAAAGAAAACCACAGATGTCATCACATGGCCTCGTTTTTAAAGTCCTCGTTCGATGTTAGGGCGCTCGGGGTTAGGAGTCACAAGAGCTGGGTGTGGAAGGCTGCCCCACGTGCTTGGCCAAGCCAGCTGACGGCAGCATCTTCAGATCCAGCAGCTTTCCTTCCAGCCAGGAGCCCTCACTCTCGGCTCCGTGAGCATTTAGCCGGTGGATCCGAACCGGGCCCCTGGCCAGTGGAGGAGGGCGGAGGGGGCTGGACAGGACCCGTGTTTACACGTTCTCTGACTCTGTGGCCCTCTGGTAATCTCGGCTTAATTGGGTAATGCCTGTGACATGGAAAATTTAGTACTTGGTGAAAAATGGTCATAAAGCGAAAGAGGTAATTTTAGCAAAAGGGAAATAGTGTGTTTCACTTGCGGTGTGAGGATATACACAGGAAAGAGGTGGCTTCCTACAAGCGTGTGATTCTGAAGAAACCTAGGTGGCCGGATACACATTTCAATAGTCATGAGGTTAAGGGTTCAAGGATGTGGTCCGCTGCCCTGGGGGGTGAGGGGACGGGCCGAGGAAACTGGGAGAGGCTTATGATGCCAACCTTGGTCCTGTAAAGAATACAAACCAGCCGAAACCGGTGTGGCTCAGTGGATAGAGCGTCGGCCTGCGGACTGAAGGGTCCCAGGTTCGATTCTGGTCAAGGGCATGGACCTTGGTTGCGGGTACATCCCCTGTAGGGGGTGTGCAAGAGGCAGCTGATTGATGATTCTCTCTCATGGATGTTTCTAACTCTCTATCCCTCTCTCTTCCTCTCTGTAAAGAATCAATAAAATATATAATTTTTTAAATGGGGCTCTCCAAAGAAATGTCAGCCGTTGTGCTGTTGATATTTGGCTCTGTGGACTAATGAATTTGCTGACCACTGAGCTACACCCCTGCCCCCAAATATATTTTTTAATAAAATAGAACACATGATCTTTTGTAACATGCATAGAGACAGAAAACTCCATTCAACTTGCACTTGTGCTTTCAGAACCCCCGAAGCCTCGCCCGGAGCCGCGGTCTGAGCTCTTCCCGGCGGGCTGGACGATGCGGCGGCGCCTTCCCGGGCCTGACCACACCTCCACGCTCGGCTCCTGGCGCAGGGAAGCCCGAGGTACGGTGCCGACAGACCGGGGTCCCCGGGGCGCAGACAGACCGGGGGGCGCAGACAGAGCGGGGTACCATGGGGCACAGACAGACCGGGGGCCGCAGACAGACCGGGGGGTGCAGACAGAGCGGGGTCCCCGGGGCGCAGACAGACCGGGGGGTGCAGACAGAGCAGGGTACCATGGGGCGCAGACAGACCGGGCACCGCGGGGCACAGACAGACCGGGGGGCGCAGATAGACCGGGGGGCACAGACAGACCGGGCACCACGGGGTGCAGACAGAACGGGGGGCGCAGACAGACCGGGGGGCGCAGACAGACCGGGGGGCGCACACAGACCGGGCACCGCGGGGCGCAGACAGACCGGGGGGCGCACACAGACCGGGCACCGCGGGGCGCAGACAGACCGGGGGGTGCAGACAGACCGGGGTACCATGGGGCGCAGACAGACCGCGGGGCACAGACAGACCGGGGGGTGCCGACAGACCGGGGTCCCCGGGGCGCAGACAGACCAGGGGGTGCCGACAGACCGGGGTCCCCGGGGCGCAGACAGACCAGGGGGTGCCGACAGACCGGGGTCCCCGGGGCGCAGACAGACCAGGGGGTGCCGACAGACCGGGGTCCCCGGGGCGCAGACAGACCGGGGGGTGCAGACAGAGCGGGGTACCATGGGGTGCCGACAGACCGGGGTCCCCGGGGCGCAGACAGACCAGGGGGTGCCGACAGACCGGGGTCCCCGGGGCGCAGACAGACCGGGGGGCGCAGACAGATCGGGGTACCATGGGGCGCAGACAGACCGCGGGGCACAGACAGACCGGGGGGCGCAGACAGACCCGGGTACCATGGGGCGCAGACAGACCGGGCACCGCGGGGCGCAGACAGACCGGGGGGCGCAGACAGAGCGGGGTACCATGGGGCACAGACAGACCGGGCACCGCGGGGCGCAGACAGACCGGGCACCGCGGGGCGCAGACAGACCGGGGGCGCAGACAGACCGGGGGGCGCAGACAGACCGGGGGGTGCACACAGACCGGGGTCCCGCGGGGCGCAGCAGATGGACCGGTGCCGCGGGGGCGCGTTGGGCCGGGCCTTAGAGAGTCGGTGGGAAGTGGAGAAAGGCGCTGTGGTGGGAGGAGAGAGGAGAGCCCGCTGGCGGGTCAGGGATGCTGCAGGTGAGTTCGTGGGAAGGGGTTTCCAGGGAGCAGTGATTTGGGGTGGGGGGTGCCCTGTGCGGCATCTCGGCACTTAGAGGCTTGGAACCTGCCTGGGTGTTTGGGGGCCTGCAGTCCTGTCGTGTTCAGATGTGTTGTAAGAAGAGAAATTTGCCAAAACCGGTTTGGCTCAGTGGATAGAGCATCAGTCTGCAGACTGAAGGGTCCCAGGTTCGATTCCGGTCAAGGGCATGTGCCTTGGTTGCGGGCACATCCCCAGTAGGGGGTGTGCAGGAGGCAGCTGGTCGATGTTTCTGGCTCTCTATCCCTCTCCCTTCCTCTCTGTAAAAAAAAAAAAAAAAAAAAAAAAAATCAATAAAATATATATATTTTTTTTAAAAATAGAAAAATAATCATGTGAGGCCCTGGCTTCCTGTCAGCTACAAGCGGCCACCTGGGTAGCTCAGCTGCCTTTGTGACTTCTCATTGGCGTCCAACGGTATAATTCTGTGCAAAGCACTGTTCACGAGGAAACGTACAATAAAGTTATGCAGATAGTTACTAGGAAAGTGGCACACACACTCATACACATACACGCTCTCACACACACATACACACTCACACACATATATACACACATACACATACGCGCACGCGTGCACACACTCACAGGCACGGGGAAGATCTGCAGCCGTCTCTCCTGGAGAAAAAAAACACAGCATGGCCTACGGCTTGCGCCGATCGATCGGGTGTCTCCGAACGGACCGTACAGTAGGATCCGTAGAGGATCTGCTGAGCGAGGAGCAGGGAGGGGCGTGAGAACGGCCAGAACCGCGGCCTCCGTGGCCCCAGAAACGCTGCCGTTGGCGTTTCCGTGTTTCCCATCGGCCCCTCGTTTGCATGTCTGACAGCGGTGTGTTTCCCAGCCTCCTCAGACCTGCTTCCCCTTGGGAGATCACAACCCCAGAGGAAGGCTCAGGAGAGTGTCTGCCGATCTGAGACCTGGGCAGGGGGCAGGGGGCCGAGGGTAGGGGATAGAGGCAGGGGCAGGGGCAGGGGGCAGGGGGAAGGGGATAGGGGGCAGGGGCAGGGGGCAGCGGGTGTTTCTCCTGGCACAGCCACTGAAATGGCGTGGGAGGAGGAAGCAGGTCCTGTGGGTTGTCAGCGGGCGGGTTCGGCTGGGAAGGTGACGCAGGGCAGCCATGGGCAGCAGAATGAGCATGCGTGAGCAGGTGCAAGGATGCCCGGATGGTGTGTATACACACACACACACACACACACAGGCACGCACGCACACACGCACGCACATGCGCTCGGTCAGTGCCACACAACCCAGTGTTAGAAGAGGAAGAGGCTTGGGCAGGGTTATTTTTTTATTTTTTATTATTTTTCTCCTAGAGGCCCCTTGCAGGAAGATTCTTGCCATAGGGCTTCCTGCTGAGGTCTCCGCTGCTCCGCCTACTTCTCTCCCTTCTCCCTGCCCCGCCTGTTTCTCTCCCTTCTCCCCGCCCCACCTGCTTCTCTCCCTTCTCCCCGCCCCACCTGCTTCTCTCCCTTCTCCCTGCCCCACCTGCTTCTCTCCCTTCTCCCTGCCCCGCCTGCTTCTCTCTCTTCTCCCTGCCCCGCCTGCTTCTCTCTCTTCTCCCTGCCCCGCCTGCTTCTCTCCCTTCTCCCTGCCCCGCCTGCTTCTCTCTCTTCTCCCTGCCCCGCCTGCTTCTCTCTCTTCTCCCTGCCCCGCCTGCTTCTCTCCCTTCTCCCTGCCCCGCCTGCTTCTCTCTCTTCTCCCTGCCCCGCCTGCTTCTCTCTCTTCTCCCTGCCCCACCTGCTTCTCTCCCTTCTCCCTGCCCCGCCTGCTTCTCTCTCTTCTCCCTGCCCCGCCTGCTTCTCTCTCTTCTCCCTGCCCCGCCTGCTTCTCTCCCTTCTCCCCGCCCCACCTGCTTCTCTCCCTTCTCCCTGCCCCACCTGCTTCTCTCCCTTCTCCCTGCCCCGCCTGCTTCTCTCTCTTCTCCCTGCCCCGCCTGCTTCTCTCCCTTCTCCCTGCCCCGCCTGCTTCTCTCCCTTCTCCCTGCCCCACCTGCTTCTCTCTCTTCTCCCTGCCCCGCCTGCTTCTCTCCCTTCTCCCTGCCCCACCTGCTTCTCTCTCTTCTCCCTGCCCCGCCTGCTTCTCTCCCTTCTCCCCGCCCCACCTGCTTCTCTCCCTTCTCCCCGCCCCACCTGCTTCTCTCCCTTCTCCCCGCCCCACCTGCTTCTCTCCCTTCTCCCCGCCCCGCCTGCTTCTCTCCCTTCTCCCCGCCCCACCTGCTTCTCTCCCTTCTCCCTGCCCCGCCTGCTTCTCCCCATCTTCCCTCCCTTCTGCAGTGCTTGGCTTCTTTCCACGCTGTCTTCAGGCTTTGCTCTGGATTTGCCAAGTAACTGCCATCTTGGTTGGGTTCATTTGCACACTCGCCCTGATTGGCTGGTGGGCGTGGCTTGTGGGTGTAGTGAAGGTACGGTCCATTTGCAGGTTTCTCTTTTAGTAGAGAGGATTCTTATCTGTTTAAATATATTTTTATGGATTCCAGAGATGAAGGGAAAGGGGGAGAGAGAGAGAGAGAGAGAGAGAGAGAGAGAGAGAGAGAGAGAGAGAGAGAGAGAGAGAGGGAGAGAGAGAGAGAAAGAGAGAGAGAAACATCATTGAGGAGAGAGAACCGTTGATTGTCTGCCTTCTGCACAGCCTCTACTGGGAACCGAGCCCGCAACCAGGGTATGTGCCTTGATCGAACCCGGGACCCTTCACATACAGAACAGGCCCCTCAGTCCCCTCCATGCCCATCGAAGTCACGGCTGTTCCCAATCCCTCACTCTTCCAGCCTCTATTGCCTGCCTCAAGGCCCATCCTCTGTAATAAAAGGCTAATGTGCAAATTGTCGCCTCGATTGGGAGCTTGACCTGGAGTTCAGCTGGGGGTTGGGCCAGGGGGCAGGGCCTGCGGGCCAACACAGTGAGGGGGGAAACCACCTCGAATCGCAGACACACCTGGAATGAGCCTGCCTTTGGCCTCTTCCCTTGGGCTGCCCTGTAGTTTGTGTCAGTCACCGTGGGGCCGTCCCGTGACGAAAAGGGACGTGTCCATGACAGGCCGGCTCTCAGACCCGAGCGCCAGAGGCGTGGTGACCGAGAATCGGCTCTGAAACTCCTGGAACTTTCGTTTGCATTAACGTCAGCCGTTTGATACCTAATCTGTGTGCGTGTGTGTTCATTTTCCCACGGATAAGAGGGGGGAACTGGCCCTCACCGGTTTGGCTCAGTGGATTGAGCGTCAGCCTGTGGCCGAAAGTGTCCCGGGTTCGGTTCCGGTCAAGGGCGCAGGCCCGGGTTACAGGCTCCATCCCCAGTAGGGCATGTACCTTGGTGGCAGGCACATCCCCAATGGGGGGTGTGCAAGAGGCAGCTGATGGATGATTCTCTCTCATTGACATTTCTAACTCTCTCTCCCTTTCCCTTCCTCTCTGTAAAAAAATCAATAAAATATATAAAAAATATTTTTTTAAATGTTTTAAAAATAATAATTATCCTCCTGGCCTTCCATCGGTGGGTTTTATCGTTTCGTTGAGAGAATAGGGTCTATAGGTGGGCCCGATCCTAAAGATGGCCTTGCTTGGCATTGACCTGCCAATGTTTGGACATCATCCTGTTTGCAGCGACCACCTTCGGCACGCATCTGCTCCACTGTGAGCATGACGCCCGTCCGTCGGGACGCAGGGGGAGGGGGAAGAGGATCTCCCAGGAGAAGAGAGGCTTGGAGATGTGAATGGAAAATGTCGCCTCTGTTTAGCATGAATGAGCCTGGGATTTAAATAGCATTCTTCGGGCCAGATAAAGCGTTTTTTCTCTGCCTTCCTAGGCATGTGTCGGCTTCAGAGGTTCAAGGGGAATGTTCTCTGGCCGTCCTCGGCCCGTCTTTGATCTTTCTGTTTCCCTGTTGTGTGTTAACTCTTTTTTTTTTTTAATATATTTTTTGATTTTTTTATAGAGAGGAAGAGAGAGCTAGAAACATCGATGAGAGAGAATCATCGATCAGCTGCTTCTTGCACACCCCCTACTGGGGATGTGCCCGCAACCAAGGTACATGCCCTTGACCGGAATCGAACCCGGGACCCTTCGGTCCACAAGGCCGACGCTCTATCCACTGAGCCACACCGGTCTCAGCATGTGTGTTAACTCTTCAGCTTCCCCAGAAGGGGGCTTGCAGAAGGCAGCCAATCCATGATTCTCTCATTGATGTTTCTATCTTTTCCCCCTCCCTTCCTCTCTGATATCAGGAAAAAATATATATGTATATACAATATATGTATATACTAGAGGCCTGGTGCATGAATTCGCGCACAGGTGGGGTCCCTCTGAGGGGTCTGCAGGGAGCAGCCCAAAACCCGAAGTCCAATGCCATCTGCAGCTCCTACCTGCCACCTGCTCACGCAGGCCCCACTGTGCTCCCAGCCATGAGCCCTGTGTCTGGCGCTTTCCCAAGGGGAGTGGCCTGCGGAATCGGGCTGAAACTGGCTCTCCGACATCCCCCAAGGAGTCCTGGATTGCGAGAGGGCACAGCCCAGGCTGAAGGACCCCACTGGGGCATGATCAGGCAGGGGCGGGACTCCTGAGTCCACGGAGCCAAATATCAACAGCACAACGATGGACATGTCTCTGGAGAGCCACATGGTTTAAACTTAAACTTCTTCGAATGCCACTTCTTCAAAGTATTCTCGCCCAGGCCATGGTATTTTGTGGAAGAGCCACACTCAAGGGGCCGAAGGGCCGCAGATGGCTCGAGAGCCATGGTTTGCCAACCACTGGCCTAGGGGACCTCTCCCTGGCGGAACTCGCAAGAGGCTCTTGCTGCCGAAACCGGTGTGGCTCAGTGGATAGAGCATCGGTCTGCGGACTGAAAGGTCCCAGGTTCGATTCCGGTCAGGTGCATGTACGTTGGTTGCGGGCACATCCCCGGTAGGGGGTGTGCAGGAGGCAGCTGGTCGGTGTTTCTCTCTCATCGACGTTTCTAGCCCTCTATCTCTCTCCCTTCCTCTCTGTAAAAAATCAATGAAAAATATATTTAAAAAAATAAAATAAATTCATTAAAAAAAAAAAAAGAGGCTCTTGCTTCTGGTTCCTTCTGCATCCGTCGCCTTGTTCCCCGGTGTCTCTGTGTTCAGCCCCACGTCCAGGCCGCTGGACAGCAGATTCCCGAGCGGTGAGATGGCCGGGGTCCCCCCGCTGCTCCCACCCTTGCTTCCTGCTGGCGTTCAGTAGACGGTGAATTGTTGTGGGTTTTTTGAGGTCTCCTTGCTCGTTGATTAAGAGCCAGTGCGTGGGGGCTGGAGGGTTGCTTTCTGTCTATATGCAAATGGGCTGCCGCTTCGCTCCCGCTGCTGGGAGAGGGCCTTGTAACCAAAGGCCTTGCATTTCTGTGTCTTCGGGCAGAACGTGAGTGGGGTGGGAGCCCAACGCCTGATTTCCCTTCCTGCCGGGCCCCCCACGCTGGGAACCCTGGGGGAGGGCGAGACGTGCACACGCCCGACCAGCAGGGAATACACAAGCCGTTGAAATGCCCAATAAATACCTAGCTCCCCCCCCCCCCAGCCGGTGTGGCTCAGTGGGTAGAGCGTCAGCCTGCAGACTGAAGGGTCCCAGGTTCGATTCCGGTCAGGGACACATGTCCAGGTTGCGGGCTCGATCCCCAGTAGGGGGCGTGCAGGAAGCAGCCGATCCAGGATTCTCTCTCCTCATTGGTGGTTCTATCTCCCTTCTCCCTCTCCCTTCCTCTCTGAAATCAATTAAAAAAAGAAAAGAGCCGAAACCAGTGTGGCTCAATGGATAGAGCGTCGACCTGCAAACTGGAGGGTCCCAGGTTTGATTCCGGTCAAGGGCATGGACCTTGGTTACGGGCACATCTCCAGGGAGGTGTGCAGGAGGCAGCTGATCGATGTTTCTAACTATCTATTCTTCTCCCTTCCTCTCTATAAAAAATCAATAAAATATATCATAAAAAAAAAAAAAAAGAAAGGAAGGAAGAAAGGAAGGAAGAAAAGGAAAACACTGGTTTCTACCCTCAAGGGTTGGCATCTAGGCCCTCACAGACACCGAAACCCACGATGCTCACGTCCCCTCTATGAAATGGCCCTCAATCAGTGCATACAGCTGGCACTCTGCATCCGAGGACTCACAACTGTGGATTGAAAACAGCCCAGGTTTTTGGCCCTGGCCAGTTTGGCTCAGTGGATAGAGCTCGGCCTGCAGACTGAAGGGTCCTGGGTTCGGTTCCGGTCAAGGGCACGTGTCCGGGTTGCAGGCATACTTTTTATTTCTGAAACAATTTTGCCTGCAGAGGCTTTAGAGGGAAAAAGTAACAACAGCAACAAAACATTAAAAAGCTTCGTTCTTGCATATCAAATTATGACTTCTTTTTTATTCATGTATTTTTATTGATTTCGGAGAGGAAGAGATAGAAACATTCAATGATGAGAGAGAATCTTAGATTGGCTGCCTCCTGCATGCTCCCTGCTGGGGATCCAGCCCGCAAACTAGCCATGTGCCCTTGGCCGGAATCGAACCTGGGACCCTCCAGGCCACTGAGCCAATCCGGACAGGGCTCAAATTATGATGTCTGACCGGTTTTACAGACATATGCCAAAAACCACTTCAAGCATGAATATTCATGTATCTCTGTAAGGCATACACTTCCAGATGGAACCTCGCTTACTCTTTTTAACTTTCTCTTTTGCTTTTCTGAAGAAAGATCACTTCTGAATGTTGTCTTCACCAAAATGGATCTTGAATTTGCATTGATCTCCCAGAATAAAGGTTCAGCAGGAGGTAATTTGTCCATAAAGGACGAGGCAGGAACATTGTTTAAGTACACACTACTAAAATGTTAACGGTTAAGGAAGAAATTGTATCTTGATATATGTATCTGAGGCTCAGCTTTTTTTAAAAAATTAATATCATAACATTTTTAAAAGCTATGATTTAAGAGACGTTTTCTGGGCCTGGGCTCGTGTTGCTAGAATAGGTGTGCTCTGTCTCCTTGTTCATTCTCTTTCTGACATCCATGGCGGTGTTCGTGTCATCTTTGAAGTAAATTTCAGAAAATGCCATTTCTTGAAAGGCCTGTAACAAAAATCATATTCTAGGGACTACTGTAGGGCTTGCTATTGGAGACCCGAACATTTTAGCTAGCCATAAAGGAGAAGTTACTCCAGCTAGATATCCATTTCTTTTCTTTGTTATAAACTCAATAAAAATCTAATAGACTTTATCTAAATTCAATCAAACTACTCACCTCCAGTTACAGAAGGAAAAAATGCTCACCGAATGCTCTAATGGGCAAGATGATGAAAAATACCCCAGAAGGCCGGGACCTGTTTGGCTCAGTGGATAGAGCGTCGGCCTGCGGACTGAAAGGTTCCAGGTTCGATTCCCGTCAAGGGCATGTACATTGGTTGTGGGTCCATCCCTGGTAGGGGGTGTGCAAGAGGCAGCTGGTCGATGTTTCTCTCTCATCGACATTTCTAGCTCTCTCTCTCTCTCTCCCTTCCTCTCTGTAAGAAAAATCAATAAAATATATTTAATTTAAAAAAAAAAGTATTCCCTTTTCACCATGGAAACTTTGGGGCTTATGGGTAGACGTCAAATAATTTGGGGGGAAGAGATTGGATGCTCGTTTCAGCTGATTATATAAAAAATGGATGATGGATAAGTGGGTGTATGTTGTTTTTGGTTTTTTTTAATCAACATCTGTTTCCTATGCGTCGTGCAGTCATAGTTGCTTAGTGTACAATTCGGGCGAGATCGGGGCTGTTTTTAGCAATGCCAGCCCATCAATGGAGGGGAGAGCTGAATGCCATTCTGATTTTGCTTGCTTGCTTGGCTGTCCCAGGAGGCTTTGCGCCTGGGGATGACTCAAGTGGCATTGTCGCTCGAAGACGAGGCCCAGAGCTCCGTCGTTTCATCGGGAGCGGCTCCTATTTTAGGGGCAGCGGCCGCCTGCGAGCTCAGTCATCCAACAGCTGTGAAATCCTGGCGGCGTGGGGTTTTCCACTTCCTCTCCCGGAAAACTAGGAAAAGGGTCATGTGAAATGATTTTATACATTTTTTTTAATTTTTACAAGAAATAAAATATGGGCATTTAGCCTAAACCGGCTTGGCTCGGTAGATAGAGTGTCGGTCTGCAGACTGAAAGGTCCCGGGTTCGATTCCGGTCAAGGGCATGTGCCTTGGTTGCGGGCACAACCCCAGTGGGGGAGGGGGGGTAATGCAGGAGGAGCTGGTCGATGCTTCTCTCTCATCGATGTTCTAGCTCTCTATCCCTCTCCCTTCCTCTCTGTAAAAAGTCAATAAAATATATTTTATTTTTAAATATATATATATATGTATATATACACACACATTCATATATGGGCATTTATTGTGCAGCAAAATTCAGAGATCCTATTGGCATATTTTATTTTTTAATATGTTTTATGATTTTTTTACAGAGAGGAAGGGAGAGGGATAAAGAGTCAGAAACATCGATGAGAGAGAAACATCCATCAGCTGCCTCCTGTACACCTCCCACTGGGGATGTGCCCGCAACCAAGGTACAAGCCCTTGACCGGAACCGAACCTGGGACCCTTCAGTCCGCAGGCCTATGCTCCATCCACTGAGCCACACCAGCCAGGGCTCATCGGTTAATTTTGTTCATTGCAGTCCACATATAAGTGAGATCACGTGACAGCATCTTCATTGAACCATTTGTGGTCCTCCATCCCAAAGCACAGTCTTCTAGATTTTTTCAGAGCATTGAAAACCTAACAGTTAACCCTTCCATCGTGAGGCAGCAGCTGGACCTGTCCAGAGGCACGGGCAGGCCACCGGGCCTCCTGACTGTCAAAAAGAACAGCTTTGGCCGAAGCCGGTGTGGCTCAGTGGATAGAGCGTCAGCCTGCGGACTGAAGGGTCCCAAGTTCGATTCTGGTCAAGGGCATGTACGTTGGTTGCAGGCACATCCCCAGTAGGAGATGTGCAGGAGGTAGCTGATCGATGATTCTCTCTCATCGATGTTTCTAACTCTCTATCCCTCTCTCTTCCTCTCTGTGAAAAATCAATAAAATATATTTTTTTTTTAAATAGAAGAAGAAGAAGAAGGACTTTGCATGCGTTTTTTTTACTTGGATTGCCACGTCTCAGAAGTTCTAATCACCAAAGGGTTTATTCTTCGTGGTGGTGCAGGTGCAGAATAGTCAGGAGGCCCGGTGGCCTGCGTGTCCGAGGGAGGGCAGCCGTGGCGGCGTCCCCGAGGCAGCAGCCGGCACTCTCCCCGCACCCTGCCCTCCCTCTGTGGTCAAGTGGAATAACTCGGTGCACGGAGGCAGCCGGGCACTTTTCAAAGCAAGCGTCTCCTTTTGAAAGGGAATGCCGTTCCGGTGCCGACGACCTGGAATGTTCTGTTCGCAACGCGAGCAGCGGCACCATATTAGGGCACGTCTCCCCTCTTGGCAGCTTGGCACAAGCAGCCGGGGCGGACAAGTCAGATTCTTCTCGCTGTGCAAGTCCGAACGCATCTCACCCCCTCGCAGGACACGTTAGCCTGCGGAGGGTTTGCTGACCGGACGGACGGACGGACAGCACGTCTGAACTGAGCCGAGAACCTGATCGCCACCTTGGGACTTCCCTGCTGGCCTTGGCCTTGGCCCCTGCCTGTGGGTAGGCTGTTCTGCAAGTCTGCTCCGCCACCTAGTGGCGGGCTCCGGTCTTGCTCTGACCAACGTCGCTCCTGTTGGCTTGCTATTCATAGTACAATAGGAATGAATGAGAGCATCTCTTAGCAAAGCATCAAGTTCCAAGAGAGACCCCAACACACGTCCCTTTAAGACTTGTGTCAAACACAAGGCCCGCGGGCCAAATCCGTCCCGCCAGGCCTTGCAATGTGGCCCGCACCGCGCTGTCATCACTGCACTCCGCTGCGTTTCCATCACAATGACAGTTTATGACTGTTCAGTAAACCATTTGGCCAGCGATTTAGGCTGGATTTTAGATTTTGGCCCCTTCTCTGATTGAGTTCGACACCCCTACTTTAAGTCTTACCATGCGGCCTGGAGGGCATGACGCTAAGCGAGATAAGCCAGTCGGAGAGAGATACATATCACGTGATCTCAGTCATTTGTGGATTATAATGGACGACATACACGGATGAACCAGCCCTAACCAGTTTGGCTCAGTGGATAGAGTGCCCATCTGCGCACTCAAGGGTCCCACTTTACAAGAGAGAAAGGGAGAGGGATAGAAAGCTAGAAACATCGATGAGAGAGAAACATCGATCAGCTGCCTCCTGCACACACACACACACCCCCACTGGGGATGTGCCCACCACCAAGGTACATGCCCTTGACTGGAATCAAACCCGGGACCTTCAATCAGGAGGCCGGTGCTCTATCCACTGAGCCACACCGGTTTCGGCAGAAGTTTAATTTTTAAAAATGTGGCTCTCCAAAGAAATGTCAGTCGTTGTGCTGTTGACATTTGGCTCTCTGGACTAATGAGTTTGCCGACCACTGGGCTAGTCCCCTGCCCCACTCCATTCCCACCCGACTCCCCTCTCCCCTTACACAGGCTGTATTCCTTCTGGGACCACTTGTAAGGGGCGAGGATCAGAAGGCTTATAGGGCCGAGACCGGTGTGGCTCAGTGGATAGAGCGTCGGCCTGTGGACTGAAAGGTCCCGGGTTCGATTCCGGTCAAGGGCACGCACCTTGGTTGCGGGCACATCCCCAGTGGGGGGTGTGCAGGAGGTGGCTGATCAGTGTTTCTCATTGATGTTTCTAACTCTCTACCCCTCTCTCTTCCTCTCTGTAAAAAAATCAATAAAAATATATTTTTTTAAAATGAAAAAAAAATTGTTAAAAGAAAAACGTGCCTTACCCAGAAGGCTTTTGGCCTGGGTTCATCATCATTTCATTTGGGTCTCGCCCAGAACTCCTGATTTTTGGGAAGTCACGTGTTCCTTATGAAACGATAACCCTTTTCTCTCTCTCTCTCTCTCTCTTCTCTCCCCAGACTATGTCCGAGAGTCACAATGAACTTGCACAATAACAACACAGTGCTGCCGTTGTTGCCAAACCTCAGCTCTCTCTGGGTGCCGGGATCCCCGGGTGCAGGGCTGCCCCCGGGCACAGCCACCGACCCGGGCGGCTACAACGTGTCTCAGGCCTCGGGGAGTCCCTCTCCCGCCAATGGCACCCTCAGCGACCCCCTGGGCGGCCACGCCCTCTGGCAGGTGGTCCTGATCGCGGCCCTCACCGGGGTCGTCGCCCTGGTGACCATCATCGGCAACATCCTGGTGATCGTGGCGTTCAAGGTCAACAAGCAGCTGAAGACCGTCAACAACTACTTCCTGCTGAGCCTGGCCTGCGCCGACCTGATCATCGGGGTCATCTCCATGAACCTGTTCACCACCTACATCATCATGAACCGCTGGGCGCTGGGCAACCTCGCCTGCGACCTCTGGCTCTCCATCGACTACGTGGCCAGCAACGCCTCCGTCATGAACCTGCTGGTGATCAGCTTCGACCGCTACTTCTCCATCACCCGGCCACTCACCTACCGGGCCAGGAGGACCACCAAGAGGGCCGGCATGATGATCGGCCTGGCCTGGGTCATCTCCTTCGTCCTCTGGGCGCCAGCCATCCTGTTCTGGCAGTACTTCGTGGGCAAGCGCACGGTGCCCCCTGGGGAGTGCTACATCCAGTTCCTCGACGAGCCCACCATCACCTTCGGCACGGCCATCGCCGCCTTCTACATGCCCGTCACCATCATGACCATCCTGTACTGGCGGATCTACAAGGAGACGGAGAAGCGCACCAAGGAGCTGGCCGGGCTGCAGGCCTCGGGCACGGAGGCCGAGGCCGAACACTTTGTGCCCGCCGCCGCCGCCACCACCACCACCACCACGGGCAGCTCCCGAAGCTGCAGCAGCTATGACCTCCAGCAGCAGGGCCCGGGCGCCCGCTCCGGGCGCCGGCGGTGCGGCGCCGGCGGCTGCTGTGACCTCTGGGTGCCCGCCAAGACCTGGGAGCCCAGCGCCCAGCGCGTGGTGGACCAGGACCACAGCAGCAGCGACAGCTGGAACAACAACGACGCAGCCGCCTCCCTGGAGAACTCGGCGTCCTCTGACGAGGAGGAGGAGGAGGAGGAGGACATGGGCTCTGAGACCAGGGCCATCTACTCCATCGTGCTCAAGCTGCCGGGCCATAGCACCCTGCTCAACTCTGCCGCCACCGCTGCGCCCCCGTCCCCGGACAGCCTGCGGGTGCCCGACCCGGAGCTGGGCACGGCGGGCACGGCGGCAGCGGAGAGGAAGGCCGGCAAGCTGCAGGCCCAGAGGAGCGTGGAGGACGGGGCCCGCTTCCCAAAGAGCTTCCCCCCCAAGCTCCCCAGCCGGCTGGAGTCGGCCGCCGACCCGGCCAAGGCCTCCTCCTCCTCCTCCTCCGACGCCAACTCCTCCGTGGGGAGGACCGCGGCCACGGCCACGCTACCTCTGTCCTTCAAGGAGGCCACCCTGGCCAAGAGGTTCGCCCTCAAGACCCGGAGCCAGATCACCAAGCGGAAGCGCATGTCCCTCATCAAGGAGAAGAAGGCGGCCCAGACGCTCAGCGCCATCCTGCTGGCCTTCATCATCACCTGGACGCCCTACAACATCATGGTCCTGGTGAGCACCTTCTGCGACAGCTGCATCCCCAAGACCTACTGGAACCTGGGCTACTGGCTGTGCTACATCAACAGCACCGTGAACCCCGTGTGCTACGCGCTCTGCAACAAGACCTTCCGCACCACCTTCAAGTCGCTGCTGCTCTGCCAGTGCGACCGGCGGCGGCGGCGCCGGCAGCAGTTCCAGCAGCGCCAGTCGGTGACCTTCCACCGCTGTGCGCCCGCGCAGGACCTGTAGCGTGAGCCTGGCGCGTGGCCGTGACCACCTTCTGCGGGTGTGCTCCCGCGCAGGGCGTGTCTGTCGAGTGAGCTTGGTCGATGGCCGTGACCTTCGATGGGTGTGAGCCTGAGCAGAGCAGGGCCTAATACGTGAGCGTGGTCAATGGCCGTGACCTTCTACAGGTGTGAGCCTGAGCATGACTGTAGAGTGAGCTTGGTCAATGGCCGTGACCTTCCATAGGGGTACACCTGAGCATGACTGTAGAGTGAGCTTGGTCAATGGCCGTGACCTTCCATAGGGGTACACCTGAGCATGACTGTAGAGTGAGCTTGGTCAATGGCCGTGACCTTTGATGGGTGTGAGCCTGATCTTGGTCAATGGCCATGACCTTCCACAGGTGTGAGCCTGAGCATGACTATAGAGTGAGCTTGGTCAATGGCCATGACCTTTGATGGGTGTGAGCCTGATCTTGGTCAATGGCCATGACCTTCCACAGGTGTGTGCCCAAGCAGGACCTGTAGAGTGAGCTTGGTCAATGGTCGTGACCTTCCGTGGGTGTGAACCTGAGCAGAGCAGGGCCTAATACGTGAGCATAGTCAATGGCCGTGACCTTCCACAGGTTTGAGCCTGAGCATGACTGTAGAGTGAGCTTGGTCAATGGTCGTGACCATGACCTTCTACAAGTGTGAGCCTGAGCAGGAGCTGTAGAGTGAGCTTGGCCAATGGTCATGACCTTCGATGGGTGTGAGCCTGAGCATGACTGTAGAGTGAGCTTGGTCAATGGTCATGACCTTCGATGGGTGTGAGCCTGAGCATGACTGTAGAGTGAGCTTGGTCAATGGCCATGACCATGACCTTCCACAGGTGTGCACCTGAGCAGGAACTGTAGAGTAAGCTTGGTCAATGTCATGACCAAACACACACACCTGCCCACATGCCTTCAGAGGGTGTCGGTCAGAGGGGAAGCGGGGAGGGGGGGGGGGATCAATTCCTGGTAATAATGTTCTTATCACTCAGATGAGAAAGCTGCCTGTTTACTGAATAACCCATTTTAATACAACAAGTCAAATATCAGCTCAGAAAGGAGAAGAAAAAGAAAGCGTATTGCTGAATATAAGGAACGTGACTCTGAAATAGGCTTCCACGTGTTTTTTTCTTCAAGAGGAGAAATGATCGCTTCATGGCCATTCTGCACCCATGCTTGCGTCTCTTCGTCTCCATGAGTTCTGGAATCTCGGGTGCACACAGCTGGCTACCCTTGAGGCCACGTCCTTGACACGGATCCCAACAGCGTGGACTCGGATTCCGTGGCGCCTCCTTGGCTCTGAGATGGATTCCCTCCGCAGCTTGGCTGCACCTCCTCGCCCCTGTAGAGCTGTCTGTCTCCTCTCCTCGGTGTGTGTTGTGAAACTCTGTGTGTGGACGTGACTTTTGATCCCTGCAAAGTACTGTGTGGTGCAGTCCCCCAGTTTTGTACAAATAAACATATCTATATATCAGTGTATGTATATGTGTGTGTGTGAGTTCCACATACTCAAACACACACACACATCCTGTGTATGAGACAGTGGGGATCCTTGAACTGGCAAGTTGTTCCCACCAGACATGCTTTCAGTAACTGGGTCACTGACGTCCTCCAGACCCTAACTCAACGTCAAGGCGAACCCAACCCAGAGTCCTGTTTTCAAACTCGGGTCTGTTTTACAAAAAGGACCCTCCGCAGATCTGGGCCGAGGGGGTCAGCCTGGGGTCAAGGTCAAGCACCAGGCGGGACTTGGCCGGACTTGAGTGTCATCCATCTCCTCCTTTGATATCCTCAGCAGAGCTCACCCCACTGGGGGCCCCTGCGAGCTCAAACCCTGAACCCCAGTCCCGGGTTCGAATTGAATGGCCCCATGCCAAACGGGTCCCCACCGAGCTGCTGCCACCTGAGGTCCTTCCCGCTCAAGGACCGTGTCACGTGGGAAGGTCATGCCCAGCGGTGTGTGTGTGGGAAAGCATCACGTGAGGGAGGGCGTCATCCGGGTAAAAATGTCCGCCCTTGGTCCCCTCCTGTGTCCTCACCTGGTGGGCGGGGCTTAGGCAGTCAGGTGTCCTCTGCAGAAAGAATGACACTTGGAAAAAGTCAGGTTTCAAATGGATTTTAGGGGGGGGTGGGGAGGGGGGAGTTTTGCATTTTTTAAGATGATTTTTGTATTCTTCTCTGAATTGACCAAAATGTTAAATGTTGTATGTGGGCATGGGGGGCAGGGGTGCCGCTGTGGGTATCATTTCTGTTGCTGCTATCATTGTCGGGGTTGTGTGGGGAGGGGGTGGGGAGGGGAGGGAAGGGGAGGGGGGCGTACAGGCCTCCGTGAGGAGGGGCGGGGCCAAAGCTGCTTCTGTGTCCGTGTGAGCTGATGTTTACAGGTGACTTTTGACGACCCGTTGGGGGGGGTACCTTGTGGCGTCTGTGTTTCTGATCTATTTAATTTTGTGTTCTGTCTCTACGAAGAGCTATTTATGCATCCTTCTCCACACGTCCGTTCATGGCGATCAAGGTGACCCTTCGGTCTTCAGCTGGGGTGCCTTGACAGGGGCTCTCCAAGGCCCCCAAGTCTGGGAAGCGAACTGTGGGTGTCAGCAAGAACCCCACTCGCTCTGGGTAGTCAACGTCAGCTGTCACTTCAACATAAAGGTTTCACTCCGCAGTGACGCTTGGCCGGGACTGGACAGAGCCCTCGTCACCCTTGTGTTTGAAGTCACAGGACAAAGGGAAAGCAGCAAATCAGTGTTATGGAAAGATTTTTTTTGGGGGGGGGGAGGCTGGGGGGGGCGGAACCACATTTAACCAAAGAACAAGAAAAAAACCAGAAACTATTTTCTAACGTGTATAGCCACCCAGGGGATGTTATGTTATTCCCACCCATGAAGTATCTCGTGAGTACCTGCATCTATAGTCCCTGACTCCGGTTGGGCTGGCACTAATAAACATGTGAATGCTGCTCCGTGTCTCCCCGTTCTTCCATGATTTCCATCCGTTTGGGAACTGCCTTTCCTTCAAAGGGCTGTTTCTTGTAGTAAAAAAAAAACACCAAGGTCGACAGTTAGCATTCAATATAAGATTCCATATAAGAAATGGAGAAACCCTGAGCTTTGGGAGAATGGCAAAGGTCCATCGCAATCCCTTTTCTAAACTATGTCTCTGTTGATTTTTTTAAATAGTTTATTGATTTTTTTTTTTTTTTTTTTTTACAGAGAGGAGGGAGAGGGATAGAGCGTTGGAAACATCGATGAGAGAGAAATATCGATTCAGCTGCCTCCTGCACACTCCCCACTGGGGATGTGCCTGCAACCAAGGTCTATGCCCTTGACCAGAATTGAACCTGGGACCTTCCAGTTTGCAGGCCAATGCTCTATTCACTGAGCCACACCAGTCTTGGCTGATGTTTCTCTCTTATCTGATGTTTATAACTTTTCACCCCTCCCCCTTCCTCTCTATTATAAAAAAATCAAAATATATATATATTTTTTTTAATGAATATAGATAACATTTTCCTAAAGGCAGGAAAGTGTTATTTGCTGCCATCTTGCGTGCATACTTGGGAATAACACCGTGGCGGACATCACTACAGATACCCATTTTCTGCGGGCATCTGGCAAAGAACAGCTCAGGGGAGGTCACTCGAGAAAGCTTTTGTCTGCTGCCCTCTAGTGTACATGCCGCCAACGAACTGCAGGTGGAACATCCTTGAAGCTGTAAGCTGAACACCAGCGCAGCCATCCCAGTGTGTGGAAGGACTGGACTGCTGAAGGAAAAGTATCCCACTTAGAAAGGTCTAGTTTAACCAGGAAGAGAAACCGAAAGTGCCTTTCGTGACTTCCTAGCTGGGCACCACACCAGAAGCAACTGCTATAGCAAGAGGCCGCTGCTAACCCCACAGGCAGCTGCCTAACCAGGCCCGATGGCGAGAGCAAGAGCCAGGATCTGGAGAGGCAGGCACAGCAAAGTGGGTCTCCCTTAAATCTGCAAGAGTTGGAAGCAGCCCTAACCGGTTTGGCCCAGTGGATTAGAGTGTCGGCCTGTGGACTCAAGGGTCCCAGGTTCAATTCCAGTCGAGGGCGTGTACCTTGGTTGCGGGCACATCCCCAGTGTGTGTGCGGGAGGCAGCTGATGGATGTTTCTAACTCTCTACCCCTCTTCCTCTCTGCAAAAAAAAAACAATAAAAATATTTTTTTTTAAAGAGTTGGAAGCGGAGGCAGAGAGACCCCTGCCCAGCCCCACCCTGACCGATGGGCAGGGAGCCCATACCCACTGAGGCCTCCGGTCATGCACCCAACACACTCTGGGTATAGATCGTCCTGCTATTAGGACCTTTGTTTTAATTAAACCCAGACATCATTCCCTATCATGATGACCTCTGGTTCATGATTTGCCTTAGTATACGTGTATGGTAAGAGGGAACATGGCCCCTTGGGCAAAATCTCCATTCTGCCTTGAGACCAGTAGGGGGGCGTAGGGAGCAGAGCGGGTGTTTGGCTAAGGGGTGAGGAGAGAACTGGAGACCAATATTTATCCCCTTTGCACACACCTTTGAGGGGGCCATGAGTCAATGGGCGAGGAGAGACATGCAGGTACATTCTCCCTCCCTCCTTCAGCCTGCTGGGAAGGGCACAGTGGTGGTTGGGGTCTGTGGCCAGGAAGGACCTTGAGCACAATTCTGTATCAGGGCTCTAGCCAGCGTGTGTGGTTATAGCAGCTGCCTGGCAGAAGGAGAAAGATCTGGAGCCGAATTTCCCCTCCCTGTGTTAGCCAGGATGTGATGGGAAGGAGGACATGGAGATAGGAGGAAAGGGGACACAAAGGCCAGCAGAGACCTTGAGATGAGCTATGTGCCCCGACTCCAGCCCAGCATCATCGGGTGGGCAGCTGGCGCCTGCGGAAACGGGCCAAGAGCGGCCCGGATGCCATCTCTCCACCATGAGAAGTAGAGGAGGTGCCTGAGATAAGGGAGGAGCTCCAGGGAGTGCTTGAGGGGATGCCTGGCTAGCGGGCACGTTGGCAGCTGGAGTCTGTGGGCGCTTTGACCAGCTGTGTTCAAGTCAGCGCTTCCCCAAAATCCATTACCTGGGGGGCACCCTCCTGGGTTCCAGTTGGACCCCTTCTTGAGATTATTAATACTTCCTCTGGACAGGATTCAGAAGATCATTACTTGCAAATATACACATTTTAAAAAAAATTATATATATATATATATATATATATATATATATATATATATATATATATATATATAAAACCGCCCTAACAGGTGTGGCTCAGTGGATAGAGCGTCAGCCTGTGGACTGAAGGGTCCCAGGTTCGATTCTGGTCAAGGGCATGTACCTTGGTTGCAGGTACATCCCCAGTAGGAGGTGTGCAGGAAGCAGCTGATTGATGTTTCCTTTCTTTTCTTTTTTTTATATATTTTATTGATTTTTCACAGAGAGGAAGAGAGAGGGACAGAGTTAGAAACATCAATGAGAGAGAAATATCGATCAGCTGCCTCTTGCACACCCCCTACTGGAGATGTGCCGGAAACCAAGGCACACGCCCTTGACCGGAATCGAACCTGGGACCCTTCAGTCTGCAGGCTGACGCTCTATCCACTGAGCCACACCGGTTTGGGCTGATCGATGTTTCTAACTCTCTATCCCTCTCCCTTTCTTTCTGTAAAAAAAAATTAATAAAACATATTTAAAATATATATTGATTTATAGAGAGAGAGGGAGAGATTGATCAGCTGCTCTAAGTCTCCTCCCCGCACAGACAGCAGGCCCCGCCCCCAGCCCCGCCCCGCAGACCCCGGGCCGCCATTCCGGTGGCGCCACGGAGGGCGCAGCCCCGCCTCCGGAGGAACCGGGCCGGGAGGGCGGGCCGGGCACCCGGACTCGGTTCCCGACCGGCCCTAAGGGCCTAGGGGGGGGCGTGGCGCGTGGCGGCGCCGGCCGCCGGCTGCTCGGGGCCTGAGGGGCGGGGCCTGAGGGGCGGGGCCTCGGGACTTCCGCCCCTTTCTCCGGAGCTGGCTCGGCACCGGAAGTTCCGGTGTCGGCCAGCCGGGGTGAGAGGTCAGCAGGAAGTCGATACGTGGCCGCCGCCTGTCCCCGCCGAGGAGGCGCAGCAGCCCGGAGATGGCGGCGGTGCTGAGCGCGGAGCGCCTGGAGGTGTCGGTGGACGGCCTGACGCTGAGCCCCGACCCGGAGGAGCGGCCGGGCGCGGAGGGCGCCCCGCTGCTGCCGCCGCCGCGGCCGCCGCCCTCGCCGCCCGGGGCCGGCCGGGGCCCGAGCGCCGCGGGGAGGCAGCCGGAGCCCGGGGCGGCGGCGGGGGGCGCGGCGGAGGAGGCGCGGCGCCTGGAGCAGCGCTGGGGCTTCGGGCTGGAGGAGCTGTACGGCCTGGCGCTGCGCTTCTTCAAAGGTGAGCCAGCGGGGCTCCGTCCTTGGGGCTCCCGAACTTCGTCCCTCCCCGCGGGGCCGCTGGGTCACCCCGGGTTCGCTGTCCGAGGGCCGCCTCCCCCCGGTGACCGGGCATGTCCCCTGGTTTATTTAGCTTCTCGGGTTTCCGGGAGCTGGGAGGGAAGCATGATCCTCTCTCCCAGAGGATCCCGTCCTGGAATTCACTTATTTTATTATTATTGTTATTATTATTATTACTATTGTTACTGTTTTCTGTTTTACCGTCGCATTTCTTTTTTTATGTATAAAGAGTACATGAACTTTTTTTTAATATATTTTATTGATTTTTTTTACAGATAGGAAGAGAGAGTTAGAAACATGGATGAGAGAGAATCATTGATCAGCTGCCTCTTGCACAGCCCCCACTGGGGATGAGCCCGCAACCAAGGTACATGCCCTTGACCGGAATCGAACCTGGGACCTTTCAGTCCGCAGGCCGATGCTCTATCCACTGAGCAACACCGGTTTCGGCGTACCGTCTCATTTCTTCTGTCTCTTTGGCGTGGCACATCACACCCCACCTATCTGCACCCTTCTCCCCTGCACCCTTCTCCCCTGTACCCTTCTCCCGTGGTGGAAGGAGGCCCTCCATTGGGTGCCGCACACCCTTTCCCCCCAGGGGGGGTGGGCCACACGCTCTAGCAGGATTCGATCTCCTGGCGTTTGATCATCCGTGGCCGAGAGGAGGGAAGCGTTCAGCCAGCACGTCCCCTCCTCTGGCAGGTCAGACTCCCAAGAGAGAGGATGCTCGCTCTGCCCTGGGAACTTCTAGAAGGTTAAAATGTTACCCCCTTAAAGCAGTGTGCCAAGAGTGGATTCTCAAGAGTTAGGTTGAAAGGGGCCCCCCCCTCCCCTTCGCACCCCACTCTACCCCGTGCTTCTCACAGAATTGTGAAATGTCTCGTCTTGGAGCGAGATTGTGGTGTGTGTGTGCGTGTGTGTGTGTGTTTTCATTGGGTGATTCACTGAGTCGAACGGTGGTGATGCCAGTCACATGAGCTTGTCGGTGGGGAAAACGATTGGGAAGCCCGTTAGTCTGATTTCGAGATAGTTCGACTATCTCGTGGGCACGGAGAGTTATCAGCAAACGAAGCTTGAAAAGTGGTTGCTAGGGCCGAAACCGGTGTGGCTCAGTGGATAGAGCGCCGGCCTGCGGACTGAAGCGTCCCAGGTTCGATTCCGGTCAAGGGCATGCACCTGGGTTGCGGGCACGTCGATGTTTCTCTCTCATCGACATTTCTAGCTCTCTATCCCTCTCCCTTCGTCTCTGTAAAAAATCAATAAAACATATATTTTAAAAAAAGAAAAGTGGCTGCTAGGATCCCCACACATTCCAGAGCAGCGTACTGGAACCCTTTCCCCGAGGCGTACCTTCTGGAATACATGTTTCACTCAACTTCCAGCTGAAGGGGAGCAGCTCGGCGTAGCGGTGCATGCATGCAAAAGTTACTGGCTTTCTCTCAGAACTGTTTTAATTGTGCAAACTAATGAAAGTCTCTATCTCTCGCGTAAGTTTTTCCAGAACAGTTGATCATTCCACACTCATTGCACTTTTTGTTAAGAAGTTTACCCTTGAAATACTCGTCATCGTTTGCACAATGAATCAGGCCTTGGATTTTTTATCTCTTGGCCCATGAATGTAGAGTTTCCTGTAGTAATGATACATTCTCACATATATGAAATTCCGATGGTTTTGTTACAATTATGAGTAACTACATCTTACCTTAAGTTTTTATTCGTAGAATGTAATTTTCCAGATTCAGTAAGGTTAAAACAGTGGTCGGCAAAGTGTGGCTCTCCCACAAAATACCACGGCCTGGGCGAGTTTATGTTGAAGAGGTGGCATTAGAAGAAGTTGGAAGTTTAAAAAATTTGGCACTCAAAAGAAATGTCCATCGTTGTCCTGTTGATATTTGACTCTGTGGACTGATGAGTTTGCCTACCACCGGGTTAAAGTATATTGTAGCGGCAGTGTGTAAGAATAGAAAAGAACCAACTTCTAATCCTAGCTTTCGCCACTTGACTGAGCGTGTCTTAATTTGAGAGAGGTAGTAATATCGTCTTTGAAAGATTGAAACACAGCAATGTGCAGTAAACTTAGCATTGCTTTGGAGTCAGGAAGCCTTGGGTTCCATTTACTGTGTAAATTCCTAGACAGTTGACTTTTCTAGACTCCATTTCCATCATTTATATAGAGGGAGCTGGCTTTGCTGTCTCGGATTTAAGATTTAGTGGTCTAAACCTAAGGTTATTTTGCCGAGAACTAGGACTCCGAGGGGAACCTATCATTTGTGGCCCTAGTTATCAGTCACCTTAAAGGGAAAGGCCTACCCTGATAGGAATGGTTCACTCCCTAAGTCAGGCTTTCAGTGCAGTACCCAATACTTACTAGGAGACTAGCAGCTAGCAATCAAAACTCCCTTCTGCCTGAAGCCTTACCTACCGTGTTTCCCCGAAAATAAGACCTAGCGCATGGAAATATAAGACATCCCCTGAAAATAAGACCCAGCGCAACTTTGGGAGAAAAAATTAATATAAGACACTGCCTTATTGTCGGGGAAACAGGGTAGTTAGCAATGAAGAGGCCATCAGGATAGGATGCTGATCGATGATTCTCTCTCATCGATGTTTCTAACTCTCTATCCCTCTCTCTTCCTCTCTGTAAAAAAATCAATAAAATATATATATTTTTTAAAGTGCAGATAAATGCAAGTTAGCATTTCCCCAGTCTTCCTCAGTGCAGACCGCGGGGACCCCTCTCGCGGACAGAGGTTTGTGTTAGCTTTCCACTGTAGATGAATAGCGCATTCCCCTTGGCCGTGAGGAATGTAGAGGCCAAAGGAGGAGTTAAAGACCCAGACAGCTGCAGCGCGGGGGGATCGGGAGCAAATGCCATTCCAGAGCTGGGGGCGGGGGGCAGGCCTGAGTGGCCGGGCAGTGGCCGGAGGAAGTGGTGGGATGGAGAGAGCGGAGAGCGGGAAGGTAAGCTGTCAGGTCTGAGGACCGGTTGGAATGCATTGCAAAGAGCTTTTCGTTAGTCCGCAGGAGGCTCGGTGACCGTTTTACATGGAGGAACCAAGTGTTAGCAAGATGAGCTGGTTACCTACTAGACCGGCTGGCTTCATTGTAGCATTCGTACTTTTTGGATAGCGTTAGCTTGGGGAGTTGTATTTGGTTTCCAGAGTTCTTAGGGGTGAGTGTTTCCTTCTGTACACTTCATTGACCTCATTGCATTAAGCTGGTAGGTGGTGGCATTGATTTAAAATTCCAGAGCAATAAGTGCCACCAGTTACTGAGCAGATGTTCACTGAGAGTGTGGACACACTCACTTTCTGGAGATTCGCTTCAGATAGCTGGAAAAGTCAAGTGTGAGAAAAGCATCTGCTCTGCATTCCTACATAACTAACTGCTGTCAGGTTTGAAATGTTGATTGTAGTGGCGGTAATCCGCTCCGAAGGACTGAAGTAAATGTGCCCATCAAAAATACTGGTGTTGCCGGGACCGGTTTGGCTCAACGGATAGAGCATCGGCCTGTGGACTGAAAGGTCCCGGGTTCGATTCCATTCAAGGGCATGTACCTTGGTTGCGGGCACATCCCCGGTAGGGGGTGTGCAAGAGGCAGCTGATCGATGACTCTCTCTCATCGATGTTTCTAACTCTCTATCTTTCTCCCTTCCTCTCTGTATAAAATCAATAAAATATATTTTTTTTAAAAATACTGGTGTTAATAGTCTATTCCTATTAATATAATAATAAACCTTTCAGGAAGCTTGCATTTAGCTAACCTAATGATTGTTCACTCGTATAAATTGAAAATGGATATGTTTTAATTCATTAGGGGTTGAAAAATGATGATATTCTGCCGAAACCGGTTTGGCTCAATGGATAGAACGTCGGCTTGGGGACTGAAAGGTCCCGGGTTCGATTCTGGTCAAGGGCATGTACCTTGGTTGCGGGCACATCCCCAGTAGGGGGTGTGCAAGAGGCAGCTGATGGATGACTCTCTCTCATCGATGTTTCTAACTCTCTATCTCTCTCCCTTCCTCTCTGTACAAAATCAAAATCATGATATTCTAATTGTCTTTCCTTCACTGTAATGCTTTTCCTCGTGTACTAGTTGGTGTGGGGTGCAGTTCAAATAGGAAAGGAAAGGAAATGCTTCTGCCTCTTTATTTTCTTTCTAAATAATGCGCGTCCCTAACCTCAAAAGGTGACTCTTTTTTTAGTATACTTTTATTGATTTCAGAAAGGGGGGGGGGGGGGAGACACATCAGTAATGGGAGAGAATCATGGATCGGCTGCCTCCTGCACACCCCCTTCTAGGGATCAAGCCCACAGCCCAGGCCTGTGCCCTGACTGGAATCAAACCATTCTAGGAAGAGCTGCTGTTTAGCCATTGACTGCAGAACCCACAACCTAGGTTTATGCCCTGACCGAGAATTGAACCCACAACCTTTCGGTGTATCAGACAAGGTCCCAGCCACTGAGCACATGGCCAGGGCTTTTGTGGCTTTCTGAGGTCTGGTCTGTTAGATGGGTTTTATTTAATGCTGAGGACTAGGGAATAAAGAAGTGAAAATTGCAGCTATCCAGTGACGGGACAGTGAATCACTACCAGGAGGAAGTGTTCGAGCACGGGTTAGTAATTACCGGGTGGACACGCTTTGATTGCTTTTGTGCATCTACCACAGGTTTTTCCTTTGTGGTTACCATGAGGCTTATATGAAATAGTTTATAGTTCTAGTCTAAGCACATAACTTCCACAGCAGACAGAAACTCCACACTTTTCTCTCTCCCTAGCATTTTAGGTTATTGATGTTACAATCTACATCTTTTTTATACCGCATAGATAGTAACAAATTAAGGTAGATATGTAGGGCAGATTTGAGCTTTGGTTGTGCAATTCAGTCACCTGTCTTTAATTTCCCTCCCAACCCGTATATTTTATGGCTTTCATTTCATCAAGTAAAAGCTAGACAGGGCATAGAAATAATTTGTTGCATCCTTTACCTTTACCTCCAGACAGAAGGGAAAATATGATTTCTCGTAAATGTACTCTAGCAATTGAGGTGTGAGACTAATAACCTTGTGTCTGATTAATTTCAGGTGTAAGGGACTTAATTTTAATCTTTCAGACCTTAGGGCTTGGTAACAATGATTATAAAGCTGCTATCAAGTTACTTATGCTGTCTTATTAGAACTTAAAGTCAAGTACTTATGAATTAATAGGAACACGATCTAGAAGCCATTTCTATTTTTAATTGCTTGGGAAAACGTGTTTTGTGTATTGTATTGGTTTCCTATTGCTCCTGTCACAAATTACCAAAAATTCGTGTCATAAAACAACTCCTGACTTAGAGTTTTGGTGTCAGAAGTTCAAAATAGGTCTCGCTGGTTAAAGGGGGGCGGTCGGCAGAGCTGTGTTCCTTGAGGCGCTGGGAAAGCAGCTGTTGTATGGCTCCCTCTGGCCTCTCTGAGGGAAGTAAGATGGGTAACAGCTTAGGTCTCCTCCCTCAGGCCCTTCTTTCTCTCCTTCCATTGATAAGGACCTTGTGATTACATTGGGCCAAGGCGGGGAAAGTCCAGGGTCAGGCAGTTAGTGGCAACCTTAATTCCCCATTTTCATATAATCAAACATATTCACGGAATTGGGATTGGGGTGTAGACATCCGGGGATGGGGGTGGGGAGGGCTATTATTATGCCTACCACTTGTCATAAAGCCTTCCTGTTCCTGGACCACAGAATCCTCATCAGTTTCCAGGCATGCTCTCAGGGGCGTGGCTCCTCTGATTGGTCAGTGTAGGGCAGGGGTCCTTGGGTATTGCAGCTGGTCCTGGCATTGCCCGCCGGTGTTACTGCTTTTCTTCCGTCCTGGAGGTGAAATACAGCCAGGCTCTGGGCAGGTGGCCCCTGTATCTGGCTGTCAATTGCTCTGCCGATTTGCTCAGCAATCTGTCTCAGTTTCCCTATCCCACTGGCCTAGTTTACTGGCCTTATGAATAGACTATTGACATTTAGCATATTAACTCATTTGACCTTTTTACCAAGTGGAACCAAAGCAATTTACAAAGGTCAGGTTTATAAAGGAAGGAAGAGGATCAAATAGTTATTACTCTTGCCAAAACCAGTTTGGCTCAGTGGATAGAGCGTCGGCCTGTGGACTGAAAGGTCCCAGGTTCAATTCCAGTCAAGGGCATGTTCCTTGGTTGTGGGCTCATCCCCAGTAGGGGGTATGCAGGAGGCAGCTGATCGATGTTTCTCTCTCGTCGATGTTTCTAACTCTTTATCCCTCTTCCTTCCTCTCTGTGAAAAATCAATAAAATATATTTTAAAAAATAGTCATTACTCTTGGTGTATCAGGACAATGCTCTAACCAACTGAAATACCCGGCCAGGTAATAATATCTATTACCTCTGAAGTTGCATTGGACCCCTTACTTTATTGTTGAGTCAGAGAGGTTAAACATCCTACAGCTAAGAAGTGTCTGAGACGAGATTTAAATCTAGGCTGTCGCCTACCACATCATATTGCATCAGTGGGGTACAAACGGTTGAATATAGCCTTTCAAAGTACATGTATGGTCATATTGAAAATGGTTGATACAAAATTATTTTTAAACCTTTTAAAGAATGATTGTTGAACGACTTTAATAAGTATAAAAGATGTCAGTGGTACACTTATATCTGTGTGCCTGACTATAGCTTAACAGACTGGTTTCTCTGGAGTAGTTTTAACATAAATATTGGTACTTGGCTTCATTGTTTTAAAATTCTGCATAAAGGTTGTTAAAATTTAGTATTTGAAAAAAGCCTCACTATAATAGTGTTTCTATCTATCATAGGCACTTGGGACATACCTATAGCAACACTTCAGCATACAGCTGAAAATTGTGTATTTTTCCAGTGCTAATTATTTCCTTTGTGGGTTTTCTTTTTCTTTTTTCTTACAGAAAAAGATGGCAAAGCATTTCATCCAACTTATGAAGAAAAGCTGAAGCTTGTGGCACTGCATAAGCAGGTTCTTTTGGGCCCGTATAATCCGGACACTTGTCCTGAGGTCGGATTCTTTGACGTGCTGGGGAACGACAGGAGGTAACGGTGTTCCGTTGTATAACTAATTTAACGAGAATAGTGTTGAAAACGGTGCACAGTGAATTGGTTAAGATGTAAATAGCTGGTTCACTAGCTTAGCACTGAAACAAACATTTTTGCTTGCAGCTTCTGGAGTCTTCAGATGTTTACCTCTTTTTGGCTTGGAGGTGTTTATGGCTAAATATTGTGGAAGAAGCTTACTCATCTGATTATGAACATAAGACAAGTACAGCTTCGTTTGATTCTTCCTAATAATGATAAAAGCTGCCACTGAAAATATGTGTAATTGATTTCCTTATCGGAACATATAGAGAGCTGTGACAAAAAGGAATACATAGACTATTCAGTTAAGGCTAAAATATAAGTAAAACTCAGATACGCTTTTGCTCGTACAGAAATGATCAACAGTGCAGTTAAGTTGTAGTTTAAAAAGTAAGTTTGGATTGTAATGTAGTAAATCAGTACATGCTTGTTGAATCTGGAAGTCCCGCACCTTTTGTGTATAATAGAATTATTCTTCGTTTTCGTTGTGATTGAGAATTGTTCATGTTGAAAGTCCCGTTCAATGGAGTTCTCATCCTCTCAAGAAGAGGAGGTGACTTTTCCCGTTATTCCTTCCAGGAGAGAGTGGGCGGCGCTGGGAAACATGTCCAGAGAGGACGCCATGGTGGAGTTTGTCAAGCTCCTGAACAGGTGCTGCCACCTCTTCTCCACGTACGTCACCTCCCACAGGATCGAGAAGGAAGAGCAAGAGAAGAAGAGGTGAGCTGAGTGCGCGGAGTGTTCCAGCTCAGGTGTCCGGCTGCATCTGGCTGCAGTGAGGGCACTTGGCAGGCTTCCTGGTGTGGGGCCTCTGCCCGTCTGGCTGGACCTGTAATGGGAACGGCCTGTCCCCCGGGCAGCAGTCCTTCTGCCATTACACCGGATTTCTGAGCAGGCCCATAAACTCAGCCACCCCTCCTCCTGAGCCTCTGCTCTGACACACCTTTGCGGCTCTCTCCCTTGTTTCTAGAATATTCGTACGCCGTATGTAAAATGTGTTGGCTGCTTGCTCTTTCCAGCCCATGCTAAGCCCTGAGAACATAGCAGTGTGAGCGAGGCTGTCTCTGCCCTTAGGCAGCATGTTCCTTCATGGGTCAGGCAGGTGTGTAGTGCTGAATCTGTCACACAACTTTAATTGCGATTGCAGGAGTAGTCTGCAGGAAAAGCTGGTGGTGCTGTGAGCATATATTAGAGGGGAGCCTCAGGGCGTGGGTAGGCACATCATGATTTGAGTAGTGTCTTAATGATGGGTGCCTTTTCCTATTGCTGCTCAGCAGTAATTATTCTCGCTGAGATCGTGTATGTTGTGTGGTTGATTCTGTATGTTAAGTGTATGCATTTCGGATCTTGGGATGTGTGGCTTTCTGAAAAGGTTCTGTCCGTGTTCACGGTGAAATGAAGTCTGAAGTTGCTTTATACAGGGGATTTTTTGTCGAGGACTCATTCTCTGTCTCCTGCACTTGGTAGGAAGGAGGAGGAGGAGCGCAGGCGGCGAGAAGAGGAGGAAAGAGAACGGCTGCAGAAGGAGGAAGAGAAACGCCGGAAGGAAGAGGAGGAGAGGCTCAGGAGGGAGGACGAAGACAGGCGGCGGCTGGAGGAGGAGAGGCTGCGGCTGGAGCAGCAGAAGTAAGCTGGCTGTGCGCTCCGTGGGAGGGAGAGAATCGGACGGTCTCGCTGCTGTGGCCGGACCGTCGGCCAGAGTGCCCGGGGTCGTTCTGCCTCGGCGGCTGGGAGCTGCACCAGCGTTAGCTACTTGGCATTTGTGCTGGCGATCTGCTGCCAGAGAGGGCCTCGTTGTAAGCGGCGTTTGGCTGCGAGAGGAGTGAAGAGGCTGAAAGGGCTTGGGATTCACTCCGGAGCCCAGGGCTGAGGAGCCGAGGAGCCCAGGTGGCTGGCTTGCTCCTGTTGCTCCCTGCCCGAGTCCACGTGATCTCTCGTCTTTGGTGTCTCTCTCCCAACCTTCCTGTTCTCTGCAAACCGTCGCTGTCTGCTTTGGCACCACAGGCCAGGCCAGCCTGGATTTAGGGGGTTTTGTTTTCATGCATCTGCTAGAGAGAGGCTGGCCGGAACCGGAGAGACCCAGTTCCGCGTTCCCGGGCCAGGGAATGGGGCTGTTTTAGCCCCTGCAGTGTCCTCCGGCACCGGGCTGGGAGCTGAGACGTTCTGAGTAAGGGCTGGGGGCGAGGCTGTCTCAGAAGCCGCTGCTCTGCAGGGAGCACCGGGCACAGGAGGAAGGACTGACCCCCACAGGGCACCGGGAAGAAGGCCAGGGTCCTGCAGGTGGCGGGGCGGATGGCTTAAGCCAAAGGACACGGGAGCCCCAGATTGCTCCTCATTGGTGCTGAGTCGTCCCTCAGAAAAGCGCCGGTCAGCCAGGGCCGCCTCCTGCTTTGCAGAGAGACGATGGCTACTGCTCTGGAGGGGCCCGCCATTGGCTGCTGGGGACGACAGTCCGTCCTCCAGCATCGTGGGCAGAGGCTGGAGCCAGGCTGCCTAGTCCTCCGCGCCGGCTCTGGCGCCTGCCAGCAGGGTAACCTGGGGCAAGTTACTGCCGCCTCCGTTTCCCCTTCTGTGAAGCCCTCACCCGGGGGCAATGCTAAGGCCTGCCGGCTCAGTCCAGGGGAGGGCCTTGAACTCTGCCTGGTACATAGGAAGGCACATAACCATTAATCATCATGCTGCTGATGATGATGTGTTTATTATTATTCTCTCCCTTGATCCCAGATTTTCCTTGGAAACCTAAGTAAAAAATAGAGAGCATGCTTATTTTCTTAAATTGCTTCTGGGCCTGGGTCACATGCTGATTGGTATACATACTAGCTGAGTCGTTTTGAAGAGGTGTAAATTATAAAACTAAGTAACAAGGGCATTTTATTTTGTCATGACCGATCCCCCGTGGCCAGACCGGTGTGTATTTTTTGATGTTTTCAGGCAGCAGATAATGGCGGCTCTGAACTCGCAGACCGCCGTGCAGTTCCAGCAGTACGCCGCCCAGCAGTACCCGGGCAACTACGAGCAGCAGCAGATCCTGATCCGCCAGCTGCAGGAGCAGCACTACCAGCAGTACATGCAGCAGCTGTACCAGGTGCAGCTCGCACAGCAGCAGGTAAGCGACCGCTCAGCCTGCGGCCTCGGGGTCGTCCAGTCTCACTGGAACCCTGTTCGTGTTTAGCAGTCACTAATGGATTTTGCATTGGCCTCCAGGAGAAAGGAACTTTTAGGTGACCTTTATTAAGGGAGACTTTCATGTTCCATTGGCAATTATGAAAGAAAATATAATCCTCAGCAACAGGTAGTTTGGCCGCTGTTACATTGACCGAGGTGTGTGTGGGAGTTGTGAGGACCGAGTGTCATTCCAGTGAGTCTACGTAGATTCCAGTAGTGGTCCCAGAACCAGCAGGACTTGGTAACTGGCATTAGTTCAAGGATGCCCGTCGGGCAGTTTGCTGCCATAGGCCTGGGCAGCCTCCAGGGGGAGGACCCGGCCCTAAGGCTATTGGCTGGGCCATCTTGGCTTTTGTGTAAGTACAGTGGCGAGACGGCGCTCCCCGAGGACACATGTGGTGTTAAAACACAGGTCAGAATGCATTCTAGGCCGGGACCGGTTTGGCTCAATGGATAGAGCGTCGGCTTGGGAACTGAAGGGCCCCAGGTTTGATTCCTGTCAAGGGCATGTACCTTGGTTGCGGGCATATCCCCAGTAGGGGGTGTGCAAGAAGCAGCTGATCGATGACTCTCTCCCATGGATGTTTCTAACTCTCTATCTCTCTCCCTTCCTCTCTGTACAAAAATCAATAAAATATTTTTTTTTTTTTTTTTAAAGAATGCATTCCAGGGCAAGTGTCTCCTTTATTGGCCTTCCTGGTCAGCGTCTCTTTGCTTTTCTCGACTTGCAGGCAGCATTACAGAAGCAGCAAGAGGTAGCAGTAGCTCCTTCGCCGACATCCTCGAAGATGAATGCAGCTGGACCCAGCGACATGATGTCAGTCAATGGACAGGCCAAAACCCACACTGACGGCTCCGAGAAAGAGCTGGAGCCCGAAGCCGCCGAAGAAGCGCTGGAGAACGGACCAAAAGGTACCGCATCCACATGACCGCAGCCAGACACCACGACAAGCACAGTCGGGAGGTCAGGCTCACTGGCACCTGAGAGCAAGTACATGTCTGCACGCGCTGCATGCATTTTCACTGCTCATTAGTCTGCACCTGTGCTTCCGGTGACCCGTAGGAGAATAGTGTGGAGGGCCAATCAGATCTATTCTCATTCTGTATATTGATTATCAGATGCCGGGTGACCAATCACACCCAAATTCAGCAGCTTAAAATCCGAATAAACGTGTCACCTCATGCACTTTGTGTGGGTCCGCTGAGTGTGGTGGGCCTGGTCCCTCCCGAGGTTGGAGTTGAGGTTCAAATCCTGTGAAGCTTGACCAGGACTAGAAGCTCTGCTTCCAAAATGGCACCCTCGCTGATGGGCAAGGTCAAGTTGGCCGCAGCCCAGGTCTCAGTTCCTGCCTGAGAGCCTCCGGAGCTGCCTGGAGGTGCGCAGAGCTGGCGCGGCAGTGTCTCAGGCCCTGGCTCTGGGACTGACACCACGTTTCCCTGCGTTCTCTGGGCCCGGAGACCACCTGCCAGGTTTCGGATGGTGACCTCACCAGGGCGTGGACACCCCGAGGCAAAGTGATGGCGGCCATCCAGGAGGCTGGCCCCCGTACACCCCGGGATCTCTTTTGAGACGGAAGGGCCCTGTTAGCCAGAAGATAACGTAGCACTTTCAAGGTCTCCTGGCTCTCTATGGGCATCTTGTCCACTCAGTCAGCAGTTGGTTGAAGACTCCCTGTGGGTCAGGAGCACAGGGCTGGGGCGCCCGCACACACACGTGTAAATTGTGGCTGTTTGGCGCTGTGCTGGAGGGGGGTTTGTTAGAGTTTGAGCGCATGTGACATGGGGGCGTGGCCCAGGCAGAGAGGTCACCAGAGCTTTCCTGGGGAAGGGACCATTGAGCTGAGAAATCTGAAGCAAGAGCAGCATCAGCCCTTTAAGAGGGAGAGGAGCACTCGGCACGTGATCTAGGATGGCAGGTTCAGAGATCTTGTCTTGTAGAATAAGTAACGGGAAATGGTGTGAGAACAGACTGAAATGCTGTAGCTTACACCCCCCTCCCTTTTTCCCCCCCTATTAACAGTATATCAATGTTTTTAAATGAATCTTGGTCGGAAGCTCTGTGATGAACTCAGGGAAACCAGTGCGTGTAGAGACTGCTCAGCAGCAAGCCTTGCCTCCTCTTCACTGAGACCCTGGCAGTTCCACTTCGGCCCAAGTTTCTCTTTCTCCGAGTTCCCTGAGGATAACTTCTAGGATTCCGAGATACATCCCTTCAAAAGTGAATTTATTTCTAAGCTCGGATCCTTCTTTTCTAAGTCCAGATCTTTCTTCTTGGTTATGGATAGGCTAAAAACTGATAAAGGCCCAGCTAGGAAGTTCCCATGGTTCTTTCTAAATCCCCATATGTAATTAGCGTGTTGGGGGAAATCACGTGTAAGATGACGGATCACGTGTCTTATGGAAGCGGTGTGCTGGCCTCTGGGTGCCTGTGCCATTGTGCAGTGAAGTGACGGGAGACCTCCACCCACGTAGACGGTGTGCCCGTGGTGCCTGCGTGCGGCCGGGCGGCTGCAGGAGGCTCCGCCCTGTAGCTGTTGTAATCTCTGTTGTCTCCAGACTCTCTTCCAGTAATAGCAGCTCCCTCCATGTGGACGCGCCCCCAGATCAAAGACTTTAAAGAGAAGATCCGGCAGGATGCGGACTCCGTGATCACGGTGGGCCGAGGAGAGGTGGTCACGGTCCGTGTGCCCACCCACGAAGAAGGATCGTATCTCTTTTGGGAATTTGCGACAGACAGTTACGACATTGGGTTTGGGGTGTATTTTGAATGGACAGACTCGCCGAACACGGCCGTCAGCGTGCATGTCAGTGAATCCAGCGACGACGAGGAGGAGGAAGAAGGTAGAGCCATTGGTCCATACTCAGTAGCTGCCGGGTTGTGGGCTGGCAGGGGGGCAGCGGACCACTCCCTGCAGCGGTGGGACCTTGGCTGGGAAGGTGGTGAGGGCAGGGCAGCTCCAGTGGGGACTGGTACCTGAACCAGGTTTTCTGCTTTCTGGGTAGTATTTGGCTTCCAGCCTTGTGTGTGTGACAACTAATGTGCATCAATCAGCTGCCTCCTGCGCACTCCCCACTGGGGATCGAACCCACAACCCAGGCGTATGCCCTTGGCCAGACTCAAACCCGGGACCCTTCAGTCATGCTCTGCTCACTGAGCCAAACCATCCAGGGCAATCAGCGGTTTTCCCGGATCTGTTCGTGACTTGTCTCTCTCCTTTCTCACAGAAAACATCACTTCTGAAGAGAAGGCCAAAAAGAACGCCAACAAGCCGGTGCTGGATGAGATTGTGCCTGTGTACCGGCGGGACTGTCACGAGGAGGTGTACGCCGGCAGCCACCAGTACCCAGGGAGAGGAGTCTACCTCCTCAAGTTCGACAACTCCTACTCTCTGTGGAGGTCCAAGTCCGTCTACTACAGAGTCTACTATACGAGATAAAGATGTCGCTGCAGAGTCTGGAGTCTGGGGTTGGGCCGAAGATGGTATTTAGTTGGGAAGTTGCTTTGGACTTTGGTGGAGCATTGCAGTCGGTGTGTGCCCGTTGGTTGTGGTCTGATGGTCTGTGAACTCTCGTTGGGGATCAGGACTTCCTGGAGACTCTTGAGCGTTAATACTTTGGGGTCAAAGGGGTTCCTCAGACTTACCCCGCTGGTAGGTGCCGGCCAGCTGCATCCCTAGAGGATGCTGAAGTTCCATGAGCTGCGTGTTAAATCTAAACAAACACCCCGAGGTGGAGCCCCCGGGCTCGTCCCCTGCTACCTGCTCGATGTACCCGCAGTCACCGCGCCCTCTCGGGAAATCCTCTGTTCGTGTGCCACATTGAGGTGCACAACTTGGAAAGTCACCCTTTTTAAAACTTAAAAACTTGAGACCTCACAGATTATAATAGGAAATAATTGCTTCAATCCGATGTGGTTGTGAATGGGCCAGATTGGTTTTTGCTTTGGCAACAGCTATTCAGTTCAGAGTTACATTGCACACAGGGAGTTATTTTCTAAGATAATCTTAAAACAGAATGTCCAAACCCGATTGCTGATCAGAGTGTCAGTACACATAGACCACCTCAGACACCCCCCCAGCTCACGGTCCTCTTCATTGGGTATCGATATGCCATGGCAGACCAAAAGGAACTCATTTTCGTCTTGATTTGGCTTTATATAAGAGCATCTCAGATTGGAACTGTTTTCTACACAAGCATATAGTTAACGTAAACCGTTTTATAAACTCAAATTGCCACCTTCTGAATTAAGAATACATGAAGTCATTTCAGTATCATTCAGTGTATGAAGAATAACATTGCACTAATGTGGACATCACTGCCAGACACGGTCCATTTTTAATTTGTTACTACTTCGGCACAGAGCCCCCCCCATGACTTCCGTTTGGAATTCCTAGAGAAGTGGAGCCCACGCTTCAGTTCCTGACGGCTTTATCCTGTATTATGTCTTTATTGATGGGAAGAGGTACACCTTTGTTTTCTCCACTGAAAACAAACGCGGGTCAATTAATTGCCTCCAATATACATACGTGATTGACTAGCGTAGAGATTCTTGTTTTCAAAAGGAAGGGTCGTACAGATAGCAAACGACAGCGACGGCAATGCACACCTGGAATGTTACTACATGCTGTTACTGAAATACTTGGGGGTTTTGCCTGTCGGATCACAATCACCTCCGTGGGAGGGCCCTCTGCGGTGGTCACCTGCACTACGTCAGGAAGGGGCTGCTGGTTTTGCGTGCTGCGTTCTTTCTGTTGTTTTTTTTTTTAATACCCAGTTTTGTACATACCTGACTGTTCTCTTTGTTTGGAAACTGGATTATTTTTCCTAAGAAGTGCTCACCCTGTGTGTTTTCCGTTCGACCAGTGACAGCTCACAGACGTCCACGCTGTTACATCAGAGCACTTGTCCACTGTCCGTCCGTCCGTCCGCTCTCGTGTACATACGTACGGGCTGGGAACCACGGGGTTAGGCACTTCCGGGCTGTTCTGTTGTGTTTTGTTTTGTTTTTTTTTAACGAGAAAATACTGTATTTAAAATGTAAAATAAACTTTTAAAAAGCAGGCACTAATATATATTTCTTCCAGCCTTTGATTACAGACCTGCCCCCGCACACGTTAAGGTGAATCGTCTCCTGGAAACGCCATTGTTCTCGGGAGCAGTGCGTGTGGCCTCACATAGCTGCGGTTCCGGTCACGTGTCCGTTCAGGACCTTTTGGGTTTCGACTTTTATATTGCCTTTGGCTGTGGATCAGTACAGCTCAAACGCGATTTCAAAGAGATCTTGAAAAATATATATATATATATTTAATCAATTAAAATGTTTATCTGTAACTCGTTGACGTTTCATTGATAAGTTCCTCTCTGAAGCGTTATTTCTGCATCTCACCCCCTGGTAGGACGAGGAGAAACGTTTTAAATGATCTTTTCCGGTTTAAAAAGTTAAGAAAACGAGCACACTCTTTCTGGCTGGTTATTTAAGCTTTGCTGTGGATTAACCTCGTGAGTTAAACAGATGGAAAATGTCCAGGCTCGGTGGTGAGCGCTGGCTTCTGTGAGACGCTTCCCCTGCCCACCTGTGGGTGGCAGGTCCTCGGCGGCCGCTTCAGAAAGAGCTGCTGAGCCTGGCACCGAGGACCGTGCCTACCCAGCTGGCGCATGGGGGCTCAGACGCTGATTGTTTTTTTAAAATATATTTTATTAATTTTTTTACAGAGAAGAGGAGAGAGGGATAGGGAGCTAGAAATGTCGATGAGAGAGAAACATTGACCAGCTGCCTCCTGCGCAACCCCCACTGGGGATGTGCCCGCAACCAAGGTACATGCCCTTGACCGGAATCGAACCTGGGACCCTTCAGTCCGCAGGCCGACGCTCTATCCACTGAGCCAAACCGGTTTCGGCTGATTTTTTTCTTCTTCTTCTGAGATTTGGAGACAGAGGAGGAGGTGGCCTTGGCGTTGGCTGGGCTGGGGACCCTGAAGGCAGACCAGAGAAGCAGGGCTGGGGAGCACATTGTGGAAGCGGGGAAGCCGCCGGTTCAGACCACAGCGATCGATCGCCAGTCACGTCTTGGGGCTCAGCGTGCCACAGTCTGCAGCCAGCGCCAGCTCTGCGGCCGTCCCAGCTTCCGCTCAGTTCAGCCTTCCCGCCAGCAACCTAAGGTGTGCGTGCGTGTCTGTGTGCGGGGAGGCGTCTTCGTCCCTTTACCGACTTCTCAGTGTGAGTGGGACCCGCATGGGGCTCCTCTCGCATAGATGGTCTCAGGGTCCTTCCTCTTCCTTCATGAAGCTCTGAAAAGACCAAGATGCCTGCTGTCCTTTCTAAAACCCTTCTTTTGACTGTGTTGTTACTATTTCTGGTGCTTAGTTGGCTTGGCCTGCTTGTCATGGAGAGGAAAGCACTAGTGGGCCTGCCACTTGTAAGTTGTGATGTCATTGGGGCACTTAACTCTGTGCCAGGAAACCAAGTGGCTGGCTTTCCCAGGTCAGCATTGGCATCGGGACTGGGGCTGTCAGGCATGGGTGGCGAGGGTATAAGTTGGAGCGGTTAACTCATCTCATGGCCAGAACCAAAGCTTCCGGGTCACTGCTAGGTCAGCCCTCCAGTGAATGGCGGCTGCTGGTCCGTTTTTGAAAAGAGCAAATACAAATAAGATCGATTGCGCATGCTGCGTTTTAAAGATCTTTTTCTGACGGCTTGTCTGGACAATTACAACAGTCTCTACTCTTTGCCAAGATTAAATATCTCCAGTTGTAGGTACACACAGCTGGGGGGAGGGGTGCATGACAAGGTACAGAAATGTAAACAGGATTCAGAAGGCGGGTCCAGGCGTCTGCTCTGTTCTTCAAAATGCTGTCTGCGGAGCGGCTCTTTGGCCGGTTTTCTGTTCCTGAACATCTTAGGCTGCTTCTGGGTTGGTTTGTTGTGGGGTTTTCTGTTTTTGTTTGTTTCTAATGATTTTATTGATTTCAGAGAGAGGAAAGGTGAGGGAGGGGGAGGTGGAAACATCCATGAGAAAGAAGCATGGATCGCCTGCCTCCTGCATGCCTCCAGCCTGCCCTCTGGTTTCCTGGGCGCCTCTGGGATCCCCCTCCACCACCACCCCACCCCCCCCCTCCTACCCCCTCCCTCAGCTCCCGCTGCCCCCACCTGTCAGCTATGGGCCCTCCCCGCCCTGCGCCAGGGGAGACGCCCCTGGTTTATGGCTTCCTCTTGTCACCCTCCGGGCAGGCTGAAGGAGGTTGTGTGTGAACCAGGAGGTAGTCAGCAGTATCAGGTCCCCGGATCCGGGAGGGGGAGGCCCCTGGCGTGGCCCCGGACCCCTGGGGACGTGTACGCAGGATTGGGACACGGCGGTTTTTCTCCGCTTGCACCCTGTTCTCGGACTAGCCAGGGGGCCAGTGCCCGCCGCTCGGCCTCTGCACGCCCAGCGCCCCCCGAAGGTGAAGCCGGAGCAGGTGGCTCCCTAAAGGGGGTGGCGTCTCCCCGGAGCCGGAAGCGGGTGAGCAGACTTTGGCACCGGGAGGGGCGAGGTGTGGAGATAAGCTGGCCCTTCCGGCCTGGCTGGGCCGAGCAGACCCCTGCCCCGCTGCCAGGGAGGGCCTGCGGGCACAGAGCACAGGGTGCTGTCCGTGGGCGCGGCGGTCCCGGGCGCCCCCAGGGCTAGGGGGCACCTGGACCAGGGCCTCCGCAGCGCCCAGCGAACATTGCTTGTCACCCGCTCTCCCCGCGTCAGACCAGGAGCCGCACGGCCAGGCTAAGGCCCAGGAGGCCCCGAGGAGGTCATCCCAGACCTGAAAGCGGTGCCGGCGGGCACGGTGTGCGCTGAGGCCTGAGTGATGAGCCAGAACCTTCCGGGAGGGGACAGCATGTGCGAAAGGCCCTCCTCCCCCGCCAGGGGCGCCTGCTGTCTGTGTGTGAAGAAAGATGCCAGTGAGCTGGAGGGGAGCTGGCGGAGCATGAGGCGGAGGACGGAGAAGCAGGGACAAGGCAGGGCCAGGGACGTGGGTTCCAGGCAGGCGCAGCAGAGCAATGGCGGGAAGGCCTCCACCGAGGACTGAGCCCATCTGGCTTCGTCTCAGAAAGATGTGCTGGGCCGAAGCCGGTTTGGCTCAGTGGATAGAGCGTCGGCTTGGGGACTGAAAGGTCCCGGGTTCGATTCCGGTCAAGGGCATGTACCTTGGTTGCGGGCACATCCCCGGTGGGAGGTGTGCAGGAGGCAGCTGATCGATGACTCTCTCATCGATGTTTCTAACTCTCTATCTCTCTCCCTTCCTCTCTGTACAAAATCAATAAAATATATTTTTAAAAAATGCATGGGGGAGGGGAGGGGAGAGGGGGAGAGGGAGGCAGAGGGAAGGCGGCCTCTCCTTGTACAAAAACGTTTTTTAAGACAAAAGGTAAAGGAAACAGCTGTGAGCTGGGGCTGCGGCTGCGGCCCTGCCCGCGCCGCCATCCTCAGCCTCCAGGGGGCGCCGGAGAGACGAAGGCCGCCCGCCCGCGCCCGCAGGTGCAGCCGCTGGTGCAGTAAACACGCCTGCGGGCAGCGAGTGCCCCGCTCCCTCCGCCCCTCCTCACCCGCTGCGGGGCCACGCCCCAGCCCTTGGGACCCCACTGGACCCCTGGAGCCTTACCCAGCCCTCAGACTGCCCTCCTTCTCCCCGGCTGGACCCTTCGGGCTCCTGCCAGGCCCAGAGAAGCCCCCTCCCGTCTCCCCAGCCCTCTCTGCTCAGCCGAAAACGCAACACAAATGGGGCATTTATTTGTTTATTCATGGAGCACCTACCGGGTGCCAGCTTCTGCAGAACCGCGGAGGGGCGCCCCTGTCTCCCTCCCTAGGACACCCCCACCCCTGGACCCGCCACCTCCTGCTGCTCCCGGGGGCGCTGTGGCTGCCCCGCCCCCGCCCTGGGCCGGATGGCGAGGCACCGGGGCCCCCCGATCCTCCGCCGGGGTGGCCGCTGACCCCCCCCCAAGGTAGGTGGGTGCCTGGGGCCTGCGCCGCAGCGAATACGCTTTCTGTTCCGATCCCGCCGCCAGAGGGCGCCTCTGACCGGCCTCCGCAGAGAAAGGCGGCGCTTAGGACGCGGGGTGCTGTGTCCCCCGCGGGGACCCGCGGGTGGAGGGGCCCGGGGAGGCCCGGGGAGGCCCGGGCGGAGGGGCGCGCTCTGGGCGGGGTCCAGGCTGCGCCGGGGACCCGGACGAGGGTGCCCCCCGCTGGACCCGCACCCCGCGGCCCTGCGGAGCCGCCGCGGCCTCGGGCAGGGCGTCGCCCGCGGACAAAGGGGGGCGGGCGCGGGGCGGGGCGGGGCTCCGCGGCTCCTCCCCGCCGCCCCCTCCATCCGCACCCCCGCGCCCCGCGCGCCAGGGTGGGGCCCCGCGGCCGCGGCGACAACAGCCACCGCTTCCTCCCCGCGCGGTTCCGGCGCTGCCCCCGCGGGTCTGGGGGGGGTGGGGAGGCAGAGTGAGGGCGCTTCTCCCTCGCTGAGCCATCGCGGCGCCCCGATCGATCGTATTGATTTTACAGGAGGCCGGCTCCGCTCCTGCTTTTCTGCAGGAAAGCACCGGGGCGCCGCGCCCCCGGCCTCTGCGCGCGGCGGCCACCAGAGGGCGCGCGTCCCCTCGGCCTCCGGCTCCCCGGCCGCGGGCACCGGCGGTGAACCCAGCTGAGCCGCTGCGTGACCCGGGGCAGGTGGCAGGTGCCAGCCCTCTCTGTGCCCCTGTGCGCGGGGAGGGCACACTGCTTGGCACACGACGCGATGCTGAGGCTCCGGGCACAGGGCCAGCCTGCAAAGGGCCTGATGACAGTGTCTTTTTTTATATATATAATATATTTTATTGATTTTTTTACAGAGAGGAAGAGGGAGGGATAGAGAGCTAGAAACATCCATGAGAGTCATCGACCAGCTGCCTCCTGCACACCTCCTACTGGGGATGTGCCCGCAACCAAGGTACATGCCCTTGACCGGAATCGAACCTGGGACCTTTCAGTCCGCAGGCCGACGCTCTATCCACTGAGCCAAACCGGTTAGGGCAGTCCTTATTATTGATTTCAGAGAGGAAGAGAGAAGGGGAGAGAGAAACATCAATGATGAGAATCATGGATTGGCCCCCTGCACGCCCCCCACTGGAGACCAAGCCTGCAACCCGGGCCTGTGCCCTGATCATGGATCTAACCGTGACCTCCTGCCTGGTTCATAGGTCAACACTCACTCAAACAAACCACTGAGCAACACCAGGCGGGCCCTAAGGTCCTTTTTAGTTATGCCTGGAAGTGGTGCCATGGTTCCATTGAATAGAAATGGCTGCTGGGCCCTCCTTCCTTTTCCTGCCTCTGTTCCCTCTGACTGTTCCAGCCAGTGATGGTGCCGGGGCCGTGAGTCCTCGGGCGGGACACGGGTGGGAGCCCTGACGATATTCCGGACGGGCGGGTGGGCGGGCAGGCGGCCCCGCCGGGAACAAGGCTTTAAAATAGGCTTCGCTGCTTCGGGGTTTCTCTTTGTGTGTATTTTTAGCGAGGACTGTGCGGCCGAACTCTGCATTAAAATAGCTGGTGCCACGGCCATTGTTCCGGGCCCTCCCTGGCACAGGGCAGCCTGGCAGGCGTTCTGCAGCCGCAGGCGAAGGCAGCTGGCAGGGCCCTGCCCACCCACGCCGGGGGACCCCGCTCCCAGGAACCTCAGCAGCCTGAATGCAGACAGAATCGGGGCCCTTTGGAGCAGGGACGCAGGCTGGGAGAGAGATCTCCCCCCGGAGGCAGCCATGCCGGAGGTCGGAGGCCTCCCCAGGCCTCCCTCCCTCCCCTGGATCACCAAGCCTGGCAACCCAGGAGGTCAGCACGGAGGCGGCGGCTGCCGGCCCCCCTCACCTGCATGAGGGCTTAACTGGGAGAGCTTTTCCTAGGAGATGGAGGTCAGGGAAGACTCTCTTAAGCAGCAAGCCCTACCTTAAAACACCTGTCTCCGCCGAAACCGGTGTGGCTCAGTGGATAGAGCGTCGGCCTGCGGACTGAAAGGTCCCGGGTTCGATTCCGGTCAAGGGCATGTACCTTGGTTGCTGGCACAACCCCAGTAGGGGGTGTGCAAAAGGCAGCTGATGGATGTTTCTCTCTCATCGATGTTTCGGACTCTCTATCCCTCTCTCTTCCTCTCTGTGAAAAATCAATAAAATATATTTAAAAACACACCTGTCTCCGACACACCCTCCCCTCTGGTCCACCTGGGAGGACCGGATGAGGCCGGGCAGGCGGTCAGAGGGAGGGAGGCGAGGGGGCCTGGAGGCCAGAGTGACAGGTTCATGAGACACTTTCCCTGTGTCCCTGGGTGAGTGAGAGTGCGATGGTCCTGTGTGATGACCCGCTAACCCTTCACAGGTGCCCCGGGGGGGTGTCAAAGTCATTTTCTGTGGCAACACGATGGGTGCCCCTGGGGTGCGATTGTCCAGAAGCCAGAGCTTGGATGGGGAGAGGAGGGGATTATGAAAACCTGGCAAACTCCGAGGTGCTGCTGAGTCCAGAATCCTGGCCCCGGGGTTCCGAGGGAACCCTTTCCTGCAATAAGTCAGAACCCGGGGCCCTGCTGCAGGCTGCAGCGCCGTGACCTCGCTGTGACCTCGAGCAGGTTACCACCATCTCTGCTACCTGCTCCGCTTGCAGATCGGAGACCAGATGGCCCTGCAGGTGCCGGAGAGCCAGCTCCCCAGGGTCACCTTCCCCGCAGCCCCGCCCGCAGGGTGGCCGGTCCAAGGTCAGAGGGCGCGTCCTGGCCCTTCGGCTCTGGGCCCCCCTCGCCGGCTCCCGGGGGCACGGATGCTCGCACAGTCCCCCGGGCCCCCCCCCCCCAGCTCGCCGCCCCCCGCCCGGCCCCATAGCCCCATGGCCCCCCGCCCTTTCCGGGGACGGCGGATCCCGCGAGGCCGGGGCTGGAGGGATGGCGGGGCCCCTGGGGTCAGGTGACGGGCGCCCCTCCTCCCGGGACAAGGCCGGGCCCGCCCTCCGCGCCCAGCCGCGGGGCAGCATCCATCCTCCGGGATCCTCCAGGCAAACCCATCCCCGCCCCCCCACGCCGGGTTTTAGAGCGCGATTAGCTTTTCGGGGTGGAGATCCGTGTCCCCGGGGCCTCCCGGTCCCCCGGGGGCAGGTGGAGCGGAGGAAGCGCCTGCCCGTCGGCGCGCCTGGTCTCTCCGGAGGGGATGGGCGGGGGCGGGAAGCGCCAGGGACCCCGCACCTGCGGCTCCCAGCCCCCGCTCGGGCTCGGGGGCACAGCAGCCGCCCTGGCTTCGCTGCAGCTCGGGAGCCACCCTGCATTCTCTCCTCCGTTTGGATTTATTATGTTTATGGGGCGTCCAGGGCTCCGGGCACGACGGTAGGCGCTGGGGATGGAGCAGCAGAAACACGCACAACGCCTCTGCCCTCCGGGAGCTTACATTGCAATAGAGGAGGCAGATCAGACATAAAACATACGTTTACGTGGCAATAAAGGCAGCGAGAGAGGAGAGAGAGAGAGAGAAAGCGAGAGAGACAGAGAGAGAGAGAGAGAGAGAGAGAGAGAGAGAGAGAGAGAGAGAGAGAGAGAATGAATGGACGGAGGCTCAGAGATGCGCATTTTGGAGAGGTGGGGTGGGGTTTGGGATAGGGGGCCCCGGGGAAGCCTCGCTGGGAAGGCGGCGGTGGGTTTTGGGTAATAAAAGGCCGAGGGGATTGGGTGGGCCAGCCAGCCAGCCTCGCAGATGCCTGGCGACCTACTTTGTCCAAGGAAAAAGCCCGGAGGCCAGCGCGGAGGGGGCGTCTGAGCGATGGCGCGGGCAGGGGCAGGGGCTGGAGCGGCTCGTGGGCCCCAGTGGGGATCGGGCTTCTCTCCGGCGGGACCCGGGGAGCCCGGCCGGGTTCGGAGCGGAAGAAGGACCCGTGGGACCTCATGGAAAAGCAGCCGGATGGTTGGCGGACCGGCCGCAGGGGCCGGGCCCGCGGCGACAGACCAGCCGGGAGGCGCTAGCGGGAATCAGAGGCGGTGATGGGGCGTGGCTTTAGGAGGTTGATGGGCGTGGCTTATGAGTTTGTGGGCGTGGTTTTAGGCTGTGATGAGGCATGGTTGGCTTAGACGATTGTGGGGCGTGACTTAGGAAGTGGTGGGCGTGGTTGGTGGTTGGTGGGCGTGGCTTCGGTGGTGGCAAGAAGTGGTGGGTTTTGGAAATGCTTTTTTTTTTTTTTTTTTTTAATATATTTTATTGATTTTTTTACAGAGAGGAAGGGAGAGGGATAGAGAGCTAGAAACATCCATGAGAGTCATCGACCAGCTGCCTCCTGCACACCTCCTACTGGGGATGTGCCCGCAACCAAGGTACATGCCCTTGACCGGAATCGAACCTGGGACCTTTCAGGCCGACGCTCTATCCACTGAGCCATCACGGTTTTGGCTGGAAGTGCTTTTTTAGGAAAGACTGCCAGGGTTTAATGCCAGCTAGGAAGTAGGAGAGAGCGAGAGAGAGGAAGGAAGCAAGGACAGTGCCAATCCGAAACCTGTTTGGCTCAGTGGATACAGCGTCCGCCTGTGGACTGAGGGTTCCCGGGTTCGATTCCGGTCAAGGGCATGTACCTCGGTTACAGGCACATCCCCAGTGGGGGTTGTGCAGGAGGCAGCTGGTTGATGTTTCTCTCTCATCGATGTTTCTGGCTCTCTATCCCGCTCTCTTCCTCTCTGTGAAAAATCGATAAAATATATATTTTTTGGGGGGGCGTGGGGGGGGGGGAGGAGAGTGCCAAGGTTTTGGCCTGGGAAGGAAGACTTGTTGTTGACCACGATGGGGTAACTGGCCCCACTGGCTTGGTGGGTGGGGTGAGTACTGAACAGGTTAGGTGGGAGGCGCCCTGCCTCTGATGGCCAAGTGCAGGGCTGAGCAGGTCCTGGTAAGACGGGTCTGCAGAGCGAGGAGGTGTGCTGTCCGCAGGGGACTGTGGGAAGCTGTCTGCACAGGCTGGCTGGCGTTGGGATGCTCCGTTGGCCGTCGCTCTCTAGCCCTGTGCTGTCCAGGGCAGCAGCCACTGGCCACCTGGGGCCACTGAGCCCTGGCAACGTGCTGAAATTGTGCAACGAAAGAACTACGTTTTAATTAATGTTAAAACACACACACACACACACACACACACACAAAAACAACAATACAGAACTGCCGTTTGATTCAATTATTGGAAATAATTCAAGAATGTTTGGACCTGATCGGTTTGGCTCAGTGAATGGAGCAACGGCCTGCGGACTGAAGGGTCCCAGGTTCGATCCCGGTCAAGGGCATGGACCTTGGTTGCAGGCTTCATCTCCAGTGGGGGGTGTGCAGGAGGCAGCTGGTCGATGTTTCTCTCTCATCGATGTTTCTGGCTCTCTATCCCTCTCCTTCCTTCCCTCTCTGTAAAAAAAAAAAAATCAATAAAATTAAAAATTAAAAAAGAGCCTCCCAGGCTGTGGGATCGGTGCCTGTCCTTTCATTGCTCCCAGCGTCGGTGTCGGGATGGCTCCAGCCGGGAAGGGCTCCCTGCTCCTCGGGGTCGCTCCGATGACGGGAGAATGGGAGGGAGAACGGGAGCTTAGTGTGGCGCTTGGCACAGGGAGAGGAGGATATTCAAAGACATCTGTTCACCCCGCACAGGAAGCCAGATAATCGCCTCTAAACTGTTTGTCGGCCGCTTGCAGCACCGAGCCCCTGGTCCCTGGGAAACCTGGAGCCGAGCCGTGGTTATTTTCCTCTTTTCCTTGGGCTTCGAAAAGCAAATGTATTGTTTGCATTTGGTCCAAGGCAGGGGCCGGGGCTCCGGGGTGATGAGAAGGCTGCCCAGTGGTTAGAAGCCAGACACCCCGGGGTGCACAGGGATCCCTCAGGCCTCTGGGCTCCAGGTTGGGCCTGAGGGTGAGCTTTTGGGAGAGATACTCGCCCGGCCCGGCCTGGGGGCCGGCAGGCCAGGGAGGGCAGGTGCGGCCCATCTTCCCGATGAGTCTCACCTTCTGACCCGGAAGTGGTTCTCCCGGAAGTCACTGTGTGAGGGGCCTGCAGACCCCAGGGGCCTGGCCAGGCTCTCCCAGGGCCCCGGCGGCCTGCTGTGCCCACTCGCCCGGAGGCCCTGCCCGCCCTGGAGGAGGCCCCGCTGCCCAGGCTCTGCCCCTCCCGGAGCCCTGGGCCGGCTTCTCCGCTGGGAGCTGGGGAAGCAGCGGCCTCGCCCTGAGCCCCCGTGGAGGTGGGAGCAGACGCCCGGAGAGAGGTAGGGAGGGCGGCCACTGAGGCAGGGGGGGCGGTGGCCGAGGGGCCTCCCCCTGGCTGGGAGGACTGGGGAATTGGGGAGCCCATGGCTGCTCAGCAATAAGGAGTGCAGCTCAAAAATGGTGTTGGCTGGTCTGGAGTGGTATTGTCGGATCTGGACCGGTGTTGGCCGGTATGGAATAGTGTTGGCTGGTCTGGAACGGTGCTGGCTGGTCTGGGATGGTGTTGGCTGGTCTGGTAAGATATTGGCTGGTCTGGAATGGTGTTGGCTGGTCTGATAAGATATTGGCTGGTCTGGGATGGTGTTGGCTGGTCTGGAATGGTGTTGGCTGGTCTGATAAGATATTGGCTGGTCTGGGATGGTGTTGGCTGGTCTGGGATTGTATTGGTCGGTCTGGGATGGTGTTGGTTGATCTGGAATGGTGTTGGCTGGTCTGATAAGATATTGGCTGGTCTGGGATGGTGTTGGCTGGTCTGGAACAGGTGGTGACAGGAAAGAGGTTGAGGGTGGTCTGAGGCTGGAAGAGGGGGTACAGAGAAATCTCTAGGTGTGTTCTGTGCAAACACGGCTGAAGCAAGAGACAGTCTGAGGGGACTACCTGCCGAGGGCACTGGAAGGTTGTTATGTCCGGAGAGCGGGAGGGCTGGTCGGCTTTGGGATGACAGCTCCCCCACCGGCTGTGGAAGGAAGGGGCTCTGGGACAGTCCCAGGTAGTAGACCCCGCGGAAAGGAGGGAGGTACCGTCCTCCCGCTCAGCTGAGGACTGCGCCCGGGGTTTGCTCCGGACTCAGTGCCCCGCTCAGTGCTGTGAAGCCGGAAGCTCTCGGATTTGATGGGATCGGGGGAAACTCCTGGGGAGGGCGGGGTGCTGTCCGTCCTGGGGTCCTCTCCAGCCTGCACCCCAGTCAATGGGAGAAGCCGAGAAAGGCCTTTGGGAGACAGTTCCTCTCCCCAGGTCTGCTGCCAGCCACATGAGCACCCCTTTCTGTGTGTCCCCAAGCCCCGCTCCTCCAGCTCTGGGGACTCCCTCTCCCCCCGGGGCAGCCCCTCGGCCTCTGTGACCTCGTCATCCATCCCTTAGGAACAACCCGCAGGCAGGACGGTGGGGATCCGTGTAAGTCCTGCTCATCCGGGGGCCATGGGACACGCTAACCCGGGGGCCCTCCAGCCCCTTCCCTCAGCTTGGCCCCCCCTCCTGAGTGTCCCCCCAGAATGCAGCTCCTGGGTATGGGGGCCAAGGGGCCACCCCTCCTCCCGGGCAGAGGGGGAAGCAGGGAGGGGCAGTGACTGTTCCCCAAAGGCCTGGGCTCCCTGACCAGTTCAGCCAAGTACAAGTGGTTTAAAGACTGAGGCCAGCCAAAACCGGTGTGGCTCAATGGATAGAGCATCGGCTTGGGGACTGAAGGGACCCGGGTTCGATTCCGGTCAAGGGCATGTACCTTGGTTGCGGGCATATCCCCAGTAGGGGGTGTGCAAGAGGCAGCTGATTGATGACTCTCTCTCATCGATGTTTCTAACTCTCTATCTCTCTCCCTTCCTCTCTGTACAAAATCAATAAAATATATTAAAAAAAAAAAAAAAAAAAAAGACTGAGGCCAGCCGAAACCGGTGTGGCTCAGTGGATAGAGCGTCGGCCTGCGGACTGAAAGGTCCCAGGTTCGATTCCGGTCAAGGGCATGTGCCTCGGTTGCGGGCACATCCCCAGTGGGGGGGTGTGCAGGAGGCAGCTGATGGATGTTTCTCTCTCATTGATGTTTCTAACTATCTCTCCCTCTCCCTTCCTCTCTGTAAAGTAAGTCAATAAAATATATTTAAAATAATAGTAATAAAATAAAGACTGAGGCCCTCCTGCTGGGGCGGAAGGACAGAGTGGGGGCGTCGCCCCGCGCAGGAACTGCTGCTCCCCAAGAGCACGGTGTCCACCCGCTAACGGTTCTCTGATCGTAAATGTGACATTTGCATCCAGCTCCTCGGGAGGCGAGGCGGCTGGGCACCGGCCAGCTTTGTTTTGCAAAGGCCACGTGCGCTCCCTCCACCGGATGCTGCAGCTGCGTTTCGCACCCCAATGTCCCGGGACTGGCAGCGACGCTCAGGAGGCATCTTCGGCCGGGCGCTCTGGGTTCGAGATGCCCAGGAAGGGCCGGGTGTGGGCACCTGCTGGCCCAGCTGCAGCCGCTGGCAGTGGGGGCCGGTCCCCCTGACCGTTTCCTGTGGAGGAATTGTTTGCAGGATGCTGTGCACTTTGCGTTTCCCTGGCTGTCCCCTCAGGATCACGTCCAGGGGAAACACTGTGTAAACGCCTTGCCCTCGGCTTTGTACATTAGGAGGTGCACAGCCTCACCCGTCTCCTTACTGACGATGGGAAGCCCCAGTCACCTTTGTTCTCTATTTTCACCAAAACGGTTCTTGTCAAAAGCACCAATTCCACGTCGCCAAATGTAATGGTCAACACTCAAACCTCGTCTTGAAATAGTTTTCTTGTGATTTCTGCATTGTCTATTCTTTTTCCATCTGTTATTACTGTCAAGACTCTTAACTTCTAGCAACCCCCTCCCCAAAATGAACTATTTTATGAATTAAAAGAGCAAGGCCCAGCCAAAACCGGTGTGGCCCAGTGGATAGAGCGTAGGCCTGCGGACTGAATGAAGGGTCCCGGGTTCGATTCCGGTCAAGGGCATGGACCTTGGTTACAGGCACATCCCCAGTGGGGGGTGTGCAGGAGGCAGCTGATCAGTGTTTCTCTCACCGATGCTTCTCTCTATCCCTCTTCTTTCCTCTCTGTAAAAAATCAATAAAACATATAAAAAAAATAAGAGCAAGGGTATTGTCTATTGGAGAACATATCCCATCTCAATGTACTGTGATCTTGGCATGTTCCTTACCTATCAAACAGGGTGTATGATAGACCCATCTTAAGGTTAAGAATTACATTTGAGTGCGAGCACCTTTGTGCCTTTACATTTTCTGCATCCAGCAGCCCTAAATTTGCATATTTGAATTTCCTGTTTCTAGGCTGTCAAGGATGGGGTACTGTTCATTATTCAAGCATTAACCCAATCCTATTAGCAAAGTGAGCTTCTCCCAATTTGTTTCAAAGGACCCAACTTAAGAGCATGATTCCAAATTCCCTCCTAAATGTTCTTCCAGCTACAGAAATTCTGGTTTCTCCATGAACTAACCTAAAATTATTTTGCTTTGGTTCTGGCTGAGAACCCCGTTGGTTAGAGCACCATCTCATATACCAAGTTGGAATCCCTGCTGAGGGAGCATACAAATGCATAAGTGGAACACATTTGGTTTCTCTGCCCTAAAATCAAGTAAAAATTATCTTGCCAGCCCTAACTGGTTTGTCTCAGCGAATAGAACATGGACCAGCAGACTAAAGGATCCCAGGTTCAATTCCAGTCCAGGGCACATCCCCAATGGGGAGTGTGCAGGAGGCAGCTGATCGATGTTTCTAGCTCTCTATCCCTCTCCCTTCCTTTCTGTAAAAAAAAAAAAAATCAATTAAAAAATTATCTTGCCATATAATTTTATAGTTTGTTTTTTTTTTTTTACTTGTATCAAGTTACTTTAGTATTCAAAAGCTGTTTACCTTGAAGATGCTAAAGCTAAGCCTGACCAAGTGTGGTAAATTCAGCCAGTTCCCACTCATCACACATTCCTTCAGCTTTTCCCGAGCTGGAATGAGAAAACCTGTGAGATAGGAACAGACCAGGCTTTACTGAGACAAGCTCAGTACACTCCCCAAACATGTTGCTCTGGTGCCACGTTCATCTACTCTGCCAGCTTTTTGTAATGGATGACTCACTGTGTAACACCTGGACAGTGAGCAGCAAGGCCCTGGTCTACAAACTTTTAGCAGGGGACTCTCCCAGTCCTATTGGAGACACCCATTCCCGTGTTCATGACCAGGGGCCATTCTATTCAACTGGCTTAGCTTACATTGCAATGAACACACTAGATGCTCTTGCCAATACTTCTACTAGTGCCCGCCAGTGGAAGCATATACAAAGGGTCACATTAAGACCCCTAAATGGTAGGCTCTAAAAATATTCCATAATCCTCACTAAGGGACTTTTATAACAATATAAAAATGGAGTTATAAAGTTTACAACCAGCAAGAACATAAGCTCATGACACTTTGACGTGGGCCTGTTCTTAGTACATTGATGATTAATATTTCACTTCACTTCCCGGAGCTTAACTCACCCCCGTTAGCCCTGGCTGGTGTGGCTCGCGCACGGAAAGGTTGCCAGGCAGGGGACATTCCTGGGTTGTGGTCAACTCCCCGAGAGGGGCCATCCAGGAAGCAGCCAATAGATTCTCTCCCCTTCCTCTAAAAAACCAGTACAAATGGAACACACTAGTGTTACAACTATCGGTTAGTATTAGGGTGGAGTTATAGGTCTTAAAAGGTTGGTTATCATCCCACAGCATCTTAAAAATTTTGGACTGGACTGTGTGTCTATAAATGTACTGTCACTACTTACAGACTTCCACGCTTTCCGTGTGATACCGTTAGCTGGCTAGGTTTGAAAGTTACTGGTTTAGAATACAACATATCCAAGAGTTAAGATCTGGTTTTGGCAAAAAGGTTCACTATGCAAGGGTTATACTTTTCCCTCTCAATAAACTGTTTCAGATATAAGCTGACAAAACGATACTAAAATTACTCCGAATATGAACATTTCAAGTGAATTATAAGGAAAGGTAAGGTTGATAATAAAGACCAAAAGCAGGTATAGTTTAATGTATTTTAATAGCAAACTTACAGGAACAGCACAGAAGACAGACAACATTAAAAACATGTACTTGCATGTAGGACAACTAAGTTAGAAAAGTATAGTGAATGGATGGAATCTACTATATGATAAAAATGCTACAAACACCATTTAGTTGCCATCAATAAGAAATTTACTTGTTTTAAAAAAATCCAAATGCTGGCATTGTCCAGAAAAATTTAACAGGTTTATTTATATTGTTATAAAGTTGAACTGCTGAAACTTGTTCACTGAAACATTTGACTTGCATTAATGCTTTATGTCCCCGCTTTTATATTAAAAAAATCCACACACAAATGAAAATGGAAAAACTGCCAATACCTGATTTCTGTCCCCTATTTTCAACTTGCAATCATATACTTAGGTACCTTTTGACCCCATGGAAAAAAACAAAACAAAAAAAAAACTAACGTTCAGAACTACCAATAACAGGAAGAAGAGAAATTTTTTAAAAGAATGAAATGTTTTCCATCATAGTGGATTCTTAAGCACGTTCTCCACGTATGCGGCGTGCTAGTTGGATGTCTTTTGGCATAATTGTTACACGTTTGGCATGGATAGCACACAGGTTGGTGTCTTCAAAAAGGCCAACCAGATAGGCCTCACTTGCCTCCTACAACAGGAACGGGAAAAAAAAAATATTAATGGTATTCCCATGTTACCCTTTAAAAGCATGCTTCAGAGACGTTAACTATTTTACCAAATGCTTACATTTAAAACCCAGGGGACAAAGCTAAAAGACAGCTTATAAACGGAACCATAACCAATCCAAATATTCCTTCCCCCGCAGTGTCTCTTTCTGAATCACTCCCACTCCCACTCCAAGATAGGTCTGAACCTTGCCTTGCCAAATAATGCAATAGAGCCGACAAAGCGTGTCCATCTTACCGCCCTTCCCGATCGCCCTCCCTCTCACACTCAGACTCTACCACCAGTACTATAGGTTCCGGAGCACACACGAGGACCTATTTTGCCTCATAGATGTGCACCCCGCCCCTATCGAGCTTACCTTCCCCTATACACCCCAGTATATGGCGTTAATACTGATCCATTGGGTTTTTCCTATCACAAGCTCAGATTCTTTGAAGGCATATTCTTATCCCTACATCACTCAACAACTGCTAGTTGTGGGAATCCTTCACGGACACCAAGTGTACAAAGAGGGAATGGGGAGCTTCTACTTAAACTCAACTCAGAATGTTCGTGCATCTTTACAGCTGTCTGAAAAGTTGGCTCAGTGGGTAGAGCGCCGGTCTGCGGACTGAAGGGTCCAGGCTTGTTTCCAGGCAGGGGCACATGCCCAGGTTGTAGGCTCAATCCCCAGTAGGGGATGTACAGAAGGCAGCCGATCAATGATTCTCTCTCCTTACTGATGTTTCAATTTCTCTCTCCCTCTCTGAAATCAATAAAAATATATTTAAAACAAAACAAACCCGGGTCAAGCCCCATATCACATAAGACACATAGATGGGATAGCCAGGTCTGCCTTTTACAAAAGTTTTGACTATGCAATAAAACCACAAACATTCTGCTTTTAATAGCATTAACACAGCAACGCTTAATTAAAATGGTTTACATTATTTCATCTTACAAAAAATATTTCACCTTTATGAGCTTAACCTAATCTCTCCTATAAAAACCAGTTTCACCCAAATTTCCCTTCCGTACATCTTTCTGAGCATTGGTTACCGTGGCCGGTCCCAGGGCCCTCTCAGGCCTGCCTTAGGGCGTCACAGCAAGGAGCAGGCAGGCACTGCTCTTACCCGGCTCCCAGGGCAGGGAACCTTGAAACGCCTCCATCCTCGGCACCGTTAGTCTTGTGCACCAGCCAACTCTTAAGGCCTTCAGTTACTTAATAGGGATTTCATTTTATTCTCATAATGCCTCGCTTTTAAGTAGATGTGTAATAAATATTTGCTGCATTTTTCTATTTAACCCTAACTTAAATTTGCATATTTTCTATACAATGGGTCCCTCATATCAAACTCATTCAAAAAAAATGTATTAACAGCAAAAGTCTTTAATATTCAAGGATTTATTCTTGAGATATTCTAGAAATGAATAAAAAGTTTGGAAAATATAGCATTCTGTGGCCTACTCTTGGGAGGTTCGAAGTTTACCCACCTTCCCTCAGCATTATGCAGATTTAGAATGCTTTTGCAAAAAGAAAAGAAAAAGCAGTAGTCCGAGCTGCTCCATGGCCAACAGGCCCTGTGATTGGGGGCCCATTTACTAACCAGACTCCCTCCCCCGCACTGCTCAGATGGCGCAGGCAGCCAGGCTCAGTCCTGTCTCACGCCTGGCTTCATTAATATCGTCCAATGCCCGACCCTGCCGCCATTTCAACAAATGTGTCCGTTTTTAACGTAAATTTGATATCTATGGCAAACCTAGACTAACTTTTCTACCATCCTTACTAAACTACCCTCCCACCCTTATTTAGTTGTATTAGAAAAGTTGTAAATGATGTTAATTGTGAAGCAAAAAACAAAGAAACCTTTGTAAATCCAATGCTTTCTTTTTATTACTCTATTTTTATTAGCAAATTTCCAATCTCTATCTTTAAGAGAACTGAAGTGCATATATAAAATAACGTGTAATAAAGATTACTTGCCAATAAAAATAAGAATGATCTAATACTAGAATATTATGGGCAGCAGAGGTGGACATTTCATCAAAACCAATAACTATATTTAACAGCAACAATAAAAGTTTACACATGCATTTTTAAAGACAATAGTCTTTTTATCCAGATTGTTTAGTAATCTTAATTTACAAGGCTGAATACTGACATTTAAACTCAGTAACAATGGAAGTTTACTCATGGAATTCAATCTCAATTTATGTCTCTACATCACTGACAAACTTAAAATGTTGAATTTTCAAGTATAATTTTCAAGTCCTGTTAACTCTAACTAGAAAATAAAAGTAGCAGCTCTGAATCAATGCTAAGATTCTTAGTAATATCTCCGTATTAAGATGGTGGGGAAATTGTGATTTGCAACAGCAATAATAAATGAAACAGGGCCTGAAGATGATCAGTGCTGAAAACAGAAAATAAAGTCTTAAGTAACAGCCCCAGAAGATTTTGGTAGTTTGAAATTTCAATTCATTGACAATTAATTGCTGCCCACGCCTGGAATGCACCAATCAAATGCAGTTCAGACTAACCATAGAAACAGCTCAACCAATTACACTTCAGTGCAGAATCCACCTATCACGTCCTTCTCTTATAAAGCAGAAGCCTGGCACAGCAACAGCAGCCTGGAAAATCTCCCAATGGCGGGCATGTAGATTCTAGACCCTTCCTTCCCAGAGAAATTCAGATTCTGATCTGTGGTGGTGCCTAGCAATCTGCATTTCAACCATTGCCAACCCTATGCCCTTCCAAGAGGCAGTTTTATGGTGTTTTGAGACACACTGATCTAAAGAATGCCAAACACATAATAAAAACAGGGTTACTTAAATTACGTTTATTCCCATGTACCTAATCAAATTATTGTGGGCATTTCAAATTCAATCTCAGCATAAACCACAAATATTTCAAATACATAACCATCCCTAAAATAGCATTTCTCAAAGTTCTGACACACTGGGCCGATTAAATTTAACATGCTTCCCATTTAAGTTGAAATCCTTAATCCCCTCAGCAAAGGACACGTCTTCAAATCCTGGTTCCTTTACAAGCTGGTGTCTTCAAGCACACCCTCTCCCCACTGCCAACCCTAACCCACACTCCGTTTCTCCTCCCTCACCACATTCTCTGGTACTGAGTCCCATCCTGGCTAGTATGCTCTCTCCACTTCCACCTGCCTCTTCAGTACCAGCAAGACGTTTATCCTAACCTTCCCTTTCAGCAGCACCTGCAACCTACCTGCCCGAAGACCATGTCTCACTGTCCTAAGCATCCATCAACAAGCCAACCCCGAGGGCGCCTTTCCCCCAACCACCGCCTTCAGTGCTGCGTTACACATTTTAAAACGCACACCAGGCTTTGGAGTCAAACGGGTTCAAATTACATTTTGTTTGTATGACCTAGAGCAGTGGTCGAAATATCAACAGAACAAGGATTGAAATTTCTTTGGAGAGCCAAATTTTTTCAACTTAAACTTCTTCTAATGCCACTTCAAAGTAGACTCGCCCAGGCCGTGGTATTTTGTGGAAGAGCCACACTCTGCCGACCACGACCACGGACCTAGAGCAACTTAACCTTCCTTTTCTGACAGCTCAGCAATGAAAAACAGGCTTGTGATGATCTCAAACCCCCAACTCTTTTGGAGCCTCTCTCCCGGCTGCCATCTTACCTGCAAAGCACCAATCGCTGCACTTTGGAAGCGCAGGTCTGTTTTGAAGTCCTGAGCAATTTCTCGCACCAGACGCTGGAAGGGAAGTTTGCGAATCAGAAGTTCAGTGGACTTCTGATAACGCCTAATTTCACGAAGTGCCACGGTACCGGGCCTTAAGAAGAAGAAGAAAACATTTTTTAACTTAAAATGGTTACCGGATACTACATAAGAAACCTTAAACAGTAAGTAGTCAGCCTTACTGAACTGTAGTCTTTCCTCCTCAAAAAACCCAAACCACCCAATTCTCAACTTCTGTATTAAATCTCACTTACCAATTTATAACCTGAACATTAAAAAGTCTCTTAAGAGTAACAGAATATCTTTAAAGCAAAAAGCATATTGGAATCCTGGCAGGGAGTTTATCAAAACGCCAATTATTCATCTTTAACATATACATCACTATTTCCGTTACAATGACAGCTTAGGAAGGTATGAGGGCCACTAACAAAGAAGCCAGAATTGTTCACTCTTCAGATTCTTCTCAATCTGGCAACTCTCCTCCCTACCCACACCCTCTATTCTTCTATCAGACCCAAGAGGCTTCATCTAGTAACACACTCCTGGCATTAACTCTGACTTCCAAGAATACCTTTACTTGGTCACTGCCCATCCTCTATAATCCTAGATTGTGCAGTTATCTGTGGGAGGTGCTGTGTTTTTTGTTTTAATAAGTATCTGTCATAAAAAATTACCTCAATTCTGACTGACTTCTTCCGCTGCATGAGCTTTTACCCCCCCCCCCAGAGCCTGCCTCAGTAAGGGCCTCTTCTGCCCTCTAGTGGCAGAGCCTTCAGTAACACTGCTCAGGGCAGTTCAAAACCAAAGGCATTAACAGAATATAAGCAAATCCAAGTAAACGAGGGATAGGAACCGGACTAAAAAACAACCCCAATCTTGGTTAAGTTATTGTTACCTTGCCAAAAGCAAGGCTATTCTCAAAATGTGTCTTTAACACCCTATTTAAAAAATATCTATTACTAAAAGCTAAACTGTTAGCCCATCAACTTTATTAGTGATGTAAGAGGTCTCCTTTGGGTTATGGGTACGATTGTGGCTTAAAAATTAAACAAGGTCCCAATAAAACCCAACACTAAATTTTATGTAAGTTTTCAAGTATTAGCAAATATACAAGAGGAAAAAATGGTTCCTTTAAAGCAAAAGTTTGATTATACCTCTTTTTATTAGATTATGTAGATAATGCGCTTTGGGACTATCCTATTTTTTTCTTTTTGACGCGGCAAAAAAAGAAATGTGTGTAGATGGGCCTCCCCCCAATTCCTGTTATGATCGACAGCCTGCCTCCCGGACGGGCCATCATTTATTTCCTTTATTTTGAATACCTGTAACGATGGGGTTTCTTCACCCCTCCAGTGGAGGGCGCACTCTTTCGAGCGGCTTTGGTAGCCAGCTGCTTCCGCGGGGCTTTGCCCCCGGTGGATTTGCGGGCAGTCTGCTTGGTACGAGCCATGGTACAGAGACCTCTTCACGTACCTGCCGGCGCCAGAAAACCAGAAATCACCACGTACCCCAGACACCCAAGTTTCCCAACACCCCCCCCCCCAAGCACCGGAAGAAAAAAAAAAATCTGGAAATATGATCAGCATTAAAAAAAAATTATGTCGGTAACGTTATATAATTCGAAAAGGTGCAGCTTACACGTCCACCGCCAAAACAAACTGCGGGATCTACAAAATTATGACCAACACACACCCATCACCTCTCCAAAAATAAAAATAAAAATAATAATAATAAAAATTTAAAAAGCCACAAAACCCGGAGCGACAGAAACAAAAAAAGACCCCTAACGAGCCTTGGCTCCCAAGCCCATTAATTACGGCAGAAATTAGAAATGCCTGCAAAACATTCGGCCCACAAACCAGAGAAAGGCCGAGTCCAGTTCCAGAAGGAAAAAAAAATTTTAAAAAGAGGTTTTTCCAGCGGCGACCCCCCACCCCCCGCCCCCGGCGTCTGGCGGCTGATAAATCGCCGTAAATATCGGGGCGCGCTCCCGCTGGAGCATCACCCCCCCCCCATGTTCTAAAATGGCCAAAAGGCGTCTGGGGAAAAGGGAAAAAAAAGCAGCCAGCCAGCCTCCTACAAAGCACCGTCCTCCGGGCCAACCAGGCTTCGCGATGGAAAGGAAAATAAAAAAAAAAGAGGGAAAAAAAAAAGAGAGAAAAAAAAGGCGCCCGCACCCCAGCTCCCAGGCCCACCCCGGCGGCACCCAAACTTTTGGCTCCTTCGGGGTCCCCCCGCCCCCCCGCAGCCGCCCGCGCCCCGCGCCCCGCCAACTCGGCCGCGAGACCCGAACGCGATGGAAAAACAATCGCCAAACGTCTCCAGTTCCCCTTCCTCGGAGACAAAAAAAAACACACAAAACACACACAAAAAACCACACCAAAACGCTCCGAAATCCCCCGATCCCCCTAAATCCCCCGCCACGTGCCGCCCTCCAAAATGCAAAAGTTTTTTTTTGTTTTTTTAGCATTTCAGATGCATCAAGTTTCCGCTTTCTCAAAAAAAGGTCATAAAATAAATTTTTTTTAAAAAAATTGTCCCTCTTCTGAGAATTTTCCTCCTTTTTTTTTTCTGAAATGGGGAACAGAGAGGAACAAGAGGGGGGAGGGAGGGGAAAAAGGAAAAAGAAATATGGTCGGCCGGCGAGCAGAGAGAAGGGAGACAAGATGGTGAAGCTCGGCAACAACTGTGGGGAGGCGGCGGCGCGGGCAGCCCGTGGCCCCCGCGGCCGCGGCCGTTTCCCCGCTTTTCCCGCCCGAAAGCCGGGGCGCGGGGCCCGGCGAGGCCCGGGGTCCGGCGGGCGGCTCTCCCCGGAGGAGAAAGGGGCGCTCGGGGCGCGGGCGGGAGGCGGCGGCGGCGGCGGCGGAGGGGAGGCTCGGCGCCGCGGCCGTGGCGGCTGCCGTTGGGCTGAGGCGGCGAGCAGCCCGGGGAGCCGCCGCTCGCTCCTCAAACCGCCTCCATTTCTGGGCCAAAAAGTTTGTGGGCCGAACCGGCGGAGGGGCTGGGGCGGCGGGGGAGGGGGGGAGTCCTCTCCCCGCACCGCCCGGGCTCGGCCCCGGGGAAACGCGGGGCTCGGTCCCGGGGAAACTCACCCCCCCCTTCTTCTCCTTCGGCTGGAGCCCGGCGAAGGCTGGAGGCGGCGGCGGCGCGCAGGCGTTGGGAGAGCGGCGGCGGCGGCGGCGGCTGCGAACACAATTGAAAGATGGCTGACACCGAGGTTATCCCCCCTCTCAGCACGCGCGGCCACGCCCCCCCGCGCCGCGCGCCAGCCAATCACACACAATGGAGGGAAGGCGCGGCCCCGCCCCCGCCCCGCCCCCCGCGCGCCCGTTCGCTGGCGCGCGCTCGCCCCGCCCCTCCCCCGGCGCCGCGCCTGCGCGCTGCCTCCCCCGTCCCCCACCTCACCCCGGCCGAGGCCGCCGCGCTGTGTGTACAAACACAAAAGCTCCCGCCGCGATGGCCGCCCCCGTCCCGGGGCTCCCTCCCTCCCGCACCTCGCGGACCCCACCCCCACCCCCCGCACTCCCGCCGGGCTCCGTGCGCACACGTCATCACCGAAATCGCGAAGCCCCGGTTTGGGGCGCCGGGCGGGAGGAGGGAGGCAGCGGGAGGGGGTGGCTGGAGGCGGCCCGGCCGGGGAACGCCCGGTCTGCGGGCGTCTGGGGCCACGGCGGGAGGAGGCGGGGCGCCCCCGCTCCCGCTCCCGCTCCCGCGCGCCCCCGAGGCGCCCGGACGGCGCGGGATGCGGGTGGAGGACGCGGCCCGGCCAGGTCGCCGCGCCCCCGGGGGGAAGCGTCCCCGGCGGGAAGCTTGCAAACCGGAGTCTGCGGCCCCGCTCCCGCGTTCGTTCGGGTCGGGCCGCTCGGGCTGCTGTGTCGGGGCCGCACAGCCCTCTGCTGGCTCCCGCTCCGGACCCCGGTCCGCCCGCAGACAACTTGATCCGCTCAGACCCCGGCCCCGGCCGAAGCGGGCCGCCCCGCGATCGGGTGGTTCCGCGCGGCTCGGCCCCCCGGGCACTGCCAGCCCCCTCGCAGGTGGCATCTCCCAGGCCCAGGGCGATGGGGCTGGCTGGCTGGCTCGCCGTCTTGCTGGGCCGGTGCCCTGATGCAAGATGGCTGTAGTTGATCAGCCTGTGAGACAATGTGGCCAGCTCCCTGCACCAGGGCCCGCCCGCCAGCCCCGCAGCTGGTCCTCCCAGCCAGCTGGGGCTTTGCACGGCCTCGGCCGTGCTCGGTGGAGCTGCTGCCCCATCCGGGTAATACAGTGCCAGCGCCTTCTGCACGGTTTGGAGGCGGCAGAAAGCGGCAGAGAGAAAAAGCACATGTGTTTTTTAGGGATTGTTGCGTTCCCCCTTTGCCAGTTCTCAGCAGCAGCCTGGGGAGCAGACTTGACAGCTCAAGTTATCCACGTTATCAGTTCGCGGGCCCGGAAGATGGGAGCCGTCTGTCCGCAGATGGCACTGACAGCTGCATGTGTGCAGGTTTTCAGGAGACGGGTCCTGCAGGCAACCCATAGCATAGCGGACGGAGATCCAGTTCAAGGATGAAGGGCAGGCACCATGGGTCATCTGAAGATCTCAGGAAGCCTCTTAGTCGTAACCGTTATCCGGACACGGGTATATGGAGATGAGGGAGGGCATAGATTTGCCCAAGGTCGCCTAAGTGAGAAGCAGCAGCCCTAGGAGAAAACAAACAATCCGAACACCCAGGCCTCCTGCTTCATTATTATTTCATGAGAGTTAAGTGCGGGAGCGCAGGCAGGCAGAAGTCTGCTCGCTTATCTGAGCAGCACATTCGCAAAACAGCCCAGGCTCAGCGGCCAGCTCCGGGATGCCATCATTCAGACCAAGAAGAGTCCCAAAACCAAAATATTTGTTAGGTTTATCCGGAAAGGCTGTTCTCCATCAGTTAAAATGCCTCATGTCTTCCAGAAATGCTAAATGACATGGGTATCGTTCTCTTTATAGGCTAGATTTTTCTACCGCTCCCATTTTCTGGCTTAAAGATATTTATTCCTAAAGAAGGGAGAGACTATTTGAGGTGAAACAGAACTTGGACGAGGAAATAGTAGGAGGCCCTTTGGAGTGGGAGGCAAAAACTGGAGCGAGGGAAGCAGAGGACTTTAGAGTTCAGAGGAGGAGAGAGAGGAGAGCTGCTAGGGGAAAATACTTGATTTTATTTATTTTTTAAAATATATCGTATTGATTTTTTACAGAGAGGAAGGGAGAGGCACAGTTAGAAACATCGATGAGAGAGAAACACCAATCAGCTGCCTCCTGCAAACCTCCAGTTAGGGCGGAAAAAAAGATTTTAAAGAGGCACCAGGGTCAGTTCTGAATCGGCTCTACTTCTAGAACTCGAGCTAATACTGGCCTCACATTTTGGAATTTAAAAAATAAAAAGGGAGCCCTAGCCAGTTTGGCTCAGTGGATAGTGATGGCCTGGAGACCAAAGGGTCCTGGATTTGATTCCTGGTCAAGGGCATGTACGTTGGTTGCAAACTCTTCCCCAGCCTGGGCTCTGGTCAGGGTTCCTGCAGGACGCAGCCAGTGGATGTGTTTCTCTCCCATTGATGTTTCTCTCTCTGTCTCTCCCTCTCTCTTTTACTCTCCCTAAAATTCAGTGGGAAAATATCCCCGGGTGAGGATTAACAACAACAAACAAAATTAAAAAGGAGAGGATGGGAGCAAAAGCTTTTAAGTTAAGACATTTTTTCCCCTAGCATAAAACAATTAATGGTTGCTAATTTAGATTTCTTTGTAAGAAAGAGTGAAAAACATACAATGGGAAAGATTGTAAAAGCGCCATTTATTATGTAATGTCAAATGCAAACCCTATGCTCACTATCACATCGCCCTTTTTATCAAGTTGGTTTAAATCTATCATGTTTGTCTTTAAATTCACTTTTTAATTTTTCAATTCCATATTATCCATTTTAATTCTGTACTTGACCTACTGAAATGGGGGGGGGGCATTGTTCAATGAAACTGTTACAAGAATAATTTCAGAATTTCACCTCAACACATTTGGTTTGTTGTTGGTGATGAGGTACATGGGACAGACACACTCAGATGGTGTTGATGGTGGTGCTTGCTGGTACAACTTTTTTTTCTCTCTCTTTTTTGTTTTTGTTTTGTTGGTACAACTTTTAGGAAAGCAGTTTGCAATACATACCAAGAATAGTAAGCATGTTCATACTCTGAGCCCATAATTCAACTGTGAGAATTTAAACTAAGGAAAAGCAAAAAACTACATATAGAATGATCTTTATTGCAGATTTATTAATATCAGTGAAAATTACAAACATAAATATGATTAATGTATTGTAGTAATCTCCTGAATAAAGTATTATCTTCCCATAAACATCTTTAAAAATGTTTATTAGAAATATTTTTTTTGATGCAGTGTTGATTGGAGAAAATAAGATATAAAATTGTGAATTTATTTTGGTAAATGCTGGAGAAACTGTTCACTAGTAGAATCTCTACACCAGGATGGCTTCTTTTTTAATTTTAATTGTTCAGATTATTACAGTTGTTCCTCTTTCCCCCCCATAGCTTCCCTCCACCCGGTTCCCACCCCACCCATGCCCTTACCTGCCCCCACTGTCCTCATCCAAGGTGTATGATTTTTTTCCAGTCTCTTCCCTCATTCCCCACACCCCTTCCCCTCCCTGCCCAGGTCCACACCCCTTTCTACACCCCTGATTCGATTCTATTCACCAGATTATTCTGTTAATCAGATTTTTTATTCACTTGAATTTTAGATTCACTTGATATATATGTATTTGTTGTTCATAATTTTTATCTTTACCTTTTTCTTCTTCCTCTTCTTAAAGAATACCCTCCAGCATTTCATGTAATCCTGGTTTGGTGGTGATGAACTCCTTTAGCTTTTCCTTGTCTGTGAAGCTCTTTATCTGACCTTCAATTCTGAATGATAGCTTTGCTGGGTAGAGTAATCTTGGTTGTAGGTTCTTGCTTCTCATCACTTTGAATATTTCTTGCCACTCCCATCTGGCCTGCATAGTTTCTGTTGAGAAATCAGCTGACAATTATATGGGTGCTCCTTTGTAGGTAACTGACTGTTTTTCTCTTGCTGCTTTTAATATTCTCTCTTTGATTTTTGCTCTTGGCATTTTAATTATGATGTGTCTTATTGTGGTCCTCTTTGGATTCCTTTTGGTTGGGGTTCTATGCACTTCCTGAACTTGTAAGTCTATTTCTTTCACCAGGTGGGGGAAGTTTCCTGTCATTTATTTCTTCAAATAAGCCTTCAATATCCTGCTCTCTCTCTTCTTCTGGAACCCCCATAATTCTGATGTTGGTACGATTGAAGTTGTCCCAGAGGCTCCTTACACTATCTTCATATTTTTGGACTCTTTTTGCTTTTCTGGTTGGGTGTTTTTTTGCTTCCTTGTATTTCACATCTTTGACTTGATTCTTGTGATCCTCTAGTCTGCTGTTGGACCTCTGTATATTATTTTTTATTTCAGTCAGTGTATGCTTAATTTCTAGTTGGTACTTTTTCCTATCCTCCAGAGTCTTGCTAAATTTATCGGCCTTTTCTAGAAAATTTTTGAAAAACCTTATAACTGTGGTTTTGAACTCTATATCCAGTTGTTTACTTTCCTCCATTTCTTTCATTTGTGACCTGTTTCTTTGTCTCTGCATTTTGGCTGTTTCCATGAGTTGATAGAGTGGCTTTGTGTGCTAGATGTCCTGGCAGGGCCCAGTGGCTCAGCCTCCCCAGTTACCTCAGGGGGACACCAGTGGTGCACTCCTTGTGGGCTGTGTGCACAGTCTTGTTGTACAATAGTTAAGCCATGATGTTGGTATCACTGGGAGGAATTGACCTCCAGGCCAATTGGCTGTGAGGATCAGCTGTGTCTACAATGGAAGAACTTCTGTGCTGGAGACACCCTTATGAGGCAAGACTTGCTTCAGTGATGCGTTGGTGCTCACTGAGTCTGCCCCCTTGACCCCGGAGCCTCAGCACACTTGTCTCCTCCCTCTAGAACCCAGCAGGCCCACCACGGCCCATCACAGAGACACTGAGAGCCGGCCAATGCCCAGCCTCTGACAACAGCCTTTGTTTGTCTGTAAAACATATACTTTTTTTGTGTGTGGAAAATGAGGAAGTGGCATTGAACGTGACCTTTGGAGTCGGACTGACCTGGGTCCTCTCCTGGCCCTGCCTCTTCCGGCCGTGTGTATGACTCAAGCTTTAGTTCCCTCTTCTGTCAGGTGAGAGAAAGGTGTCCCCTTGAGATGTAGGAGAGCCAAAACCGGTGTGGCTCAGCGGATAGAGCGTCGGCCTGCAGACTGAAAGGTCCAGGTTCGATTCCAGTCAAGGGCATGTACCTCGGTTGCGGGCACATCCCAGTAGGGGGTGTGCAGGAGGCAGCTGGTGGATGATTCTCTCTCATTGATGTTTCTAGCTTTCTATCCCACTCCCTTTCTCTCTGTGAAAAATCAATAAAATATATATATATATTAATTTTTAAAAAAAGATGTAGGAGAGAGAATTCACAGAGTGCCTGTCCTTTTCCTGATTTTGGAGGAAGAAAGAGGACTGAGCCTGGCTGGACTGGGCCTGGGAACCAGAGGCAGGGGATGTGGAGATGCGATTCTGACAGCTCCGCCAGCCATGTGGTCCCCTGGCCTCCGCCCTCCGCTGGGGACTGGCATGGGCCTGCTAGCAAGACAGCTGGCTTTGCTTTGATCTTGGGAAGTAAATAAGCCACCGCGATGGATGGCTCCATGCCTGGGAGTGGCCGCCTCTAGTCATGGGCTGGGCCACCTGGCCCGGGCGAGGCTCCAGCCCACACGGGCGTTACTCACGTTTAGACAGAGAGTTTTTCTTTTCGGAGGGATGTGGGTGCCATGACTACCAGGAGGATGCAGAGCGCCCACACTGCCGAGGTAGCCGGCTGCGGCGTGTCCTAAGTCCCAAGGCTCAAGACACTGCTGTCAGCCCCGGATGATGTGTTTGCCCACATAGCCGGATGGCACAGGCAGTCTGCCCACCTGCCTGCCAGCCCACCACTGTCCATGCTCTGGCTTTTCCTCCGAGAAACGCTCTCCACGGGCAGGACAGCTGGGCCCTGTAATTCCACCCCTTCCCTCGCCGTCACCCATGGGTAACTCGAGGCTGCCAAAGGAAACATGCATTATTCAGGGAATGCGAGCCAGTCGGTCCCACGCCCATAGCATGCATCACGCTGGCATCTGAGAGGCGTGTTGCAGAGGCTGAGTTTCGTCTTGTTTCAAAAAGTATGAACAAGCAGTCATTGGAGGGAGATGTCCCCGTGACACCACTGTGGCCTCTTCTTGTAGGGAACACACACACACACACACACACAGAGAATTTGGTGGGCAGGCAGAGTTCAAGCCAATAGCGTCTCTGCCTAACCTGCTCTCTTGGTGCTTTCAAGCTGGTCCCACAAGGTTTTAAATAAGTCACCCAGGAGTGGGCGGACATTATCTTCTGGGGACTCCTCCCAGGCACCTGGAACACCATCTGAGAAGGAGCAAGTTCCCAAGGCCAAGGCCAAGGCCTCTTTTACAGCGACAATGACACGTCGCTCTATGCTGGTCACACGTGGGTTTTGGGCATGTCTTTTACACAGGTTGTGGGCTGGCGATCCAAATATAGGCAGAACCATAAAGGTTGTGATATTTATCCTTCCTTTTTTTTTGTTTTTTTGTTTTGTTATGATGGCCCTTGTCAAAACCGGTCTGGCTCAGTGGATAGAGCGTCGGCCTGCGGACTGAAAGGTCCCAGGTTCGATTCCGGGCAAGGGCATGGACCTTGGTTGGGGGCACATCCCCAGTCAGGGGAGTGCAGGAGGCAGCTGATGGCTGTTTCTAACTCTCTATCTCTCACCCTTCCTCTCTGTAAAAAAATCAATAAAATATATTTTTAAAAATTATGTATATCATCGCCCTGGCGTGAAGGTGGCAGGTACCAGCGATGTTTGCTCAGAGTCCACGTCTCTCTCCTGTGGCATGTGCCTTCTAGATTCGTGCCTTGGCACCGGCGCTAACCACACAGATGCCAATTAGGAAACTCCGATCCAGTCATTACTCAGAGATTAAATATTCCAACACGGTGTCTCACGCTATAATTAAAGGCCAAGGCAGGGAGCCCCACTGCTGGGAGCACAGGAGCCCCGAGGGGCAGGCACGCACTTTGGGAATTGCTGTCGTCTCCAATACAGTCTACCGCACGGGTGACCGACGTGTGGACGGTATTTCCCACCTTACCAAACATCCGGAACAGGAGCCATGACGTCACACATGTGGGAGGAAGTGGCCGAGGGCCCAGGGAGGAAGCAGGGAGAAGAGCAGAACCAGGCAGGCGGAGGGCCAGGCCTCCCCTTCCCCCAGAAAGGTGAAGTAGGGAAACGAAATCACGGAAGTCCACGGGGTGGCTCACATTTTGAGGGCTGGCACAGTTCCATTTTGACCGGCATTTTTGCTCTTTGTACTTGGTCGTAGCATGCAGTTCAAATCACAGTGGTCAGAGTGTAAAGGATACCCACTGTGTCTGCCTGTCTTGAGCATATACTCGTGAAATTCGTTACTTTGTGAATGTCAAGGTTGCTGTCATTTTTACAAATGACAGGCCATATATAACAAATATATATATATATATATATATACACACACACACACACACACATACATACATACTGTGTTTCCCTGAAAATAAGACATCCTCCGAAAATAAGACCTAGCGTATGGAAAGATAAGACATCCCCTGAAAATAAGACCTAGCGCAAGTTTGGGAGAAAAAATTAATATAAGACACTGTCATATTTTCGGGGAAACAGGGTATATATATATATATATATATATATATATATATATGTATGTATGAAAAAAATTATTTGTGGAGTTAAATTTAAAAATTCCATTTCCTATCACCTAAACATTTGGTCAACTATCTTCTCATGATTACATTCTTTTTGGCCTGCTATTTTGGTATCACTTAAGCACTTTTCCTTCCTTCCTTCCTTCCTTCCTTCCTTCCTTCCTTCCTTCCTTCCTTCCTTCCTTCCTTTCTTTCTTTCTTTCTTTCTTTCTTTCTTTCTTTCTTTCTTTCTTTCTTTCTTTTCCTCACCAAAGGATATTTTTTGTATTGCTTTTTAGAGGGTAGAAGGAAGCAGGGGGAGGGAAGAGAGAGAGATAAATGTCTATGTGAGAGAGACGCATCAATTAACTGCCTCTTGCATGAGCCCTGATACAGGTAGGGATCAAACCTGTGCAACCCAGGTACATGCCCTTGACCGGGAATCGAACCCTTGACCCTTCAGTACTCAGACCAAGGCTCTAACCACTGAACACACCAGCCAGGGCTAAGCAGTTTCTTAATGGTTTTTAAAATTTTTCGTATAGGTAAAGTGCTCAAAAGCACCATATTAGTGTGTACAATTACTGTTTCTGACTCTAGAAATGGAAAGGGCTAAGAATATTCGGAAGGTACTGAGAATAGTTTACTATATTTTTAATACTTATGCGTTCCAAAGCAGTGTCAGGACACACCACGCATTTCAACAACACGTACCAGTATGTTGACGATTCTGAGAGTGGGGCAGACAGACATATGGCAGGAAGCTATACTTACACCCACTGAGATGCGTACTGGTTAATTACTTTTCCTGGCAGCGGCATGCTATCACAGCACCCATAATGGAAACTCGTTTCCCAGGTAACATTAGGAAGCCCATAGGTAATAAGGGACTTCCCTCCCATACTTACAGACTTACCCCTACTGAAAAGGAATGTCCTTTTTAAGTGATAGCTTACAAAGAAAAATGTCTAAATCCCTTTCCTTCTCAGTAAGTATCCCTCTCGATTTCATTGTTGCAGGTGGGCATCATCAAACAGAAAATAGCCAGCAACAATAGAATTAGACTCTATTTGCTACAAAAAAAAAAAAATTTTTGATTATAGTCTGGGTATTAGGAGAAATCAAGGAAGTACTGTTTCTTTCTGATGGGCTGATATTGACATTGTGGTCACATAAGACTATAAGTAATAAATACATTACATATATGTCATGGTTGTGACACCTCTTGGCCTTTTATTATTATGACTTGAGGCCCTGTGCACGAATTTGTGCACCGGTGGGGTCTATCAGCCTGGCCAGTGGTCAGGGCCCTTCGGGGCCATCATGCCCAGTCCTGATTGGTTCTGATCAGGACAGGCCAGCTGGGACCAAGGGAGGTTGGCCGTCCATGGGAGGTTGGCTGTTGGAGCTCACTGACCACCAGGGGGCAGCTCCTGCATTGAGCGTCTGGTGGTCAGTGTGTGTCATAGCAACCAGGCGACCAGTTGTTTGGTTGTTTATTGCTTAGGCTTTTATATATATATAGATGATTTTTTGGTTTGGTTTTGTTTTGTTAATCCTTGCCTGAGGTTATTTTTTCCATTGCTTTTTAGAGAAAGTGAGAGGAGTGTGGAAGGGACAGAGGCATCGGTGAGAAGCACATCACACCCCCATATCTCCTCACCTCCAAGCAGCATTGCTGTTCGTGCGGGTCTTTGCGAACCTCGGCCGAAAGGGGCTTGAAAAGGGTCCAGGGTGCTGATGGGGATTCCTGTGACTCTCTCAAAGCCCCCTCACTTCTCCCCCGCATTTCCCAGCACCCTCTGCATTTCTCTGACCGGGCAGGGCCTACAGGGCTTGTCCTCTGAGGGCGGTGGACAGGTGACTTCCCAGCATGCTTGGGGATGTCTGGGAAAACAAGGTTACGATAAAATGGGAGGCGGTGGAAATGGCCACGGGACACTTGGGTTCCTGAGCAAAAGTGAAGCTGAGGTGCTCCCGGCCTCCCTCCAGCAGGGAGACGGGGGCTCTGGAGCCAGATCTGGGCTCCTCCCCCTGTTAGTCTCACTCCCCGGCTCCCAGGCGTCAGGATGTGCTGCCTGGTCCCTGGACCAAACCATCCCTGTTCCAGCTACCGCCGAGCAAAGTCCAAGTGTGGAGAATCTGGCTGGTGTTTCTTCAGGGAGCATATGGCGCTCTCTCTCTGTCTCTGTCTCTCTGTCTCTGTCTCTGTCTCTCTCTCTCTCTCATTCTCTCTCTCTCTCTCTCTCAGAATAGCTCAAGTGGTCTGCTGATTCATTGCACATCTGTTGTGACCCACACCAAAGAAGGTTCTATCCACCCCTAAGCTTGGGCTTCTCGAGCCTCTGTTTTTCCTGAATGACAGTTTTCCTCTCTGCTTTATTCCTGCCTCCCTGGGCTTTGCTTGGCTTGACTTGGTGCCACTTGAGAAATCATTCATCAGCCGCCCTAGCCGGCTTGGCTCAGTGGACAAAGCGTCAGCCTGCGGACTGAAGGGTCCTAGGTTCGATTCCAGCCAAGGGCACAGGCCTGGGTTGCGGGCTTGATCCCCAGGAGCGGGTGTGCAGGAGGCAGCCGATCCATGATTCTCTCTCATCACGGATGTTTTTCTCTCTCCTCTCCTCTCCTCTCTTCCTCTCTGAAATTAATAAAGAAATATATATATATATATATATATATATATATATATATATATATATATGAGAGAAATAATTCATCAAGCATAAAATTTTTTTTTAAAAAATAGCCCTGACCAGTTTGGCTCAGTGGGTAGAGCATCGGTCTGCGGACTGAAAGGTCCCAGGTTCGATTCCGGACAAGAGCATGTACCTTGGTTGCGGGCACATCCCCAGTAGGGGGTGCGCAGGAGGCGGCTGATCGATGTTTCTCTCTCATCAATGTTTCTAACTCTCTATCCCTTTCCCTTCTTCTCTGTAAAAAATCAATAAAATATAATTTAAAAAAAAAAAATAATAATAATAATAATAATAAAAAGGTCTTCTGAGTCCGTAGCTGTAACTGCCTGTGTAGGATGGAAAAGGGGCTCAGTGGGCACACAAGCCAGGGCAGACATGGGCACGGCTGTAATTAAGCAGTAAACCACCAGGTGCTGTCAGAGCATGCCTCCATGGGCTGGGGGAGGGAGGGGGGAAAAGTTGACTGCCCTCACCTGCCAACAGGAAGGAAAACAGAAGGAGGAGCCCAGTCAAGCGTGACCACAGAGCCAGGAGGAAGCCTCTGAGGGGCAGAGAGCCGGGTTCTATTCCCCGCCAGATGCCAGCTCCCTCCTTCGCAGCGGGATCAGGGCAAACACTTCCTGGTTGGCAGGGAGCCACTTTGGTTTGACTAATGCATGAGATGCCCGGGTTGCGGGCTCCATCCCCAGTAGGGGGCGTGCAGGAGGCAGCCGATCCATGGTTCTCCCTCATCATGGGTGTTTCTCTCTCTCTCTCTCCCTCTCCCTTTGTCTCTGACATCAGTAAAAATATATTAAAAGAAGAAAGAAAGAAAGAAAAAAAAGACAATTAGGAATGACCTTCATTTGCCCTCTGGACCAAGAGAAGGATGACGCCATAAGAGCCTTCTCTTCTTACCTGTCCTTCATCTCATGGTGGAGTCAAGATGCTCACAGAGCAGGGGGTTCCTGCAGGTCCCAGGCCCTGGAGGCCCCAGGCAAGGGGCTTCCCGAGCAGCTGTGCAGGGCCAGGCCAGCTGAGGTCAGGGACACAAAGGCTTGGCGGCCGCCCCACAGGAAAGAAGCCTGGGAGTGTGCTCAGGGCCACGCCTGGCCTCGGGGGAGCCCGCCAGCTCAGGAAACACCTGACCCACATTCGCCAGAGGGCTGGGGGCCTGGGGCCTCCAGAAGCAGGGACACAGGTCCTCAGTGCCCTGCCACGGGCTGTGAGAGGAGGACATGGGGAGGCAGGGATGCCAGAGGCCTGGGCTCATGCACCATGTGTCTGTGTGACATGGGGGTGACACCTTCCTATTATTTCTCTTTCTATTTATTTTATTTTATTTTATTCATTTTCCACAGAGAGGAAGGGAGAGGGACAGAGAGTTAGAAACATCGATGAGAGAGAATCATCCATCAGCCGCCTCCTGCACACCCCCCACTGGGGATGTGCCCACAACCAAGGTACATGCCCTTGACCGGAATCGAACCTGGGACCCTTCAGTCCGCAGGCTGACGCTCTATCCACTGAGCCACACCGGTTTCGGCTTATTTCTCTCTCTGCCTTCTCCCGGGTCAGCCACCCAGGCGTGTCCGGTGACGTCCTTCGCCATTGTGTGTGGAGAAGAGTCACCTGCTGATGGAAACACGTGGGGAAGGACAGCCTAATAGTTAGTTGTGGCAGTCCAGACCAACCGGCTCTGCATTAACTAGCTGCTGGGACTTGGGGAAGTTACTTAATCCCTTTGGGCCCCAGTTTCCACGAGAAGAAAAAAAAATAATAATATGAGTAATCGTCGTGTTTACCTGTGAGCCTCAAGGGAGAGCATCTCGTTCTGATGGAATGTCGCCAGCGCTGGGAACACTTACGGTCCCCAAACCTATCCTGGCCCCTTCTTCTTGTTTTCTACTATTTTTCTTTTTCTTTTCTTTTAAAAAAAATATATTTTATTGATTCTTTACAGAGAGGAGGAGAGAGGGATAGAGAGTTAGAAACATCGATGAGAGAGAATCATCGACCAGCTGCCTCTTGCACACCCCCCACCGGGGATGTGCCTGCAACCAACGTACATGCCCTTGACCGGAATCGAACCCAGGACCTTTCAATCCGCAGGCCAACGCTCTATCCACTGAGCCAAACCGGTTTCGGCTGTTTTCTACTATTTTTCTATTAGTTTTTACTTTATTTTATTTTATTTAAAAAAATATATTTTATTGATTTTAGAGAGGAAGGGAGAGGGAGAGAAAGATAGAAACATCAATGATGAGAGAGAATCATTGATTGGCTGCCACCTGCATGCCCCACACTGGGGATTGAGCCCGCTACCCAGGCTTGTGCCCTTGGCCAGAATCAAACCCGAGACCCTTCAGTCCGCAGGCCGATGTTAGAGATTTCAACTTACTCCTTTGAAACATTGAAAATCAATGATTTTCTCTCATCCTTGATGTTTCTATCTCTCTCTTCCCCTCTGAAATAAATAAAAATATATTTTAAAAAATACAGGTGACTCTTTTAGGCCTTGGAGTTGGAAAAGACTTCTTAAATAAAAAACTAAAAAAAACATCTATCTAAAAAGGAGAAGCTGATCAGTTGGACTATATTAAAAGCGAGCACATTCATTTGCCTGGAGATGGTATGCAAACAACGTCCAGGACTAAAGATCATTCCGCTGCCTTTCACCCCACCCTCTCAGTAAATCCCGGTTATAATTCGAGATTAGATTGAAATATACGTAGCATTTCAGATGACTCTGTAGTCTTAAAGGGACCATTGTTTTCTGAGAATGGTAAGCGTTCTTGGCGCCTAGGTGTTCCCTCTTGCTTTCTGGTTGCTCTCCCTCCCGCGTGGAATATGAACTCCGGATCCAGCCATGCAGGACTTTCCCCCCGCCCCCAGAATAAAAATCTGAAATCACCAAAAATAACGTTTCCACGGAGGCGAGTGACAACTAAGCTCTCCTTCCTCCAATGTTTACTGAGCTCCAGCTGTCTGCCGGACACTGCTAGAAGCTGGAGGCACAAAAGTAAGATACAGTCCTGGTCCCAGTGGCTAAGCATCAACCTTTGAACCAGGAGGTCACAGTTCGATCCATGGTCAGGGCACAGGCCCAGGAGGGGGTGTGCAGGAGGCAGCCGATCCATGATTCTCTCTCACCATTGATGTTCCTAATTCTCTCTCCCTTTCTCTTTCTCTCCCTTCCTCTCTGAAATGAAGCAGAACTATGCCTCTGGGCTGCAAGAAAGAGGCAGGCTGAGGTTTATTTTAATGACTTTGAATTTATATATATATATTATTGATATCAAAGAGGAAGGGAGAGAGAGAAACATCAATGATGAGAGAGAACCATTGATTGGCTGCCTCCTGCATGTTCACCAGGGCGGGAGGGGGGTGGGGCATGTGGCCCTGGCCAGAATCAAACCCGGGACCCTTCAGCCCGCAGGCCAGCACTCTATCCACTGAGCCACACCAGCCAGGGCTACCCTGTTTTGGTAGTACAGGAACCGGCCCCCACACACTTCCCACTTAGATGTTACAGTCCTACCGGTTTGTGTCTTCCCGTCCCTTCCCTACCTAAGCCTGTGAGGTGCGGAAGGTGACAGCAGCTGTGTCCATTTTTCCATGGCCACTGACCAGCCTGGCCACATGACACCGTCTACTGGACACCACCGCACACTCTCAGCCACCCGGCTAATCAGCCGTCTTTCTAGATTTTTTTCCACTGATGTGATCGGTGCTCTTGGCCGCAGCCCTCACGTTCAGTAACTCAATTTCCTCATTATTTAAGGGACTTGAATGACCAATCCAGGTTGAATTTTGCTTCCTTGGGAGCGAAAGTGTTATATCAAAGCAAAATAAATGTCTTCAGATGTCTATTTTGAAATAATTAGACCTTAGTAATTCATCAGCTATCTAATTTTATTTTATTTTTTTATTATTTATTTATTTTAAAATATATTTTATTGGTTATTTACAGAGAGCAAGGGAGAAGGATAGTTAGAAATATCAGTCAGCTGCGTCCTGCACACCCACTACTGGGGATGTGCCCGCCACCAAGGTACATGCCCTTGAACTGAATCGAACTGGGACCTTTCAGTCCGCAGGTCAACGCTCTATCCACTGAGCCACACCGGTCAGGGCTCTGATATTTATTTAATGTTTATTTTGTGTACATCACAGAGGTGCGTGCTTCTTGCGAAGGATTAGCAACAGATGATATATAGCCCTGGCTGGTTGGCTCAGTGGATAGAGTATCCGTCTGCAGACTGAAGGGTCCTGGGTTCCATTCCAGTCAAGGGCACGTACCTGAGTTGCAGGCTGTGTCCCCAGTAGGGGGCATGCAGGAGCAACCGATCAATGATTCTCATCATTGATGTTTCTCTCTCTCTCTCCCTCTCTGAAATCAATAAAAAAATATATTTCTCAGGAAATGTGTCTTTGAAAAGTTAGCAACAATAGTTAGTCCCTATTTTAAGTGGCAAATGCCTATCCAATATTTGTTTCTTTTTAAACAATAAGAATTTAAATGCACCTGAAGAGATCAAAAGCGAAGGACTTCATTCAGACCTAAGGTTTTGCAAGGACGAGCAACAAACAATGAGGCCCTTTCTCCGCTGTTTCTTCCCGAGGTAAGTGAAATAAAGACAACAGTTAGAATCCCTAACATCACAGGCCTCTGAGTTCTATTCCGCAATGAAGCATTTCTGAATTTCTCTGTTAGCATTGTGTTCCCTTTTGCCACGTATCTTAGGGGCCATGCAGAGAATTCGTGTCTGTGGGCCAGTCCATTTCTATCCAGACGGGCACAGATCATCTCCAAGCCACCCTCTCATCTCCACGCCACTGGCTTTTAAATTGTTCACGGTTTTTAGAAATGCCATAACCTCGGCATATTAAATATTAAGGGAACTCCATGCCAAAACCGGTGTGGCTCAGTGGACAGAGCGTCGGCCTGCGGACTGAAGGGTCCCAGGTTCGATTCCGGTCAAAGGCATGTGCCTTGGTTGTGGGCACATCCCCGGTAAGGGGTGTGCAAGAGGCAGCTGGTCGATGTTTCTCTCTCATTGATCTTTCTAACTCTCTATTCCTCTCTGTAAAAAAAAATCAATAAAATATATATATTAAAAAATATATATATTCAGGGAACTCCAGATTCCCAGAGCCTTCAAGCTCCGCTGTGCAAAGCGGTGCTTTTCCGTGTGCGTTTCCATGGTGCCGAGTCCCAGGGATGGCACCGGAAGCGCTCTCTCCTGCCACTTGCCTGGCACGAGGGCTCACTCGCTGGGAGATATTTTGCAAACAAGAGCTGAAGGGGCGATCTCGCAAAGAGCGCGCACAGGCGGAAATGAGAATACACGGAGCGCTGTCAGGCAGAAAGCGAGAGGTTTGGCAGTTTCTTTCTTTCTTTTTCTTTTAAAAAAAAATATATTTTATTTATTTTTTACAGAGAGGAAGAGAAACATCAATGAGAAAGAATCATCAATCGGCTGCCTCCTGCACACCCCCCCGCTGGCGATGTGCCCGCAACCAAGGTGCATGCCCTTGACCGGAATCGAACCTGGGACCCTTCAGTCCGCAGGTCGCCGACGCTCTATCCACTGAGCCACACCGGTCTCGGCTGGTTTGGCAGTTTCTGCAAAAGGAAGAGGATGCTGCCTGCGTGGTAAACCCGGAGGGAAAAAAACAAAACAAAACAAAACAAAACACGCGGCGGCCTTTTGTTTAGAGACCTCCGGAGCTCGTTTCCTTCCCCCCACCACCTCGGGTAGGGAGGAGGAAGAGTCCCCGGGGCCCAGGAGGCACTCTCCACCCCCCCCAAAAAAAAAAAAAAAACCGTTTCCGGGATCGCAGCCTCTCCCCTCCCGCCCAGGAGCAGGGCCGGCCCAGGCCACGACTCCCAAAAATAACCGCACAGATGCGGGGACCCGGGCCAAGGCCCGCGGCTCGGGGCGGCGCTGAGCTTTCCGCCTTATCGCCGGCGGCCAGCGCCTGGAAACCTAACCCCCCGCGCCAGCCTTTTATACCGCGTCCCTGGAGCCCCGCCCTAGCAACCTCCCCTAGCAACGCCTCGCCCCGGCGCACCTCGCGCGCTATCGGCCTCCGCCAGGCTCTTCCGGTTCCCCTCCCGCTGCCAGCTGGGCTCGGCTCCGCAGGCGCGGACCACGTGACCTGCCCCAGGAGAGGGGCGGGGCGAGCGGAAGGCTTGAGGGGCGGGGCGTCGGGCGTCGGGGCGACGTCATCAAGAGGCGCTCCCCCCCCCACCCAGTTGTGTCGCAGAAGCTCGGGGCGTCTCTGTTTCCGGCATTTGGTGAAATGGCTGAGGCGGCGGCGGTCGTGTGGGTTCGCGGCCCCGGCGTTGGGTGCAGGGCGGTGCGGGATGTCTCGGCCGCTTGCTCCGTCCAAGACCTTATCCACCGCCATTGCCAAGATGAGGTGAGGTTCGCGGTTCCCGGAAGGAGGGGGAAGAAACCGGCCCAGGGGACCGACCGGGTTGGATGCGAGAGGGTCTGTCTGGAGTGTGTTTGTTCTTTGGGGCTTTCGGGTTTTTGTTTTAGGACAGAGGGTTCCTCCGTGTTAAGGGGCTTCAAACTGATGCTGAGGCCTCCCTTTGCCTTTTTGGTGGTGATGGGGGTTTTCTCACCGCACAGAAAAGGGGAGAACTCCGCTCACTGACGCCTAGGCCAGCCCTCAGTCCGGACTAAGAGAAAACACTTGGGTATTCTGTATTTTCATTCCTAAACGGGGCATTTGGACCAGGTGACTTTTGAGACAAGTTTTATGTTCATTCTGTGATGATATGATGTGGTCTCATGTTGTCCACAGCTCAAACATTCCAACAAACTACAGCCTAGAGGAGAATTACATCATATCCAAACCCAGGCCCAAGGATGGATGGGGAGGGACATGGGTTCACCTGGTCACTCACTGGCTGGGACAGCCAAACACTCGTGTCTGTTGAGGGTATAGATTCTTGGGTTCTTAGGGCCTGTCATTTAAGAAAAAAAATGGTTTCAGAGAGGAAGGGAGAGAGGGGGATGTACGTAGTGCCTCCAGAGTTACCAGGTCTGTGTCCTGTATAGCCTTGACTCTGAATGCGCATTAGAGAGGGGCCAAGAAGCAGCTTTTATTTTCACCCAAAAGATGACAACGTCTTCCGCATATCGTGACTAGGTATCAGGAAAAAATGGTACGCAGAATACATCCCATGATAGGAATTTTTTCTTTTACTGTTTTTGTTTTATTTTTCATTTTCAATGAAGTAAGTACGAATTGAACACGTTACCTGCTGGTCACTGGAGTAAGAAGGACCCTTCCTGCAAAGAGCTTGTATTTTCTCGTAAACAGCATTTTTAAAGGTCCCGCTTGTCTCCAGGGTGTTCCCGCGGAATGCTTCTTTGTAAAGTGCGATGGCTCGCTGGCCGACAGCAGGGACACAGTGCGGCATGGAGCTGTGTACAGTTTGGAGCCCAGACTTCATGGTGGAAAAGGAGGTAGGACAACCAAGGCACATGCCCCCGACTGGAATCGAACCTGGGACCCTTCAGTCCGCAGGCCGATGCTCTATCCACTGAGCCACACCGGTTTCGGCCCTTGAACGCTTTTTTTTTTTTTTTTTTTTTTTTTTTTTTAAATATATATTTTATTGATTTTGTACAGAGAGGAAGGGAGAGAGATAGAGAGTTAGAAACATCGATGAGAGAGAGTCATCGATCAGCCGCCTCTTGCACACCCCCTACTGGGGATATGCCCGCAACCAAGGTACATGCCCTTGACCGGAATCGAACCCGGGACCCCTCAGTCCCCAAGCCGACGCTCTATCCATTGAGCCAAATCGGTCTCGGCTTGAACGCTTTTTAACCCGCTCTCCCCACCTGTATTTGCTCAGGCTTTGGGTCTATGCTCCGAGCACTCGGTGCGCAGATTGAGAAGACAACCAATCGAGAAGCTTGCCGGGATCTCAGTGGCAGGAGACTACGAGATGTCAATCATGAAAAAGCGTAAGATGCCGTTTGTGTTTGTTCTTCTAAAACAATATTGATATCAGAGAGAAAGTGAGAGGGAGAGAGAGAAACATCAATGATGACAGAGAATCATTGACCGGCTGTCTCTCCTGCACGCCCCACACTGGGGAGACGAGCCCACAACCCAGACATGTGCCCTTGACCTCAATTGAACTATGACCTCCTGGTTCATGGGTCGATGCTCAACCACTGAGCCACACCAGTCAGGCTGGTTTTTGTTTTGTTTTGTTTTGTTTTGTTTTTTTGAGCAGTGGTGATGATACGCCATGCATATCAGAAACATAACCTTGTGTTCTGACTTATTGTTATCAGATTCACCTTTTCTATAATTTAATAGTTCTCTCTAGGTCTCAGTTACGTCCTTTACAATATGCTGGTAGTGAGTGAGGCACATCTTCCTCAGGGAGCAGCACAGTATGAGCAAGAGGGCAATACTTTGTTGGGGAAGGAAATACATACCAGACAGCCGTTCAGTGACATCTTTCTCCCCCCCCCCCCCCCCCCCCCCCCGCAGAATGGCGGAGTGGGTGAAACAGCAAGCTGAGCGGGAAGCGGAGAAGGAGCAGAGGCGCCTGGAGCGACTGCAGCGGAAGCTGGCGGAGCCCAGGCACTGCTTCACCAACCCTGACTACCAGCAGCAGTGCCACGAGATGGCCGAGCGCCTGGAGGATTCCGTCCTTAAAGGTGAGGGTGAGGGTTCCTGGGTGTGGGCAGCGGGCACCCTGAGGCCAGCTGATCCTGCCTCTCCCTCACTGAGCACAGAGGTTCTTGAGTTTCTGGAGTCACAGGCCTCTGAGAATCTGGTTGTTGTTGTTGTTAATCCTCACCCAAGGATATTTTTCCCGTTGATTTTTTCTTTTTTTTCCTCTTCTCATTTTTCTTTTTTAAATTTATTATTTTATTTTTCCATTGATTTACTAAAAAAATATTTTTATTGATTTTTACAAAGAGGAAGGGAGAGGGATAGAGAGTTAGAAACATCGATGAGAGAGAAACATCAATCAGCTGCCTCCTGCATGACCCCTGCTGGGGATCAAGCTTGCATCCGAGGTACATGCCCTTGACCAGAATCGAATTCGGGACCCTTCAGTCCGAGGGCCAGCGCTCTATCCACTGAGCCACACTGGCTAAGGCTTCATTGGTTTTTAGAGTGGAAGTGATGGGGAGAAATAGAAACATCACTTGGTTGCCTCCCACTCGGGGCCCCGATAGTTAAGTCTTTAGGAGGTGCCTAGAGCTTAACATAATTGCTTCCAGTTTTAGGTTAGTTTTTTTTAATGGTTTTTAGGAAGAATGATTGCCGTGAACTTTTATTAGAATCCAGAGCATCATTTTAGGGTTCTTGTGGGTGCAATTGAATAAGAAGGAGTCTTCCCCCTCAGAAAGGTCTGACACAACGAGGGAAAGACAAATGCATATACATAATGAAGCGTTGGGTGTGGGCAGGGCCAGGCCTGACCCTGCCGGCCTCAGGGTTGACCAGTTGGACATTGTGCTTCATAACAATGGTTCCGGGCCCAGCTGCATACTGTTCTACTTCGGGGTAAATTTGAGGTTAAGCTCGTTTTCACCTTCTTGAAATTTTTTTTTTAATTTATTGATTTTTCACAGAGAGGAAGAGAGAGGGATAGAGAGTCAGAAACATCGATGAGAGAGAATCATCGATCAGCTGCCTCTTGCACACCCTCCACCGGGGATGTGCCCGCAACCAAGGTACATGCCCTTGACCGGAATTGAACCTGGGACCTTTCAGTCCGCAGGCCGACGCTCTATCCACTGAGCCAAACCGGTTTCGGCTCACCTTCTTGAAATTTAAATCTGGAGTATTCAGAGTCTTCCATTAGACTTAGTCCTGATGGCAGACACTGAGTTGTTGACATCTCTGGCTAGGTATGCAGGCCTCCTCCAGCAAGATGGTATCAGCAGAAATGGGGGAGCCACGGAAGCGGCCCAGCAAACCGGAAGCAGACGGAGGATCCAGCGCCCCGAAAAGGAAGTGCTTTTGGTGAGTCTGTTGCATTTTCATTCCAAATTGACCCTGAAGGAGCGCCCTGGGACTCGGCCTCCCTGTCCATCTGGGATAAACACATCTCCCGGTGGTGACCGATGGCAGCCCCAGCATTTCCCCTGAGCCTCCTCCAGAGGTCCGGATTGTCACGTTGTACCCACCATGATGGTTTCCGCTGTGAGTGCCAGTACTGGAACCTGAGCACAACATTTTCCCGTACAGGAGAGATCACAGGCTGCTTTATGCTTGAATTGCTGTTTGGTGTTGAAAGGGTTAACTTTCTTTAAAAAAAAAAAATATATATATATATATATTTTTTTTTTTTTTTTTTTACTGATTTTTTACAGAGAGGAAGAGAAAGAGATAGAGAGTTAGAAACATGGATGAGAGGGAATCATCAATCAGCTGCCTCCTGCACACTCCCCACTGGGGATGTGCCCGCAATCGTACATGCCCCGAACCTGGGACCTTTCAGTCGGCAGGCCGACGCTCTATCCACTGAGCCAGACCAGTTTCGGCGAAAGGGTTAACTTTCAAGAAGCCCAAGTGGAAATGCCAGAGCTGCCCTTTCCAGGTGGCTCTGTGTTTTGTTTTGTTTTCTGGCCGTTTTTCACAGTCATAATCGAGGTCTCTGGTCGCGCTGCCAGACCTCTCTCCACCGCCCTCACACTTGTGGGTCAGAAGCACAAGAGGACTTTTCTTAGCCTTTTTCCCTATCGCTCTCGCCCTCCCCAGCTGGTCCTCCGGTTTCCAGCTTCGTTCCCTCGGGCCATGTTCTAGATAAGTCCAAACGGATCTGGCTTCCTTGTAGGCCTGCCCTTGGGGACAGAAAGATAATCATTAACCAAAGACCGTGTAACTCTGAGTCCAGCATAGAAATGTATGCATTCGTTCTTTAATGGGAATGAAAGGTTTCTGGGAGAAAAGGCATTGTGTGTTTCTTTCTTTCTTTTTTTTTTTAAATATATTTTATTGATTTTTTACAGAGAGAAAGGGAGAGAGATAGAGAGCTTGAAACGTCCATGAGAGAGAAACATCGACCAGCTGCCTCCTGCACACCCCCTACCAGGGATGTGCCCGCAACCAATGTACATGCCCTTGACCGGAATCGAACCTGGGACCTTGCAGTCTGCAGACCAGCGCTCTATCCACTGAGCCAAACCGGTTTCAGCAAGTTGAGTAATTTCTAACAGCTGAGATCTGTGCAGTATGGGGAGAAAGCTGCATGGACTCAGTTTTACGAGATTCACAGCTTTAGGAAGGAGATCCTCTGGGGTCTTGGGGATGCTGGTTCCAGTCTCATTGAATTTCCCCCCTTCTGTTTATGCCTCTGGGATGCCTTTCTCTGAAATGTAGCTACTCTCCCTCCCAGGTGAGATATTTTTATTCAGGCAGAGTCTGAACCCTGCACAAACCACGGCCCCTTTTCAAGGAGCAGGTGTGAGTGGCGCTAACCTTTGTGTGGTTTCCGACAGGCTGGGCGTGGAGGGCCTGGAGACTGCGGAGGGGTCCGGCTCCGACAGCTCTGATGACGACAGCGATGAGGCCCCTGGCACCTCGGTGACGAGCTCGCCCGCTCCGAACAGGGACAGCGCCGGAGCGGAGAGCGCGGGCGAGTGTCCCAGGAGCCCTCCGAGGGCAGGCGTCCTCGGTGCGGACTGTCACTCACCGGAAGCACTTCCGAGCCCCGAGGCTGGCTCTGGGGACAGGCGTGCCCAGCGGGGGGACACCGCAGCCCGGGAGCGTGGGGAGGGGAAAGGCGCTGCAGAGACAGAGACGGCCCAGGAGGAGGAGGAGGAGGAGGCTCAGAGGAGGGCACCCGCAGAAGCAGCAGCCGCCGGGCCCGGACCGAAGAGGGAGACAGAGACAGAAGTGACTGATGGGGCGCGCGCCGCCAGGGCAGCACCTGCAGAAGACGGCGAGGGTATTCCCAGCACCAAACCCGGGGACAGCCAGGCCGGCAGCTCGGTGAGTAATCGGGGTCGTGTCTAAAGCCAAGTCCGTTGAGGCTCCACAGAGAGTCAGCGAAGTGAAGGCGCTTTCCCCGCCGGCTGCTCAGGCGGGAGGCTTGTTCGATCATCAGAGAAGTACAGGCTGATGGTGGTGAAGGTGGCCTGGGCCCCTAAAAGCCCTTAAGACTTTTTTTAGCTTCAGAATTTGTGTGTGTGAGAGTGTGTGTGTGTGTGTGTGCCACTAGGTGGGTGTCCTTTCATTCTATGCTTTTCACATTTTTTTAAAAAATATATTTTATTGATTTTTTACAGAGAGGAGCAGAGAAGGATAGAGAGCTAGAAATGTCGATGAGAGAGAAACATCGGCCAGCTGCCTCTTGCACACCCCCTACCGGGGATGTGCCCGCAACCCATGTACATGCCCTTGACCGGAATCGAACCTGGGACCTTTCAGTCCGCAACCGACACTCTACCACTGAGCCAAACCGGTTTCGGCACTTTTTCACATTTTACTGTGAATTTGGATGTATATCCCCAATGATGGCAGAATTGTACCATTTGTTCTCTCTCAGTACTGCCTTCAGCCGGAAGGCACATGAAGGTAGCTGGTGTTTTAGATTTGATGGGAGGAGCCCGTTTTAAATATTTTCTCTGTTGTGTTATTCCCCCTCAGGCTCTGGGTCAGGAGTCGGTAGACTTGCTGGCCTTCAGCTCCGTGGCCGAAATGGAGTCGCTGGGCCTGGAGAAGCTCAAGCGCGAGCTGATGGCCCGCGGGCTGAAGTGCGGGGGCACCCTCCAGGAGCGCGCCGCCCGCCTCTTCTCCGTGCGCGGCCTCGCCCCCGCGCTCATCGACCCCGCGCTGCTCGCCAGGCCCCCCAGGGGGAGGAAGAAGTGAACCCGGAGCGGGTGGATGTCCTGCTCTCTCTGGTCCAGCACTCACAGCCGGCCCGACAGGGACGCATGGCCCTTAACTCCTGCTGATGCTTGGCTGGCTTTTTCCTAAGCCAGTCCTAATCGTCCGCTTGCCCATGAAGACATTTACGGAATTATGGGCGAAACCCTCCGAGCCTGACTCTGTGGGAAGGGTTTTTTATAACAAAGTTTCATGTAATAAACATACAACTCTTCCGATTTTTTTGGTACGTTGTATTTTCAAGGGATTGATCCGTTTGACCAAGTTGTCAGATTTGTAGGTGTCTTGTAGGGGCTGCTGTGGTAACTTTCTTTATAAAAACCTGAGGTTTTTGTGTGTGTGTTTTTTTCCCCATCTGAGTTTTTAAATGATTTCCTGAAAGGGAGATAGCTATATCATAATTCTCTCTCGGTATTAGCAGGGGTGCTCTGTGTATAATTATCACAGAAAACAGCTAGTCAGTGAAAGGTCGTGGGCAAAGCTGGGTGGTAATTAATTCTTTGGCTATTCAAAGATCCCAGCGAAAGAACGAACGAACGTTTTCTGTGATCCCACATTTTGTTGAAATTTGCCAGCTCGATTCAGTGGGGGCAGGTGGGAGGTTGTGAGCGTGAGTGAAATACAGGTGCTCGGCGTTCGGCTTAATCTTTCTGAGAGCGGTACAAACTGCATTTGATCTTAGGTGTGTGGAAAGGGTAAAGCTTCAAGAAGAACTGTGGTTTTTTTTTTCTTTATTATGATCTTTCAGTAATATTTTGGACACTTGCCTTGTTTCATGATGGTAGTAACAACCGTATGAAGACATTGCTCTTCGTTTTTCTTGGTTTCTGTTCATTTTCTTGGTTTGAACTATATCAGAACTCCCCTCCCCTCCCTTTCCTGCTTGCTGCTGTTTTTTTTTTTTTTTTAATGTATTTTTATTGATTTCAGAGAGAAAGGGAGAGGGAGAGACAGAAACATCAATGATGAGAGAGGATCATTGATCGGCTGCCTCCTGTATGCGCCCCACCAGGGGTCCAGCCTGCAATCCAGGCATGTGCCCCTGACCAGAATCGAACCTGGGACCCCTCCCCTCCCTACTCTGCAGGCTAATGCTCTATCCACTGAGCCAAACCAGCCAGGGCTTGCTTCTGTTTTTATAGATGCGTTATAGATGCGTTCTCTTGGTACTCTGTGTGTATATGTTTTAAGGACGTGATATATCTTGTGATCCCTCAGATTGATTACGATTATTCCTTTTTTAAGGGTTTCCGAATGTGCGCGAATGGAGGCTTAGGGTGGAATTGGTGTGTGAGGGGTTTGGTGGGGCCAGGGCAGAGGACAAGGGGGTGATGCAGAAATGGGGGAGGGTTGGGGGGGCGGGAAAGTCTGCAGTGTAGTTAGGAGAGAGGTTCAGGGGGAAGTCTAGACATTTGAGAACAGTTTTCTCTAAATGATGTGGCTATCTGCACTTTAAAAACAAAAATAGGTTTTTACTGATTTCAGAGGGAAAGAGAGAAACATCAAGGATAAGAGAGAATCACAGATCCGCCGCCTCCTGCAAGCCCCCCACTGGAGATGGAGCCCCAAAACCCTGAGCACGTGCCCTCATCAGGATTTGAACCGTGACCACCTGCTTCATAGATCAACGCTCACCCACCGAGCCACGCCGGCCCAGGCTGTGCAAACCCTGAAGACGGCGCTCCGAGAGGGAAGCGGAGCGTCCAGGTGGATGGAGGTTTGGTACTTGGGCACATCAGAGGTTCTTTCACCCTGGGAGTCGGGCAGCCACGCCCAACGCATTTTCCCGCGGCGGCGGCTGCATGCTGTGCCCCGGAGCAGCGCCCCTTCCCTAATTGGCACCGCCGGGCCCTTCGGCTTCTCTCTCCCGCTGTGCCCTGCCTCGCTGGCCTGGACTGCGGTTCTGAAAGTGCTGCTTTCCTGTGACATGAGAGGCGGGAAGCAGGGAGGGTCACGCCGCCCGGAGGGCCGCCTCGCCAGCCTCCCAGCGGCTGTCGGTCCAGCGCTGGCGGGTCCGTGGGCTTCTGCAGCGGATCCGAGTCACGTGATGACACTTGGATCTGAGAGTTCGGCCTTTCTCCTTCCCCGGTTTCTGGGGCTGATACTGAGATTCCTCTTAACGTTTCTTATTCCAGTGGGAGTTCAATAGGTGAATGTGCTCAGATTACCACCTAAACCAGCACCTGATGGTGGGTTTTCAAGATTAAAAGTGCCCCCCCCCCCAGCCCTAGCTGGTTTTGCTCAGTGGGTAGAGCGTGGGCCTGGGGACTGGAAGGTCCCAGGTTCGATTCCGGTCAAGGGCATGTACACTGGTTGCGGGCACATCCCCGGTAGTGGGTGTGCAGGGGGCAGCTGGTCGATGCTTCTCTCTCATCGATGTTTCTAGCTCTCTATCTCTCTCCCTTCCTCTCTGTAAAAGAATCAATAAAAATATATTTTTAAAAAAATCTGGTTTAAGGGCACATGTCCAAATGCGCAGTGGGGGGCGTGCAGGAGACAGCCGGTCCATGATTCTGTCTCATCATTGATGTTTCTATCTCCTTACTCTCTGAAATTAATACAAAAAATGCATTTTTTAAAAAGTGCCTCCCAGATGAAGGTTGCTGAGGAAAATTGACTGGGACAGAGTATTTAACAAAAGGAAACCTGAGAGCAATTAAAGTGCAGCTCGAACGGCAGTTCTGTAGGAAGGGATTGCGTTACCACCTGCCAACCCTGAGAAAAACGCTTTTCCAATTTCCTGGAGAAAGTCAGGCCCTTCCTGCTGCCGGCAGAGGGCGCCGAGCGCTCAGAAACTGAGCAGGAGCCGGAGGGGGAACCCGGACCGCTGCTCGGAAGGTGGCTCCCTCCCTGCCAGCAGCCATGGGGCGGCCCCGCACCCGCCTCCGCCAGGGTAAGTGGCGGGCAGCTGGCGGGGTGCAGCTGGCCTGAACTTGACCGGGTTCTATCCTTTCTGATTCCTGCGTTCTCGTGTGTCGCTCCAGCTCTCCGCTCTGCCAGGCGTGAATAAATCATGTAGAGGCTGTGCAGCCCTTCCAAAGAATTCCTTCTCAACAAACAGCTCCTTTCTAAGCGTCTGCTGTTGTTTTCTGAGGGGTTTGGGTCTCCAGGAGACGGGGGTCGGATGCCCGGGCGCCCTGCAGCCTGACACGGGCTGGGCGGGGGCGGGGGGGGGTGCCTTGCAGGAGGGTTTTTTATTTTATTTTTTATTTATATATATATTATTTTTTACAGAGAGGAAGAGAGAGAAACATCGATGAGAGAGAATCATCGACCAGCTGCCTCCTGCACACCCCCTACTGGGGATGTGCCCGCAACCAAGGTACATGCCCTTGACCAGAATCGAACCCGGGACCCTTCAGTCCGCAGGCCGACGCTCTATCCACTGAGGCACACCGGCCTCCGCCCCCCTCTTTTTTCTTTTTTCTGCTTTCCCCCTTGAGCCCCAGCCCTGATGCCCATCTCCCCACACACAGCAGGCACCGTTCTCTTGTAACCATTCTTTACTGCGGTAAAATACACATCCTATAACATGTACTATTTTTAAACATGTAAATAACCGCAGTTACGTGCATTCATACGTGTGCACACCGGACCTCCGTCCATCTCCGGAACTTTCTCATCTTCCCAAACTGAAACTCTATCCCCGGTGACACACTAACTCCGCCTGCCCTCCTCCACCCCCTGGTAGCCGCCGTTCTACCCCCTGTCCCTGAGTGTGCCGGCTCCAGGGAGCTCATGTAAAGTGGGATCACAAAACACTCGTCCTTCCGTGACTGGCTTCATGTCTTCCAGGCGCATCCATGTCGTGGCATGTGCCCGAATTTCCAACTGTTTTAAGGCCGAGTCAATAGTGCATTGCGTGTGTATGCCGTGTTCTGCTTATCCATAAGGATTATCTTTCAAAATGCAAATCAGATCAGTTTTCTTTTTTGGTTAACACCCCTCGGTGGCTTCCCCTGGCTCTCGGAGTCAGAGCCTTAAGGTGGCCTGGGCACTAACTGGTGTGGCTCAGTGGATAGAGCGTCGGCCTGCGGTCCCAGGTTCGATTCCGGTCAAGGGCATGGACCTTGGTTGTGGGCACCTCCCCAGGAGGAGGTGTGCAGGAGGCAGCTGATCGACGTTTCTCTCTCATTGATGTTTCTAGTTCTCTATCCCTCTCCCTTCCTCTCTGTAAAAATCAATTTTATATATATATATATATATATATATATATATATATATATATATATATATATATATTTTATAAAGGTGGCCTGGGACCCCCTCCCCAGCCCCCACCTTCACCCTCTGCACTCCAGCCAGCCCACTGCTTCCTGACCCAGAACAGCCAAGCCCTCCGGTCTCAGCCCCACACAGGCCCCTCCCTCTGCCTGGGACCGCCTTCCCCATGGCCTCCGGTGCCGGTTCACTCTCAGCCCAGACCGGCCTCCTCCCCGAGGCCTCCCAGTCACCCTCGTTCATTGCTCGGCTTCCTCCCTTCCGTGTTATCTGGCTTCCTGGTGGCTTGTTTACCTTCTGTCTCCTCCCCCCGGGGCCTGGCCACCTGGGCCACCAGGCGCCGGGTGATGTGGCCTGGAATGTCACTAGCTCACTCGTCCTAAATGCTCCTTTAAAAAGATTCCTGTGCCCCGACCGGTTTGGCTCAGTGGATAGAGCGTCAGCCTGCGGACTGAAGGGTCCCGGGTTCGATTCCGGTCAAGGGCATGGACCTTGGTTACGGGCACATCCCCAGTAGGGGGTGTGCAAGGAGGCAGCTGGTCGATGGTTTTCTCTCTCATCAATGTTTCTAACTCTCTATCCCTCTCCCTTCCTCTCTGTAAAAAAATCAATAAAAATCTATTAAAAAAAAAAAAAGAAATTACCTCTCCGAATGTGCCAATGTGTCCTGCAGCCGAGCCCTGGAGATTAGAGAAGGTGACCAGATGTCCCGCTTTTGGCGGGACAGTCCCGATTTCTCTCAATGAGAGAGAAACATCAGTCAGCTGCCTCCTGCCCCCCCCCCCCCCACTAGGGATATGCCCACAACCAAGGTACATGCGCTTGACCGGAATCGAACCTGGGACCCTTCAGTCTGGGGACGCCGGGGCCTATAGCTCTTCCCACCAAAACATCTTCCCAGAGTTTGCAGCCATCACGCTGCTCCCAGGTTCCCCGTGATGTATGAGGTTAAAAATCCAGCTGCCCCAGCCAAGAGGAACCACACAGTTCACTGCAATGGTCCTGGGGGGTGTCCTGGGACAAAGTATGACGTCAGGGCGAAGCTAAGGTGATCTGAACAAGTACACAGTTTACTTATTGATAATGTATTCCCTCTGGTGCAGTGACGGTAATAGAAGTGCCAGACTAATGGAAGCCATTGATAATAGGGAGGATTGAGTGGGATATACCGGTATCGGAACCAGCTAGACTGTCTGCAGCCTTTCTGTAAATATGAAACTGTCCTAAATGTGTTTAAAAAGCAGCAACAAAAAGGCTACACTATAAAGTCACAAATATTTCAGAATGTATAGGGGAGTGATATATATATATATATATATATCCAATATATACACACACACACACACACACACACACACACACACACAGGATGTCCCCCCAAAATGTATGCACACTTCAACAGCCGATAGCTCCATTTTGAAAACGAAATGTATTTTATTTTTATTTTTTAAAAAATATAGTTTATTGATTTTTTTACAGAGAGGAAGGGAGAGAGATAGAGAGCCAGAAACATGGATGAGAGAGAAACATCCATCAGTTGCCTCCTGCACACCCCCCACTGGGGATGTGCCCGCAACCAAGGTACATGCCCTTGACCGGAATTCAACCTGGGACCCTTCAGTCCGCAGGCCGACACTCCATCCACTGAGCCAAACCAGTTGGGGCTGGCTTTTCTTTTAAATCCTTCTTTGCTGTTTGATTGTGTGCAATAGATGTATCTTTGTGTGTTTTTAAAAAATATATTTTATTGATTTTGTACAGAGAGGAAGGGAGAGAGATAGAGAATTAGAAACATCGATGAGAGAGTCATCAATCAGCTGCCTCTTGCACACACCCTACTGGGGATGTGCCCGCAACCAGGGTACATGCCCTTGACTGGAATCGAACCCAGGACTTTTCAGTCCCCAAGCCGACGCTCTATCCATTGAGCCAAACCGGCTAGACGTATCTTTGAACACACACATATACACACTCACAGCCTCCGGAAAAGCCATCGCTCCCTCCAGGAGCCTGGGGAGAGCCCAGAGACCAGGAGGCAGGACAAATGCTGGAGGCCGGCTGCCGCTGCAGCGCAGAGGGGAGCAGACTGTTTGCCGGAGGTGTGGGGGCTGCGCGGGGGCCGGAGCATCACGTTCCCGGAGGGCCCTGCAGGGAGGGGGCCACGCTGCCCGCAGCGGCTTCTCACCTGGGCCGGCCCCACGGCAAAAGCTCGTTTCCTCTCCGCCAGCTGCGCGCGGGGCCGCGTCGATAAAGCGCTTAAGTTTGCGCGAAGAGGATCCGTCCCAGCGGGAGAGCGCTAATCCCGCTGGCTTTCAGATGGCTCCACGCTCCTGGTTCTGTGCGTTGTTGATTCTGCCCGCCTTTCCAATTACCTCTCCGAATGTGCCAATGTGTCGTCCCGCCGAGCCCTGGAGATTAGAGAAGGTGACCAGACGTCCCGCTTTTGGCGGGACAGTCCCGATTTCTGACAATGTGTCCCGTGTCCCACGGCGTTTTTATAAAAAAAAAAAGTCCCGATTTTTGGAAAGAATAAAAAAGGGACCTTTTAAAAACTCCTCGGGACAAATTGTTAAAACTCGGGACATCTGGTCACCTTAGATTAGAAAGGAGGGGAATGGCCCTCATTATCCAGCCCATCACCCGCCTGCCGCTGATGGTGCTCTCTCTCCTGGGTTGTTTGCAGCTCTGGCTCCACAAAGATGAGCTTGGTACCTGCAGCCGAGAAAACAGGTTTCAATCCGGGCCTTTAAGGGTTTGCCCTCGCTGAAACCAGTGTGGCTCAGTGGATAGAGCATCGGCCTGCGGACTGAAAGGTCCCAGGTTCGATTCCTGTCAAGGGTATGTGCATTGGTTGCAGGCACATCCCCAGTGGGAGGTGTGCAGGAGGCAGCTGATGGATGTTTCTAGCTCTCTATCCCTCTCCCTTCCTCTCTGCGAAAGATCAATAAAATATATGGGGGGGAGGGGGAATTTGCCATCTGGCCCGGCCAGCATGACTCAGTGGCTGAGTGTCAACCTGTGAACCAGGAGGTCAGAGTTCGATTCCCAGTCAGGGCACAGGCCCGGGTTACAGGCTCGATGCCCAGTGTGGGGCGTGCAGGAGGCAGCCGATCCATAGTTCTCTCTCATCACGGATGTTTCTATGATCTCTCTCCCACTCCCTTCCTCTCTGACATCAATGAAAATATATTTGTTTTTTAAGAAATTTCCATCTAGAACAGGGTGGTCCCCAGGGTGGGGCGTGCAGGAGGCAGCCGGTCCCTGATTCTCTCATCATGGATGTTTCTATCTCCCTCTCCCTTCCTCTCTGAAATCAATAAAAAATATCTTAAAAGGTATCTCTGGGGGGCGGGGGGGGTCTTCACCACATTAAAAATCCCTAACAACGTGGGCTTGTAAACAGTATGGGCCCCGCTTTGAGGTCAGAAGAGGTTTGTCTGCTTTTCAAGCCCGTCCTGACCCCGAGACTGACCGACCAAGATTGACCGACCGTCCAGACTTTGCACCCAGATCCACAGCCAGAGTGGAGAGGCCGGTCCCTCTCTGCATGACAAAGGCCAGCTGCCTCCTCCCTGGGAAGGGGCCCTCAGGGGGAAAAGCGCCCCAATCCACACTCCTGGCCTTCCTCTGGCCGCTGGCTAATTGCCCAATTATTTTATATCCCCCTGAGGCCGCCCGGAATCCACATTTGGGGCGGGGAGCCTGTGTCCGGGGAGCCACAGGGGTCCGGGGATTTGTCGTGTCTGTCTGCTTCTTGGCCTCCCCTGCCCTGCCCTGCCCTGCCCAGCCCAGCCCTGCCCCACCCCAGCCGGCCTGGCTTTGGGGGTGAGGAGACTGACCTGGAAACAGCTTGGGGTGTAGGAGGAATTTAGGGGAGACTAGGCTTTCTGCAGACACCCATCCAGGGTGTGAGTTTGGGGACACCCTCACATTTCAGCCTCCGTCGTCTTAGCTCTAACCATGGGTGGGGGAGCCAGGACCATGTCCTGATGGCCCATTTCAGCTCTGATTCTACAAAGAACCCATCATCTGCGCAGTAATCCTCCCCGACAGTGGTGGCTAGCTTCTCAGGGCAGGGGAACAGCGTAGAGAGGAAACCAGTGTTTCCATCGGCTCACCGGGAGAGACACGTTCAATTCCTACGGCGTATCCCCGGTCACAACCCCCCCAAAAAAACTTCTAAATAAAGACCCCAAACACTTCCTTTTTCTAAAAAAATAAAATAAAAATAAATATATATATATTTCTCTCTCCCTCTCCCTTCCTCTCTGAAATCAAGATTTCAGAGAGGGAGGGAGAGGGAGAGAGAGAGAAACATCCATGATGAGAGAGAACCATGGGTCGGCTGCCTCCTGCAGGTCCCCACTGGGGATGGAACCCACAACCCTGGAGCCCTTCAGCCCGCAGGCCGACGCTCTATCCACTGAGCCACACCGGTTTCGGCAAAAATATATATTTTTTGAAATCTCAAAGTGGGGGGGAGTGAGGGGGACCAGAGAATCCTGTGGGGACGGACCCTCCCCTCCACCCTGTGCTCTGGAGAAGGAGGTGCCTGTGCAGCGGGTCAGTCACTCCCAGGGCCGAGGGGCTCCTGGCCGCTGGGGACTCCCGTGGGCCCTGAGCTCCCGGCATCTCCTCGGGGGGGGGTGGAGCCCCAGCCCCAGAGGCCTGCGCCCCCCGCCCCCCTCCGCCCGGTGAGGGCAGGTCCCTGCGGAAGCCGGCACAGACCCCAGGGAGCTCCAGGGGCCTAGCTGCTGGGGCCGTCGAGGGGCCATGCTGGCGAGCGCGGCCTGGGTGTCAGATCCTGGGCACCCCCTGGCCGGTGATAAGCCACGGGGCTTCCTCTCCGGCGGGGGCTTTGCATATTTATGGAACACCAGCCTGGGACAGCGCCCGGGCCCTGGGTCGCCTGTCAATGGGATGCTTCTGCACCTTTTGGCCAGGCTCGAGGCCCAAATGTTTGCACCCATAAGTCCTTTCCCGCTAATCATCACCTCCGAAGAAAAGCATTGGCCGCCTTTTGAAGAATCCTACGCTTGTCACAGAGAGAGAGAGAGAGAGAGAGAGAGAGAGAGCGAGCAGAAGGGCCTGTTTGAGCCCCATGATGGGCTCTGAGTTCCTCCTTTAAAAAAAAATATATATATATACATATATATATATATATATATATATATATATATATATATATATTGATTTTTACAGAGGAAGAGAGAGGGATAGAGAGTCATTGATCAGCTGCCTCTTGCACACTCCCCACTGGGTACTTGCACACTCCCAACCAAGGAACTTGCCCTGGACTGGGATTGAACCTGGGAGCATCTGCAGGCCGACGCTCTATCCACTGAGCAACACCGGTTTCGGCCTGAGTTATTCCTTGTTACACAGATTCCCTGGAAACAGAGGAGGGGAAGGAGGGGGCAGCGGCGGGCAGGGGAGGTCACCATCCATTCTGTCTCCCCCTTGAGGTCCCGCTCTTGGGCTCAGCTGTCAGCATTCCTCAGTCTTCTCTTCCCTTGTCCCACCTGGTATTTGTTAGGATCCGTGACCTTCGCTCCAGACAACCCTAGCTCTGGAGCTTCCAAGCGGGGTGGCCCTGGGTGAGTTAGGGAAGGGTTCGTGCCTCAGTTTCTTCATCTAGGAAATGGGTACGATAATGGCCCACGGTGAGGAGAAAGAGTTAAAGTATGTAAGATGCTCAATACTGGGCACAGAACTGTTGGCCACGATGACTTACCGGTATTAATAATATTATTATTTTTTAATATATTTTATTGATTTTTTACAGAGAGGAAGGGAGAGGGATAGAGAGCTAGAAACATCGATGAGAGAGGAACATCAACCAGCTGCCTCCTGCACACCCCCCACTGGGGGATGTGCCCGCAACCAAGGTACATGCTCTTGATCGGAATCGAACCCGGGACCTTTCAGTCCGCAGGCCGACGCTCTATCCACTGAGCCACACAGGTTTCGGCGGTGTTAATATTATTTCTCCCTGTCCACAGTTTCATTCTCCCCCCCACCCCTCCGCCCCCAAATATATTAATTTTTTAAAATATATTTTATTGATTTTTTTACAGAAAGGAAGGGAGAGAGATAGAGAGCCAGAAACATCGATGAGAGAGAAACATGGAGCAGCTGCCTCCTGCACGCCCCCCATTGGGGATGTGCCCGCAACCAAGGCACATGCCCTTGCCCGGAATCGAACCCGGGACCCCTCAGTCCACAGGCTGACGCTCTATCCACTGAGCCAAGTCGGTTTCGGCCAGATAATGTAGTGGCGGGGCAGGTGACAAGGACGGCGAACACCGGGCCAGGCCTCTTACACATGCTTATCCATTCACTCTTCCCACTGGCCCTCTGCGGGAGTCCCCGTGACCATTGCCCTCCTCCAGAGGAGCAGACACCGGAGCGCTGAGTAGTTAAGGAACTCGCCATCAGGTCCAACAGCCAGCGGGCAGCATAGCAGAGCCCAGCCGGCCCAAGATGTGCGTTTGAGCCCGGCCGGCGTTGCTCAGTGGTTAGCGTCAACCCCTGAACCAGGGGTTCACCGTTCGATTCCCGGTCAGGGCACATCCCCCGTGTGGGGCGTGCAGGAGGCAGCCGATCCATGATTCTCTCTCATCATGGATGTTTCTCTCTCTCTCTCTCCCTCTTCATTCCTTCCTGATATCCATTAAAACATACAATACATAAAAGCAAACGTTGGTTAAAAAAAAAAAATGTGTGTGTGGCCAAAACCGGTGTGGCTCAGTGGATAGAGCATCGGTCTGCAGACTGAAGGGTCCCGGGTTCCATGCCTGTCAACCTTGGTTGCAGGCACATCCCCAGTGGGGGGTGTGCAGGAGGCAGCCGATGGATGTTTCTCTCTCATCGATGTTTCTAAATCTCTATCCCTCTCCCTTTCTCTCTGTGTAAGATCAATAAAACATATTAAAACAAACCAAAAAATTGTGTGTGAGGAGGCACAGGGATTCCCGCCCACCCCAGCACCAATGACTCTGGACAGGGTTCTGGGCAGCCCTGGCCTCTGCTTTCCAGGTTCTGCCCATGATTGGTACCTGGGCTCAAGCTGAGTGCGGGTGGTGGGGCCCTCGGCCAGGCTCCCTGCACGGTGCTCTGCCCAGAAGGTGCCCTGCCTGCGGGGCCTCGCCCTCGGTGGCAGTGTGACCGCAAAGACACTGCCACAATCTCGGTCCCTGGCTCTTCCCGGGAGCCGAGCTGCCAGATCCCTGTCCCGACAGCATCCAGCCTCCTTCCGTCACAGGGCGGACGCGATCCCCTGAGAGGGGGGATGGAGATGGAGGGAGAAGGCAGGGCTGCTGTGAGCGGGCAGGGGTCAGGTGTGTCCCCGAGTCCCTCCCAGCGGGCACAGCTACCCCAGGCTGGTCTCCAGGGAAGAGACATGAGCGTCTGGGCTGGCTGGTGGCCTCACCTTTCCCCAGCAGCGTGGACTGGCTTTTCCATGGACAAGGAGGACTGGGAGAGGGCCAGCACAATTCAGCAGGCACTAAAGCTATCACTGAGCCGCCAGACAGCCGCGGCCAGAAGCCCAAGCCAGGGTTCAGACGGCCTTTGTGCCCTTTGCAGACAGCCCCTCCTCAGGCCCAGGGCCCTGTCTGGCCCAGGAGCTCCCAGGAGGGCGAGGGGTGTGACCTCCCTCCCTCCCTCCCTCTCCCCACCCGGGCCCAGCCCAGGGCTGGCTATAAAGCCGGCCCCGCTGCTGGGACCCTCCCGGAGCCTCGTCAGGGGACACAGCCGCTCTGCCCGTCCTCCCAAGTGGCAGCATGAGGGCCCTGTGGCTGTGCTGGGCGCTGGGAGCGCTGGGCCTGGCCCGGCCCGGGGCGGCCGTGACCGAGGAGCAGGTCCTGGGCAGCCTGCTGCAGCAGCTGCAGCTGAGCGAGCCGCCCGCACCGGGCCAGCGGGACGCGGGGCGGCCGGTGCCCCCTGCCCACGTGCGGGCCCAGTACGTGGCCCTGCTGCAGCGCGGCCACGGCGTGCCCTCCCGGGGGAAGCGGTTCAGCCAGAACTTCCGAGGTGAGGCCCTCCCTGCTCCTGGCCCCTGTGTGTGCGTGTGCATGCATGTGTGCGTGTGTGTGCATGCATGTCTGTGCGTGTGTGTGTGTGTGCTAAGACTGGATGTGCCCATCTGGGAAGGCTGCCTGGGGCCCCTTTCTGGGCCTGAGACTCACCCCACTGGTGCCCCTAGACAGACCCAAGTGCCCCAAGGTGAGAATTCTGACCCTCAACCTCTCAGCTGGCCCGTTCGTTAGCTCGGGGCGCGGAGCTGTTCCTTCCTGTGGGTGATGGATGGAGATGGGTACAGAGGAGGCCCTGGTCCCAGGGCAGCGAGGGGGACCAGGGACTGTAAGGAGGGCGGGTCTCTGCGCTGAGGTCCCCACCCAGCGTGCCGGGCTGGCCCCTGCCAAAGCCAAGGCCTCGGAGAGGAATAGGGTGGAAGGAGGGAGCTGGTGGGGGTGGTGGTGGGGATGGGGGAGCCCAGGCTCGGCTCAGAGGCCTGGGTGAGGCTGGGGCTCCTTGGGGTCCGTTTTCGCATGGCCACCAATGGCCTGTCCTTGAGCACGTGGCTTGCAAATCACCCCCTTGACCCTGTTTGGTTCTTTGTACCCGTGACCGAGTCTGCCCTCCCTGCCAGTGCTGGGAACATGCCAGTGGGTTGCTGTGAGGGGGTATGGGGGGACCTGGCAGATCCTGTTAAGTGCAGTCACTCTGCTGTTAAGGGGCACAGGGGCCTGCATCCTACCCGCTCAGCCCCTGCCTCTGGGGCTGGGTTCACCCCTCCGCGCCCAGTGCCCTAAGGGGAGGATTCTGACCCTCCAGGCTCAGCGGACCCCAAAGCTCAGGGCCAGGGCTGCCCTTCCGGCTGTGGAGGTGGTTATAGGCCCCCAGGCCCCAGGGGGTTCTGCAGGTGACCGGGGAGACAGAATAGGGCTGTTCTCTGCCCCCCTGGCTGCTCCCCCGGCTGACGCTGCTGTGGTCCCCAGAGGTGGCCGGCCGGTTCCTGGTGTCCGAGGCCTCCACGCACCTGCTGGTGTTCGGCATGGAGCGGCGGCTGCCCCCCAACAGCGAGCTGGTGCAGGCCCAGCTGCGCCTCCTGCAGGAGCCGGTGCCCCCGGCCGCCCTCCGCCAGCACCAGCGCCTGGCCCCGCGCAGCGACCTGGCCCGCGTCTCCATCGAGTGGCTGCAGGTGCGGGCCGACGGCTCCAACCGCACCGCCCTCGTGGACTCCAGGTGAGGTGCCCGGGGTGCTGGGGGGGGACGGGAGGAGGGAAAGGGGAGGGCGGGAGGGGTGAGGGGAGAGGAATGGGAGGCGGGAGAGGTGTCCCCGGTCCCCAGCCCTCAGTCCCGGTGTCTGCCGCAGGCTGGTGTCCGTCCACGAGAGCGGCTGGAAGGCCTTCGACGTGACGGAGGCCGTGAGCTTCTGGCAGCAGCTGAGCCGGCCCCGGGAGCCGCTGCTGCTGCGGGTGTCGGTGCAGCGGGAGCACCTGGGCCCGCTGGCCTCCAGCGCCCACAGGCTGGTGCGCTTTGCCGCCCGGGGGCCGGCGGAGGGCGCGCAGGGCGAGCCCCAGCTGGAGCTGCACACGCTGGACCTCGGCCACTTCGGGTAGGTCCCGGGGGAGGAGGGGGCTGCCGGGTGGGCGAGCAGACAGCCCAGGAGGCAAGATATCCCCACTGCACGTGCGTTTCTAACGGTAGAACTTTGTATTCAACCATTTTATTGGCAAATACCTTCAGATATTTTCGATGGGCTTTTATGTTGTCACGCTGTCACACACATTATGCCAATCATCTAATTTCATTTTACCCTTTTCGACAATTAATTCTTTTTTTTTTTTTTAAATATGTTTTTATTGCCGAAATTGGCCTGGCTCAGTGGATAGAGCGTAAGCCTGTGGACTGAAAGGTCCCAGGTTCGATTCCGGTCAAGACATGCGCCTTGGTTTCGGGCACATCCCCAGTAGTGGGTGTGCAGGAGGCGGCTGATCGGTGACTCTCTCTCATGGATGTTTCTAACTCTCTATCCCTCTCTCTTCCTCTCTGTAAAAAAATCAATAAAATATATTTAAATAAATAAATGTTTTTATTGATTTTGAGAGAGAGAGGAAAGGAGAGGGAGAAAGAGATAGAAACATCTATGATGAGAGAGAAAAGCATCATCCATTGGCCGCCTCCTGCACGCCCCCTACTGGGGATCAAGCCTACAACCCAGGGAATGTGCCCTTGACCGGGAATCGAACCAATGACCTTCTGGTTCCTGGGTGGACACTCAGCCCCTGAGCCACACCCAGCCAGGCCCCCCTGATTAAGTCTTTGGAAACTTATTAGCATGATGCCAAGCTGAACAGCTTTCCCCTGACATCTTGGCTTCTTCAGGCAACAAGTTCTAGGCCTGTGGGATCACACAGCCTGCATTCCACGGAAGCCCTGCCTGTGACTGGCTTCAGGGCCTCTGGCCTGTCGCTTCACACGTTTATTAAAGTGTCCCAGTGTCCTCGGGGTCATAGGGGTAATGCTGGGCCTTCAGTAAGGTGTATGTCAGGATAAAGGCAGGTGCCAGCTGAGATAACATGTGAAGTCCTAGGTCAGTACCTAGCATACTAGGAGACCTTTATTTACTTTTTATTTATTTATTTATTTTTAAAATATATTTTATTGATTTTTTTACAGAGAGGAAGGGAGAGGGAGAGTGTTAGAAACATCGATGAGAGGGAAATATTGACCAGCTGCCTCCTGCACACACCCTGCTGGAGAGGTGCCCGCAACCAAGGTACATGCCCTTGACCGGAATGGAACCTGGGACCCTTGAGTCCACGGGCTGACGTTCTGTCCACTGAGACAAACCGGTTAGGGCACTAGGAGACCTTTAATAAACAACAGCTGATTTATATTTCAGATGTTTATTCATTCGCCCTTTACCACAAGCATCCAGCCTTTTTAACATCACAAGAGATAGATCACAAGTCTCCCTCCCAGATGCCCCACTGGGCCCTGCCCAGGGTCTCCTGACCTCAGCCCTCCCCACTGACCTCTGACCCCACCTCTCCTTGCCCCCCACAGAGCTCAGGGCAACTGTGACCCCGAGGCGCCCGTGACCGAGGGCACCCGCTGCTGCCGCCGGGAGACGTACATCGACCTGCAGGGGCTGACGTGGGCGCAGAACTGGGTGCTGGAGCCCCCGGGCTTCCTGGCCTACGAGTGCGTGGGCACCTGCCCGCAGCCCCCGGCCGCCCTGGCCGCCCGGTGGCCCTTCCTGGGCCCGCGGCAGTGCGTGGCCTCGGAGACCGCCCCGCTGCCCATGATCGTGAGCGTCCAGGAGGGCGGCCGGGCCAGCGCCCGGGTGGTCAGCCTGCCCGACATGCGGGTGCAGACGTGCAGCTGCGCCTCGGACGGGGCGCCCGTGCCCCGGAGGCTGGAGCCGTAGGCGCTGGGCAACGGGCCACGGGCCACGGAGGCTTCTGACCAAACACGTGCACCGAGGCAGGTGCTGATGGAGGTTTTACGTTTCTACTTAGCAAGTCACCCCTGCCCCGAATAGGGCCCCTAGTTTACCATTTCCGAGTGCTCTACCATTCCTTGTCCTCCTGAGCGTCCCCTAAGCACTTACGTGAGGAACTACTGCCACTTGTCGTTGCTGAGCAGGAGATCCTGGCTCCTCGCTAGCCAGCCGGGGTGGCTGAGCCCGGCCAGGCTGTTTGTTCTCTGGCAAATTCTCAACCGACTTTGGGACAACACACCCTGAGATAAGACCTGGGGGAAGAACTCGTTTACTCTATTACATGGTGAATGAAAACCAAACCCTAAAATCCCTCTGTGTCCTCTAGATAGGATGCCTAAAAATGAACCCCATCTCCCAAACGTGGAATCCTTTTGGACTTTTGTCAACATGCCTGGGTTCGCCCTGCCAGGGCGCTTGTAGGGGGGAGGAGGAGGGACTTCGGGGTCCCCAAGGGCGATGCATAGGGGAGCAGGACACCTGGGTTCTGGATAGAACAGGGCCCCAAGCTGTGACGCCATCGCCCTGGGGATCCCCCACACCCTCACCTCCCCTCTCCTCCGCCCCCCCTACTCCGCCTGCCCGCGCATACTTAGAGAACTTATCACCAGTTAGCACCACAAGCTTTTACGTTTTGTTATTATTATTATTTAGAAGGAAAAAAAACACACACAAAAATTGAATGTAGAGAACACACAGGAATAAAAGCGGTTTCACTCTGAATCCATGCATCTCCACCTGCAGCATCTAGCCATTCTCTGTTTTGAATGACTGCTCCACAGAGGAGGCGGGCGCACAGCACGATGCGACTGCGGATTGGTCCGCGCTCCGAGCTCCCGGCCGAGGATTGGCTGCCGGGGCGGGCGCGGGGCGTGGCCACGTAGCCTGGGGCGTGGTCACGTGGCCCTGCGCGAGGCTGTGAGTGCGCGCGGAGGGTGTCGGGATCCGGCCGGAAGTTGCTGGATCCGGCTTCCGGAGACGACGCCGGCAACGCTTTTCCAGCTGCTGCCTCCCCTTTACGGTGTCTCCCGCCCGCGTGGGGCGAGTCCTGCGGCCGCCGGGGGCACCGAGCCCGGGACCATGAGCGTGGGCTTCATCGGCGCGGGCCAGCTGGCCTATGCGCTGGCGCGGGGCTTCACGGCCGCGGGTGAGCACGCGGGGCAGGGGACGGCGCAAGGCGGCCTGGGGATCGGGCGTGGGCATCGCGCGGGGAGCTCGGCGCCGCCGGAGCCTCGTGGGGTTTGGCTCTGCTTGCCCCGGGGGAGCACGGGGGCGGGGTGGACCATGGCGCCCCGCTGAGACGCCCTGTGTGCTGCAGGCATCCTGTCGGCTCACAAGATCATAGCCAGCTCCCCGGACATGGACCTGCCCACGGTGTCCGCGCTCAGGGTAGGTGCGAGGCCCTGGAGGGTGAACCTCCCCTTTCCCCCTCCCAGCTGGTCATCAGCAGGCTGGTAACTACCCTCACCCCCATCTGTTAGCATCAGGATCCTCCCCCTCCCTCCAGGCGAACATATGCAGGTTCTAATGCAGGCCCAGGGGCGCTTAGATGAAAAGATATTTATGCATAGTAGGTACCCCGCAAATAGTCGTGTGTCTTCATGGGCTGTCTGGGGTGCTTATGGCTCTCTGAGCCTGTTTCCTCCTTTGTAAAAGTGGAGATGGCGGTAGCGCCTCTGCTGAGATACAGTGAAGCAAGAAGGAGCTGTTCCTCTCTCTAAAAAGGGTATCCCAAGTCTTCAGCCCAGACCTGGGCTGCATAGGTGGGGACGTGCAATGAGGCAGGTGACAGGCAGGGTGGATGATGGCCCCAGCACTGGAGTCCTGCAGGGAGGGATGTCCTCCCACCCGCCCTGGACCACACGGAGACCAGGTGGGTTGGGGCCTAACTCGGTTCTGCTTCCCACCGTTGGGTGCTAGCATTTCCCTTTGTTGCTTCCCAGTCCTGGACATTTAAAAATAAATTTTTTTATTAATTTTTTACAGAGAGGATGGGAGAGGGATAGAGAGTTAGAAACATGAATGAGACAGAAACATCCATCAGCTGCCTCCTGCACACCCCCTACTGGGTATTTGCCCGCAACCAAGGCACATGCCCTTGACTGGAATTGAACTTGGGATCCTTGGGTGCCCAGGCCGATGCTATATCCACTGGGCCAAACAGGTTGGGCCCAGCCCTGGAGACTCCTTAGCTGGCACAGGGCTGCCTGGGCTGGCAGACACTGGTGGGGATGTGGGACAGCCCTTTTCTGGTGCCATGGAGACGCTGGTCCATGCTCGGCACCTGTGCTCACTTGCCCAGGGGCAGCCTGTCCCAGTGGGGTCAGGAGCAGACCCTGAGGGGACAAGGCAGGGCGTGCCAGGCGGCGGCTGGCAGAGGGGTGGCTGGCGGCAGGGGTTCGGCGGCTCCCGGGGAGGGCCTGTGCCCGGTGGGGTTGCCGGCGCTGTGAGCCGGGCCGTTTCCTCCCGCAGAAGCTGGGGGTGAGCCTGACCCGGAGCAACAAGGAGACGGTGAGGCACAGCGACGTGCTGTTCCTGGCCGTGAAGCCGCACATCATCCCCTTCATCCTGGACGAGATCGGCGCCGACGTGCAGGCCCGGCACATCGTGGTGTCCTGTGCCGCCGGCGTCACCATCAGCTCGGTGGAGAAGGTGCCAGGCGGGGAGAGGAGGAGGGGGTGCCCGTGGGAGCTGGGCCCTGGCAATGCCCTCGCCCTCTTTCTCGCTCCAGAAGCTGACGGCCTTCCAGCCGGCGCCCAAGGTGATCCGCTGCATGACCAACACGCCCGTGGTGGTGCGGGAGGGCGCCACGGTGTACGCCACGGGCACCCACGCGCTGGTGGAGGACGGGCAGCTGCTGGAGCAGCTCATGAGCAGCGTGGGCTTCTGCACGGAGGTGGAGGAGGACCTGATCGATGCCGTCACCGGGCTCAGCGGCAGCGGGCCCGCCTACGTGAGCGCGCTCTCACTCACACACACGGGCTCGCACGGCCTCCTGGGGGCTCGGAGCGGCTGGGCTGGCAGGCAGCGGGGGCCGGGGGCCGGGGGCCGGGGGCCCACCTCTGGGGAGCTGGTGGAGGACAGCAATCCTCAGGGGTGCCCTCGAGTGCCTGCACCCCAAGACTCACTGAGTGTCCCCACAGGCGTTCATGGCCCTGGACGCGCTGGCTGACGGCGGGGTGAAGATGGGCCTGCCCCGGCGCCTGGCCCTCCGGCTGGGGGCCCAGGCCTTGCTGGTCAGTACCTCCCTCTGCGTGCCCTGCGCCTGGGGTGGCCTGGGGCCTTGGGGGTCAGTGAATTGAGGGGGGCTGGGTGGGAAGCTGGGGGAGGCCTGGGGAAGTGTGTTCGCTCATTTCCGCTCCTGCTCCAGGGCGCTGCCAAGATGCTGCTGGACTCGGAGCAGCACCCAGGCCAGCTCAAGGACAACGTCTGCTCCCCCGGGGGGGCCACCATCCACGCCCTGCACTTCCTGGAGAGTGGGGGCTTCCGCTCGCTGCTCATCAACGCGGTCGAGGCCTCCTGCATCCGCACACGGTGTGTCTCCTCCGCCCCTCAGGCCCCGTTAGCGGCGTTGGGGTCTGTGCTGTTACAGCCACCACTTAGCAGCTAGCGGTTGGCAGGCCTTACGTCATTTGGTTCTCTGATTCCATTGTCGGGATCAGCTTTGATTGATGGGTGAGGAGGTGAAGACTCAGTTTCCCCAAGTCAAACGTGTTTGGTGTGTAGGACTTCTAATTTGGGGAGGTATCTGGTCAGCGAGAGTGGGAGTTACCTGGTGGTGAAGCCTTGAGGCGCCCTGGCTCCAGGGTTTAATGCCTTCCTCCTCCTCCCCTCTCGTCTGCAGAGAGCTGCAGTCCATGGCCGACCAGGAGAAGATCTCCCCTGCCGCCCTCAAGAAGACCCTCCTGGACAGAGTGAAGCTGGAGTCCCCGACAGTGTCCACGCTGACCCCCTACAGCTCCTCGATGGTCCTCACTCGAAGCCCGGCCCCGGGAGGCAAGAAGGACTGAGGTAGCCCGCCCCCTGACAGCCTCGCCGAGGGGCCGGCAGGGCCAGGCAGGCTCAGGTGGTCTTCCGATCCTTGTGTAAAACCTCCTCCATCTGTCCAGACCGAGCAGCCCCCGTTGGAAGATGCCTGGCAGGGGCGGTAGATGCTAGAAGCCAGGTGAACCCGCACATTCCCGCTGTCAGAGCCCCAGCTCAGGTGGGAGGCCTGGGAGGACCGCCCTCTGCTGTCCTCCAGCGCAAGCCCAGAGCGGCGTCAGTGCGATGCCACGTCAGGGAGGGGAGGGGTCAACCCATGACAAGGGCACTCCTCTTGGCATGAGCGTGGGCAGCATGGAATTGTCCCCAGCAGGCACGCACCACCTGAGGCCGTGCTGGATAGAGAAACTGATTCATTCCCGCTAAGTTCAGCCGCTTTAATAAAGTTTTATTTTTTATTATGCCCGTCTTCCTGCTTTTTAAAAAATGTACATTTTATTGATTTTTTTGCAGAGAGGAAGGGAGAGGGATAGAGTCAGAAACATCCGACGGAAGGGTAACTGATCAGCTGTCTCCTGCACACCCCCCACTGGGGATGTTTCTGCAACCAAGGCGCATGCCCTTGACCGGGATCGAACCCCCCCTTCCCCTCCCTGCAGCCCACACACTGCAGGGCTCCTCTCGTCTCGGATGGGAGCCCAGCCAGCGTTCCTGGTCAAGCAGCCTCCGTCTGTAACTGAAAACATAGAAAGTGTTTTCTTTCCAAGCGCAGGGCCATGTGCAAGATACACACTCATTTCCTCTTTAATTGAGCGATTATAATGTACTTTCTGTTTCCCCATTTCACTGATGGACACACTGAGGCCTGGGCAGGTTAGGAGTACAGCCAGCGAGAGGAAGGCTGACTGCGGAGCGGGGGAGGGGGTAGGCAGGGGCTGCAGGGGTCCCTGGGGCAGGAGGCCCAGACCTCAGAGTGGCGTGGGGACTGGCCCCCTCCTGACCTTCACGGGAGGGGGGTGGCGTGGTTTTGAGAGACTGGGAAACCTCTCAGAGAAGCAGACATTGTAATTGTTTGCTTTGATTGAAGCAAATCAAACCATCATTCCATTTGCATTAAGAGGAAGGAGTGAGAAATGAGCGTTTGTGGACTTCCTTTTCAGACAGCACGGCCCTCTCCCAGTCAGGACTCCCCTTTGCCCTAAACAGAAGTGTCTGCTTCTGCCGAGGCCCTGCCTCGCTGCTCTCGCTCACCTCCTTGGGGTGCCTCCCCCTTCTCAAACCACCCCCTTCCCCCCAGCTCTTTGCCCCCAGCTAAGCCCTTCATTGGCCCCCGGCATCGTGGACCTCATTTATTTATTTAAAAAACAACAACAGCCGAAGCCGGTTTGGCTCAGTGGATAGAGCGTCGGCCTGCGGACTGAAAGGTCCCAGGTTGGATTCCGGTCAGGGGCATGTACCTTGGTTGCAGGCACATCCCCGATAGGGGGTGTGCAAGAGGCAGCTGGTCGATGTTTCTCTCTCATCGATAGAGAGATCTCTCTCTATCTCTCTTTCTCCCTTCCTCTCTGTAAAAAATCATTAAAATATATTAAAAAACAAAAAAAAACAACAACATCTTACTAATTTTTTTAGAGAGGAAGGGAGAGGAATAGAGAGTTAGAAACATCAATGAGAGAGAAACATTGACCAGCTGCCTCCTGCACACCCCCTACTGGGGATGTGCCCACAACCAAGGTACATGCCCTTGACCGGAATTGAACCTGGGATCCTTCAGTCCGCAGGCCGACGCTCTATCCACTGAGCCACACCGGCCAGGGCTACTTCGCTTTTTAATAGGGCTTTTTGAGCTGACAAGATGCTGTCACTCATCACATCCAATGGGATTCTCCCAGCACCCCTGGCAGGCAGGGAAGCAGGAGAGCAGCTAAGCAACTAGGGGAGCTGGGCCAGGACCCCAGGATTCCAAGTCCTCCCGGTTTCCCTCCCAGGCGTCTGGGAGTGAGCTCTGAAGGCAGCAGGTGGCTCTTTGCACAGCAGGCCCCCAGGAAAGCTGGTCCTGGAAGCCCAGCTCTGTCCGCCCCACTGCCAGCTGCAGAGGGAAGGTTCGCCTGCGCCACTAGAGGGCGCCAGGCGACCAGAGGGGGCTATAGCATCCAGGGTGCGGGATCCTGGGGAGAAACCCTACCCAGCTCGGTGCCCCGCATGCCAGCTGTGGCAGGTGATTCATGTGTCCACAAAGCAGCAGCTCAGCGTTGGTTAGCGATGGGGATCTTGTTTATGGAACGTCGCTTCCCCTCTGCCCCTCGCCGTCCTCTCTCGTTTGTAGTGTTGAGTCAGACCTTCTGGCTCTCAGCCAGTGTGGGAGCCCCCGCCCGCCCGGCAGGCAGGACCCCGAGAGCAGGGGGGCGAATGGAGCTTGTTAAATCGAATGGAGCTGATCGTGGCCGAAGCCAACGTTCCCGGGTGTCCGGGCAGATGGGCGGAAAGCCGAGAAGGATCCCTGCGTGATTGCCAGTCGATACGTATTTATTTAGATCTTATGACGGGCCCGAAAAATGCGGTTCGCTCCTGTGTCGGGACTCTCCGTGGGAAACGGGGGCCCAGGTCACGTCGCGGTGGGCGGGGAGGCAGGGAGGGCAGGGAGAGAAGCTGGCCTTCCTGCAACCGGTACCCGCTCAGCCGCGTGAGGATTGCAGGGGATGAGGTGCAAGAAGCACCTGACTCAGTATACTCACCTGCATTCGTTTGGGCATTCTCTCAGCCCGCAAACATGGAGCCACACTGTGTGTCAGGAGGAGGGGGGAGAAGGAGAGACTGTGATGACACACATGGCGGCAGAGTCCACCCTGCAAGCTGATCAGGGCTCGGATGGAGTCAGTAAGTACTTGGGGGTAGGAGGGCAGAGAGGAGGGGTTCAGGGGGACTCTGAGTTTTCCAGGTAGAAAGAGGTGGTAACGGGCCAGGGTGGGCTCAGGAGGGACCCCCCCACTGGGGATGAGGGTGGGGCTGATGCCCAAGGGAGTGTGTGCTGGCGGCCAGGGCAGGTGGCTGGGCATGGGGATGGGGGTGGGAGAGAGGGGCAGGGGGCAGGAAGGCCCAGGTGAGGCAGGACTGTGCGGACACGGGACTGGGCCTGTTGGCCGGAAGGCAAGTGCAGCCCCATGGGGGGTGTTAAGCTGGGAGGGATCAGGCTTGAGAGAGAAGATTCCGGAAGCCTTGCGGAACAGTCTTGCAGCCAGCTGGGTGTCAGAGGAGAGGGGCCAGTTGAGGAAGGTAATCTGGGAGGCTTAAGGACTCCCTACCCCCGACACATCCCCTTATATCTTAATGGATTGTGTAAAAAACAATTTGTTCACATGGATAAGCTGCAGCCGGTAAGCCAAGCTCCTCGCCCCCCATGCTCTGCAGACCACTGTAGCTATTGGCGAGTCAGTGCTTCGGGGATTGTTGAGCCGATGAAGCAAACAGACGCCCGATAAGGGCCAGGTGAGGGGAAGCAGGTGTGCAGGCCGGGCCGCGGTCCCAGCGTGGCGCCTCCATGCACAGACCCGGGTGTACCAGGAGCCGAGGCTGGCGGGAGGTGATAAGAGTAACAGCTGCCGTTCCCCGAGTGCCAAGGGTGGACCCAGCCCAGAGCCAGGCCCTGTGCCTGCCTTCCCAGATCCTCTCCCACAACCATGTCCAGGGCATATTCCCAAACCCACTCTTACAGACCAGGAAACTGAGGCTCAGTTTGCCCGGGGCGGTGGCCAGAGCCCATGCTCGCCCTACTCTCCCCAGCTGGGGTTCCTTTTGGGGTGGAGCGAGGGGATGGGGGGGGCCCTGAGGAGCAGGTAGGGACAGAGGCTGCAGGTCCAGGTGGGGCTTCTCTGCATAAGAGAGCTTCGGGCACCTGTGCGGGCAGAGCAGACGGATTCTCACAGTCCTGGAGGCCGGAGGGCCGAGGTCAGGGTGTCCGCAGGCTTGCTTTCTCCGTGGGCCTGTCTCTGTGGCTTGCAGGCGGCCACCTCCTCCTCACTGTGTCCGCACATGGTCTTCCCCGTGTGCGTGTCCTAATCGCCCCCTCCCATGGGGACACTGGTCAAATGGCTGCAGGGCCCGGCCCCCGAAGACCTCTCTGACGGCCTGTCTCCAAAGCCGGCCACGTGGGGAGGGGCTGGGGGGCAGGGCTTCACGGATGAAGTTGGAGGACAAAATGTAGGAGCCGAGGGTGCAGGAGCCGAGGGGGAGGACCAGAGACAGCTGGGGGGGAGAAGTCGGGAGCCTGGCTTTGACCGAGGCCATAAGCTACGGGTGAGAGAGGGTGTGTTCCTGAACCCAGAGCTTTTTTTAAATTTTATTTTATTATTTTTTAAATATATATATTTTATTGATTTTTTTACAGAGAGGAAGAGAGAGGGATAGAGAGAAACATCAATGAGAGAGAGTCATTGATCAGCTGCCTCTTGCACACCCCCTACTGGGGATGTGCCTGCAACTACTGTACATGCCCTTGACCGGGATCGAACCTGGGACCCCTCAGTCCGCAGGCCGACGCTCTGTCCATTGAGCCAAACCGGTTTCGGCCTGAACCCAGAGCTTTGAAGAATGGAAGGATGGCCCTGGCCGGTTTGGCTCAGTGGATGGAGTGTCAGCCCTTAGATGGAAGGGTCCTGGGTTTGATTCCGGTCAAGGGCACGTACCTCGGTTGCAGGCTCCTTTTTAGGCCTGGGGCCCTGATCAGGGCGTATGCAGGAGGCAACCCATCGCTGTGTTTCTCTCCCATCGATGTTTCTCTCTGTCTCTCCCTCTCCCTTCCACTCTCCCTAAAAATCAATGGAAAACTCCACAGAAAGCATGGCCGTGGAGGGCGTCTCTGGCCACTGCAGCCGGGCTGTGAGCCAGGCTCCATGGCGCCCCACCTGCCTGGTCTCAGCTGGGGGGCCCCCCAATAGCTCTATCCTTTGGCAGCTTTCTTGCTCCGAAGGGGAGGGGACACTTGGGCAGCAGCCACAGTGGGGCCGCCCGCCTGTCCAGGATCTGCAGGCAGCCTGGGGGGTGCAGGGCAGCCAGGAGCCAGGGTGCTTCGGCTTTGCCGTCCTGCCACCAGCCACAAGCACCCGGATTCTGATGCCAGCCTGAGGGAATGCGGGCGTGGCCCCCGCCCCAGCCCTGCTGACACCTGGACGGTGGCCTGCGAGGCCCCGCGGAGGCCCAGGGAGGCCGTGCCTGCCTCCTGACTCACGGAATCTGTGAGTCACACGTGTGTTTGTTTTTAAGGCTCGGGGACAGAGCCTTATTTTTGGAACCATAGGCCCTGTGTCCTGCAGGCCCAGGGGGCAGAAGTGTCTTTGTGATGAGCTGGCGACCGGGCCAGCTCAGATCCAGGCCTCTAGACTCCTACCCAGAGTTCCCTCTGCCTGCCCTGCCCTGTCCCCATGACCCCATGAGGGAGGCCAGGGTCCTGGTGGGATAGGAATCAAGAGGGACTCCTGGCGCCCTCGCTGGTGTGGCTCAGTGGATAGAGCGTCGGACTGCAGACTGGAAGGTCCCGGGTTTGATTCCCGGTCAGGGCGCAGGCTCAGGTTGCAGGCTAGATCCCCAATAGGGGGCTTGCAGGAGGCAGCAGATCAATGACTCATCATTGGTGTTTCTATCTCTCTACCTCCCTCTCCCTTCCTCGCTGAAATCAATAAAAATATATTTAAAAAAAACCCCAAAAAGTGACCCCCTAGCCAAGCTGGTGTGGCTCAGCGGTTGAGTATCGACCCATGAACCAGGAGGTCAGAGTTCGGTTCGAGATCAGGCCACACGCCCGGGTTTCAGGCTGATCTCCAGTGTGGGGTGGGTAGGAGGCAGCCGATCCATGATTCTCTCTCATCATGGATGTTTCTCTCTCTTTCTCTCTCTCCCTCTCCCTTCCTCTCTGACATCAATAAACACACACACACACACACACACACACAGCGGCCTCTAGGTTTGGCTGGGTGTGGGGTGAGCCGCACTGAGCCGGAGCGGGGAGGGGTGGAGGGGCAGGTGGGAGCAGCTCGGTGCCCAGTGGAGGCTCAGGCTGCGGCCGTCAGGAATGCGGGGCCCGCTGTGCAGCCATGAGCCAGGGCAGGGTCTCTCAGGAGGAACAAGAAACAGCTCTTCCCGTGACCCTGGCCGTTCGCCAGGCTGCTGGCCGGGGCTCGGCGGGCTGGGGGGGCGCCCTTCCTGCAGGAGCAGGTGCAGGGAGGGCGCCGGCAGAGGCAGACACGGGCAAATCCCCCAGACCGCCGATCCCTCCGCAAACACCAGACCGCCGATCCCTCCGCAAACACGGCCCCTTCCGGAATGTGGATTCCCCATGGGTGCCGTCGGGCGTCCTGCTGGGGGAATGAGCCCGCAATCAGCCAGAGGGAGCGGATGTGGATTGGGGCTTCTACCCAGGGCTGGCCAGCCGGGGACAGCCTCAGCCTTTGTCATGCAGAGGAAGGAGCCGCGTGCATCCGGGGGAGTCCGGCCTCTGCAGGTTGGATTGGGCCTGTAGGTCAGAGGTTGTGGGGGGGGGGGGGGGTCGTCATCCCTGAGCTGGATCTGCAGGGCTGGAGAGGAACAGCGGAGTGGGGGGGGAACAGCTGGAGGTCACCGCCCCTGACTGAGGGCCTAACCGTGGACTGGAGTTGAGGACATGGTGGGGAGAAGGGTTTTGACCCCCACCAGAGTCCAGGCTGCCAGGGGAGGGCCACAAGGAAGCGGGCGGTCAGAGGTCACCTCCCGGACTCCATGGTGAGGAGGGGCTGAAACTGGCCCCAGGCTCAGAGCCAAAGGGGACAGACGCCGAGGTTGGGGACTGCTGGGTTGGAGAGCCCAGCCTCTGGGGTCTCCAAGGTGGCACCTGTCGCCCTCACAGCCAGGGGCAGACACTACTGTGGGTGCTCCAGAGACGCCCCGAGGCCCAGCCCCAGGAGCCCTGGGCTGCCCCAAAGCTGCACCCATCACCCCTGACTCCAAGCCAGGGGCCCACGTAGCTCCTTGGAGTCTGCAGACCTGCCCCTGGGAGGGCCTCCCGGATCTTCCCCAGCAGCTGGGTCTCTGGCATCAGCGGGCGGCCCTTCCCTGGCTCCCTGGCTCCCTGGCTTCCTGGCTCCCCGGGCTCCGGAGGGTGGGGGCAGGGAGGAAGAAGGACCCCCGTGTCCGTCCAGAGTGCCCCCAGACTGGGCTCAGGGCCTGGTCCAAATTGGTCCTCAACTAGGGCCCCCCCATGACCTTGCCCCCCATGACCTTGCTCCCCATGACTCTGCCCCCCTTTCCTCCCTCAGGATGGAAGATCTGAGGCCAGGGCCCGGGGACCATCTCTCGCCACCAGACCGGGCGAGCTGGGCCAGATCCAGTTGGGGGTGGAGGCAGGATGGGGGTGGGTGGGTGGGGGAGCCGCCCCTCCTTCTGCATGACAAAGCCTGGGGCTCCCTCCCTCTGAGCCCACACTGCGAGGGGCCTCCCAATCCACAGTCCTCCCTCCTCTGGGCCTCCAGCGAAGGTGGCCAGGTTTAGCAAATAAAAACATACAATTCCCGGGGAAAGTGTCCATTTCCCATAAACGACCAGTAATGAGGACGTCCCACGTGGTGTCTGTCCCCTTTATTTTATTTAGTCACCGGCCCCTGGCTCGCCGCCCAGGTGGCTTATTTCCCCAGAAGAAGGGTTCCACTGGCCTCAATCCACATCCGGGCCCCGGAGGCCTCAGGGCGCCACGGACCGGCCTCTCCCCCGGCCCCCTCCCGCACCCCCCGCATGCCTGGAGGGGACGGGGGCCCCGGCTTGGGGGGCCGGACAGGGCCTGGCTGGAGGCAGCTCCCCAGCGGAAAGGGCTGGGAAGCTGGAGATTTGGCTTGGTGCCTCGTCACAAACTGTGTGGCCCCGGGGGGGGTCGTGGCCTGGCTGAGCCTCAGTTTCCTGGGCTCAGACATTGGAGAAAGGGGTGCACTGCCCACCGGAGGGACCATGGAGGGTCCGATCCCGAGGCAGGAGCCTTTCCTTCCGTTCTGACATCTAGACTAAGGTGATCAGATGTCCTGCTTCTGGCGGGACAGCCCTGCTTTTTAACCGAGTAATCCGGACTCTTAAAAAACCCCACGGGCTGCGGGACGCATTGTTAAAAATCGGGACGTCTGCTCACCTTAATCTAGACCACATGTGTCAAACACAAGGCCCGCAGGCCAAATCCGTCCCGCCAGGCCTTGCAATGTGGCCCGCACCGCGCTGTCATCACTGCACTCCGCTGCGTTTCCATCACAATGACGGTTTATGACTGTTCAGTAAACCATTCGGCCCACGATTTAGGCTGGATTTTAGATTTTGGCCCCTTCTCTGATTGAGTTCGACACCCCTAATCTAGACCCACAGAGAGCCAAGAAGAGGGAGAGGACGCGGCTTCTTAGTGGACAAGACCTCACTGTCGCCCCACCCCACCCCACCCCCGACAACGGGAAACACGGGGTTTCCTGTCCAGGGGCAGCCCAGCACCCCAGCTGCCCCCAGGTGCCCCCTGGGCACCAGTCCCTGCAGGCAGGTGGGTCCTTGGGAAGCTCTGGTATTGGGTGGGCAGTTCCCTTGCAGCAAGGAACTGACTCACAGTCCACACACCAGCGACCCCCCACTCTGTCCCTGGAAGACGGGGTGCAGCAGAGAATGAGGTGCCTACCTCTTCTCAATACAGACGGGCCCTCCTCAGGCCCAGGGCCCTGTCTGGCCCAGGAGTTCCCAGGAGGGCCAGGGGTGTGACCTCCCTCGCTCTCTCCCTCCCTCCCTCCCTCCCTCCCTCCTCCCTCCCTCCCTCCCCGCACCCGGGCCCAGCCCAGGGCTGGCTATCAAGCCGGCCCAGCCCGGCCCTCAGCACGCCCCGCTGCTGGGACCCTCCCGGAGCCTCGTCAGGGGACACAGCCGCTCTGCCCGTCCTCCCAAGTGGCAGCATGAGGGCCCTGTGGCTGTGCTGGGCGCTGGGGGCGCTGGGCCTGGCCCGGCCCGGGGCGGCCGTGACCGAGGAGCGGGTCCTGGGCAGCCTGCTGCAGCAGCTGCAGCTGAGCGAGCCGCCCGCGCTGGGCCAGCGGGACGCGGGGCGGCCGGTGCCCCCTGCCCACGTGCGGGCCCAGTACGTGGCCCTGCTGCAGCGCGGCCACGGCGTGCCCTCCCGGGGGAAGCGGTTCAGCCAGAACTTCCGAGGTGAGGCCCTCCCTGCTCCTGGCCCCTGTGTGTGCGTGTGCATGTGCATGTGTGTGCATGTGTGCATGTGTGTGTGCTAAGACTGGATGTGCTCATCTGGGGGCCAGGGACCTGCTCCCCGGCCAGGCAGAGTGCCCAGGGAGAGGAGGAGGCCTCGCACAGACTCCTCAGCTCCTGATGCCAAACTGGAGTCCCGGGTGCTGGGGGACGGGGCACCCGGTACCTCTGCTGTCCGTGACCCCATTACCTCTGGGTCAGGCGTCTGACCCCCGGCGCCTCTTCTGCTTTTTGGGGGACGTTTCCCCAAAGAGGAAAATGGGGACAAACTCGGGGCTCTCCCCCAGCCCCGTAGGCAGATCCAGGTCCAGCTGGGACCAGGTCACCCCACGGCCGGGGGCCTCTGCGCCCCACACCCCATCCCTCCTCGCCCGTCCTGGTGCCGCCACCTCCGTGTCCACTCCGGCCCCCACGGAGGGCGGGGCCGCCAACAAAGAAGCCCCCATGCAAACGATGGCCCGAAATCAGTACAAATATTTAAAAATCTGTTTTATTGATGGTTAGAGAGAGGAAGGCAGGCATAGAGAGAAGATAGACACATCAACGAGGGAGAAACGTCACCGTCGGCTGCCTCCTGCACGCCCCACCCTGGGGATGGAGCCCGCAACCCGGGCCTGTGCCCTGCCCGGGAGTCGAACCCTGACCTCCTGGATCATGGGTCAGTGCGCAACCCCTGAGCCCCACCAGCAGGGCTGGGAATATATATATATATATTTTTAAAAATATATATATTTTATTGATTTTTTACAGAGAGGAAGGGAGAGGGACAGAGAGCCAGGAACATCAATGAGAGAGAATCATTGATCAGCTGCCTCCTGCACACCCCCCACCGGGGATGTGCCCACAACCAAGGTACATGCCCTTGACCGGAATCGAACCCGGGACCTCCCAATCCGCAGGCCGACACTCTACCCACTGAGCCAAACCGGTTTCGGCTTGGCTGGGAATATTTTTAAGGTGGAGGTGCCCTCTTTGGCACCTGACCCCCCCCGCCCACCCGCCGTTTCCCAGGCCCGGGGTCCTCCTTGTGCATTATTGGGGAAACCCTGCCCCAGGCTCAGCCCTGCCCCCTCAGAGGTGCCCTGACGCTGTGTCGCCCCCAGAGGTGGCCGGCCGGTTCCTGGTGTCCGAGGCCTCCACGCACCTGCTGGTGTTCGGCATGGAGCGGCGGCTGCCCCCCAACAGCGAGCTGGTGCAGGCCCAGCTGCGCCTCCTGCAGGAGCCGGTGCCCCCGGCCGCCCTCCGCCAGCACCAGCGCCTGGCCCCGCGCAGCGACCTGGCCCGCGTCTCCATCGAGTGGCTGCAGGTGCGGGCCGACGGCTCCAACCGCACCGCCCTGGTGGACTCCAGGTGAGGTGCCCGGGGTGCTGGGGGGGGGGGGCAGGAGGGAAAGGGGAGGGCGGGAGGGGTGAGGGGAGAGCGATGGGAGGCGGGAGAGGTGTCCCCGGTCCCCAGCCCTCAGTCCCTGTGTGTGCCGCAGGCTGGTGTCCGTCCATGAGAGCGGCTGGAAGGCCTTCGACGTGACGGAGGCCGTGAGCTTCTGGCAGCAGCTGAGCCGGCCCCGGGAGCCGCTGCTGCTGCGGGTGTCGGTGCAGCGGGAGCACCTGGGCCCGCTGGCCTCCAGCGCCCACAGGCTGGTGCGCTTTGCCGCCCGGGGGCCGGCGGAGGGCGCGCAGGGCGAGCCCCAGCTGGAGCTGCACACGCTGGACCTCGGCCACTTCGGGTGAGCCTGGCGGACACCCCGATAGAGAATCACCCCGCCATGGACGCGGGCCTCTCCCCTCAGGGGGCCGGGGGCGTGGAGGAGGGTGTGAGGTTTCTCCTTTTGAATCTTAGGAGCCATCGCACCTGGTTATCTGTGTTTCGGTTTTTTCCAGCGATCGATCTTGTCACACACATCCAGCTTTGTTATTTTATATATTTTTTTATTGATTTTTTTTTTTTTTTTTTTTTTTTTTTTTACAGAGAGGAAGGGAGGGATAAAGAGTTAGAAACATCGATGAGCCCAAACAGGTGTGGCTCAGTGGATAGAGCGTCGGCCTGCGGACTGAAGGGTCCCAGGTTGGATTCCGGTCAAGGGCATGTGCCTTGGTTGCGGGCATGTCCCCGGTAGGGGGTGTGCAGGAGGCAGCTGATGGATGATTCTCTCTCATCGATGTTTCTAACTCTCTATCCCTCTCCCTTCCTCTCTGTAAAAAATCAATAAAATATATTTTGAAAAGAAAGAAACATCGATGAGAGAGAACCATCATCAATCAGCTGCCTCCTGCACACCCCCTACCGGGGACGTGCCCGCAACCAAGGCACATGCCCTTGACCGGAATCCAACCTGGGACCCTTCAGTCCGCAGGCCGACGCTCTATCCACTGAGCCACACCGGTCAGGGCCACATCCAGCTTTTTTGTACATCACGAGAGATAGATCACACGTCTCCCTCCCAGATGCCCCACTGGGCCCTGCCCCGGGTCCCCGGACCCTCCGCCCTTCCCACTGCCCTCTGACCCCGCCTCTCCTTGCCCCCCACAGAGCTCAGGGCAACTGTGACCCCGAGGCGCCCGTGACCGAGGGCACCCGCTGCTGCCGCCGGGAGACGTACATCGACCTGCAGGGGCTGACGTGGGCGCAGAACTGGGTGCTGGAGCCCCCGGGCTTCCTGGCCTACGAGTGCGTGGGCACCTGCCCGCAGCCCCCGGCCGCCCTGGCCGCCCGGTGGCCCTTCCTGGGCCCGCGGCAGTGCGTGGCCTCGGAGACCGCCCCGCTGCCCATGATCGTGAGCGTCCAGGAGAGCGGCCGGGCCAGCGCCCGGGTGGTCAGCCTGCCCGACATGCGGGTGCAGACGTGCAGCTGCGCCTCGGACGGGGCGGCCGTGCCCCGGAGGCTGGAGCCGTAGGCGCTGGGCAACGGGCCACCATGCGGCTTGATTGGCGTGCCTCCGAAGGGCACCAGGTGCCAGGAGAAATGGGGGGGGGGGGCTGTGGGTGGGCACATGCTCTGTGCTCTCTGCTGAACTCTGAATCCGCTTCCTCCGACCGGTCAGCTCACCTGCTCATAACCGCCCCCAGGAAAAAGACTCTGGGGTCACCGGGCAGCCGTCCAGGCTCCTGGCTCCTTCGTGTTACCCGCTGCACTCGCTGCTAAGCACTTACCCGGTTGGTTCTGTCCTCTAAGAGCAGAAACGCCCGTCTGTCATGGTTCCCCTCTCCCAGGAGCTGGGATGAGTCTGGTAAGGGCCAGAGACTCAGAGGCCACTCTGGGCTTCACACCGAGGCTCCGGTGTGGGTTGTATGTTCTGATCTCAGACACAGAGGGCATTTTTGCAAGAAAGAAAGAAAATATTTTACCAAGAAGCCTGCCCGCGGTGGAGGACACGGAACGTTCTCTAGAGGAACAAGGTTAACGCGATTAGAAGGCCATGGCCAAGGTCTCCGTTTGGAAGGACAGGGGAGAAGGAGGAAGCCGGATGGGACAGAAAAGAACTGTCAAATGCAGGAGGAGACCCCCCCTGCCCCCCCCCCCCCCAGCTGGAGCCATAGGCTGGTGCTAGGGTCCTGGGCAGGGAGGTAAGGGGTTTGGCACCCCCCCCCAGAAAAGGATGAGAGACTAGCCCTGACCGGTTTGGCTCAGTGGATAGAGCGTCAGCTGAAAGGTCCCAGGTTTGATTCCGGTCGGAGGCATGTACCTTGGTTGCGGGCACATCCCCAGTGGGGGGTGTGCAAGAGGCAGCTGATCGATGTTTCTCTCTCATCCTTGTTTCCAACTCTATCCCTTTCCCTTCCTCTATAAAAAAAAAATCAGTAAAATATATATTTTTAAAAAGCAGTGGTCATGGACAACAGGGGGGTGGGGGCATACGTGGGGAGGCATTTGGGATGGGAATGGGGGGATGAGGACAATTCTGTGATACCATAATCAATAAAGAAATTAAAAAAATAAAAAGGCCAAAACCGATTTGGCTCAGTGGATAGAGTGTCAGCCTTCGGACTGAAGGGTCAATTCCGGTTCAATTCCGGTCAAAGGCATGGACCTTGGTTGCGGGCACATCCCCAGTGGGGGGTGTGCAGGAGGCAGCTGATCGATAATTCTCTCATCGATGTTTCTAGCTCTCTATCCCTCTCCCTTCCTCTCTGTAAAAAATCAATAAAATATATTAAAAAAAAGAAAAGAAAAAAAAAGAAAAGAAAAAAAAGAAAAGGACGAGAGCCTAGGAGTGGAGCGGAGGGCAGGGAGGGCAGGGAGCCCGCAGGGCGGCGCCCGTGTGCTGAGCAGTCACCCATCCAGGGCAGTGAGCCCCGGAGGAGGCTCTGGCCCAGCCCCCGGCCTCGCAGGTGCAAACCGAGGCCGGAGAAGGAGAGGGAGCGCAGTTTGCACACGTCCTCCCGGGCAGGCCCCGCGCCCTGCACCCCCCCTGGGTGCGCCCCCGCGCCTCGGCCGCTTACCGTCCGCCTGGAGGACGCCCCCCCCCCCTGGTCCCCAGCCCGGGAGATCGGTGGCCCCGGTGACCCCGATCGGTGGCCCCGGTGACCCCGGTGGCCAGGGCTGTACCTTAGGGCTTCCGTTTGGGGTACCTCGGGGCCCCTCAGACTCGGGGCGCCCCGGGGAGCGGAGGTGCTGAGCGCAGCCGGGACCCCCTAATCGGCCCTCCTCCTGCTCGGAAATCGAGTGCAAAACGGGGGCCACCCCCCCTCCCCCGACGGGGGCGAAGCCAAGGCTCCCCCGGTGCTGCCTCCGCCTCCGCGACCACCTGTGCGCAGCCGGGCCTCCGGGGCGCGGGGCGCGGGGATCGGGGGGGGGTGCAGGGCTGAGCCCCGCGGCGGCGGTGCCCTGGGACCCCGGACCGGAGCCGGCGGGCGCCCGGCGGAGGCGGGAGGGAGGGAGGAGGGAGGGAGGGTGGAGGGAGGGAGAAAGGAGGGAGGGAGGGAGGGAGGAGGGAGGAAGGCGGGAGAAAGGAGGGAGGGAGGAGGGAGGAGGGAGGAGGGAGGGAGAAAGGAGGGAGGAGGGAGTGGGCGCGGCCGGGACGCCCTCCCCGCGGCGGCGGCGGCGGCGGCGGCCCCGGGCGCGCAGGCCGCGCTGCGCATGTGCGGCGGCGGCGGAGTTTCACTTTGTAACTTTCGGGCTCGGGACGCGCGGGCCGGGCGGGCGGACGGACAGACGGACGGACTCCCCGCTCCGCGCCCCCCGCCGCCGCCGCAGGTAACGGGCGGGGGGGCGGGGAGGGGAGGGGAAGGGGCCGACGCCGCGTCGGGGGGTCCCCTCCGCCTCCCGGACCTGGGGGTCCCGGTTCCGCGCAAGTGTCCGAGGTTCGGGGCGCGGCCCTCGGACCCGCAGCCCCCGGGCCGGGCACGGAGTCGGGCTCAGGGGGCGCAGAGGGTCAGCCCGGGCCCCGCAGCCGCGCGCTCCTCCCGGCCACCGGCTGCGCCTCTCTCTCTCTTCTCATTCTCTCTCTTCTCTCTCTCCTCTCTCTCTCCTCTCTCCCCTCTCTCTCTCTCTCTCTCTCTCTCTCTCTCTCTCTCTCTCTCTCTCTCTCTCTCCTCTCTCTCTTCCCCCCCCTCCCCACCGGCTCCAAGGTCCCCTCCTCGCCTCGCTCCCTCCCGGGCTTTGGGGATCCGTCCCCGGGGAGCCGACCCCCCTCCCCGCCCCGCCGGGAGCGCACGCCGCCCGGGCGCGTCCTCCTGGCACCGGGCACCGGGCACCGGGCACCGCGGCGGGCGGGAGGCCGGTGCCCGGGGCGGGGAGGCCCCTCTGCTCCGCCGCGGCCGCTCCCTGCGGTCCCGGCGGCGGCCGGGGGGTGGGTCCCGCCGGGAGGAGGGACGCCGCTCAGAGCCCGGGCTCCCCGGCCCGCGGGCGGCCTCCAAGGGCCCGCCCCGGGGAAGGAGTCCACCTGGTGGCGGATCAGGTCGCCCGGGAGCTTCCTTCTTCCCTGAAGTTTGTGCGGGGGGCGGAGTGCCAGCCCCTGGACGGCAGCCGGTGGGGGTGGGTCATACGCACCCATGGGTGGGCGCTGTGGGTGCCAGGGGACCCTGGGGTGAGAGGCCTCGGGGGATCCTGGCCCCGTCAGGGTGATCGGCACCCACTGGGGCTCAGGAAAGACTCCTCCGAGGCAGCGGGGCATCCCTTACAGGTTTCCCCTCCCTCTCCCCAAACCCCACTGTCTTTTTGTTGTTGTTTTAAAATATATTTTATTGATTTTTTACAGAGAGGAAGAGAGAGAGATGAGAGTTAGAAACATCGATGAGAGAGAATCACCCACCAGCTGCCTCCTGCACACCCCTCACTGGGGATGTGCCTGCAACCAAGGTACATGCCCTTGACCGGAATCGAACCCGGGACCCTTGAGTCCTCAGGCCGACGCTCTATCCACGGAGCCAAACCGGTTTCGGCTGCTGGTGTTTCTGGGAGAAATGAGAGGTCTTCAGAGGAAGTGTGCCCTCCGGGCTGGCGCTTTGCTGCCAGCTCCGGGGGGCAGCCGGCTAGCCTTGGTGGCTGACTTGCTTTGACGAGTGTGAGGACAGCTGTTGGACCCCGCCCTCTGTCCCACTGGCCACAGCCAGATTCCGGGGGGCACGTGGGCTGAACTTGGGATTGGGGGCATGAATCCCTGCTGCCTAGAATCTGGCTCAGTGGGAAGTCTTGGATCTCCCTGGCTCAGGGTCTTGGCTGGGAATGAGCCCAGGAGGCATGGAGCAGCGAGAGGCATTTGCATACACGTGTCAAACAAATCCTATATAATAAATAGGCGATATGCAAATGGACCATCACTCCAACACACATGATGGCCGCCCCTATGTGGTCAAAGATGGCCACCCCCGTATGGACACAAGATGGCCTGCAGGGGAGGGCAGTTGGGAGTTACCGGGCTGACAAGGGAGGGCAGTTAGGGGCAACCAGGCCAGCAGGGGAGGGTAATTGGGGGGGGGGGTGATCCGGCTGGCAGGGTAGGACAGTTGTGGGCAATCGGGCTGGTAGGGGAGCAGTTATGCATCGATCAGGCTGGTAGGGGAGTGGTTAGGGTTAGGGGGGGATCAGGCTGGCAGGGGAGTGGTGAGGGGGTGATCAGGCTGGCAGGCAGGCAGGCAGCGGTTGGGAGCCATCTGTCCCGGATTGTGAGAGGGATGTCCGATGGATGGCCGGTGTAGGCCCGATCCCTGTGAGCAGTCAGACATCCCCTGAGGGCCCCAGATTGGAGAGGGTGCATGCTGGGTTGAGAGACACTCCCCCCCCCCGCCACCTTGTGCACAAATTCCGTGCACTGGACCTCTCGTATCAGATCACTAAATATTTGGAAGGTCGCGGCCAAGCAGGGCTCCTGTGACCACGGGCCTCCTCGCTGGCTGGGCCCCTGCCCAGAAGGGCCAGTGTTTCGGCTCCGGAGCCAGCTCCCTCCTGATCTCTGCCCCCTGAGTCCCCTCTCCGCACTCCCCCCACCTCATCAGCTCCATCTGGAGAAGCCGTGGTATCTCAGCAGGGGCTGGGCTTGTGTGTGAGTGTGTGTGTGTGTGTGTGTGTGTGTGTGTGTGCCGGGCAGGACAGGCTACAGCTGAGCTGAGAGGCCGGGAGACTGAGGGCCTGACAGCTGTGTGCTCAGTGGCGTCACCTGGAGGGGCTGGTGAGACAGGCTCCAGCCCGGCCCCCAGGCCCCCTGCCCCAGGCCCCCTACCCCAGACTCCCAGGCCCCAGGCCCCCGGCCCCCAGGCCCCCAGGCCCCCTGCCCCAGGCCTCCGACCCCAGGCCCCAGGCTCCCAGGCCCCAGGCCCCCAGGAAACCGGGCTCCAGGCCCCAGGCCCCCGGCCCCAGGCCCCCTGTCCCAGGCCCCCAGGCCCCCAGGCTGGCGGTATTTGCTGGCTGACCTCCTGGGCCATCTTTATCTAGGGATCCTGTTTGGCAAGAGGAAATGGACAGTGAGGCGTGACGGGGCTGAAGGAAGAAGGGGAACCACAGTGCCTTCCTCCTTTGGGGCCTGGGGCAGCCTTGGTGAGGGCCGTCTCCCCCCACCCCCTCCTCCGGCCCGCCCCGCCCCGCCCCGCCCCTGGGGATCAGAGCTCCCTCTGTGAGCATTCAACGGGGATGTTCTCTTCCTCCCATTTCACTCTCAGGCCTTCCTTGTCTGTCCTCTGCCCCGTCCCTGGCAGGGCCACCCGTATGGCCAGCTGAGCCCCACAGCCCAGGGCTTCCGGGGTGGGGGTGGGGCGGGGGTGGGGGCAGACCCAGAGGAGCCAGCCTAGAACCAGTTCTGGGAGAGGCCAGGCAGGAGGGCACCCATTGGGTGACAGAGGGTCCGTGTGAGCGTGTGAGATCAGAGACCCGGGGGCAGGTGCATGGGGGGTGGGGAGGGGGGCTGGGAGGGGCAGCTGCTCATGCCGGCTGCGTTGTTCCTCCAGGAAACCGGCCCAGGCTGGTGCCCGGGGCCCTGCAGGAGATGAGGGGCGGCCTGAGAGCCAGCTGCCCCTGAGGGGCTCCCCCGAGTCCGTGCCCCCCTTGGTGTCCGGTGAGTGTGGGGCCAGGAGGGGGGCGGGCGCTGGCCTCCCCGCGTCTGGCTGGGTGTTAGGTGGGGCTGGTGCCGGGGGGTGGGGGGTGAGGGAGGGGAGCCAAGACCAGCTGTCTCCCTGAGCCTCTCTCCTGCCTCTGCCCCTTCCGTGGATCTGGCACCTTGCCCTCCGGCTCCCACAGGGGAGAGGCCCCCGTGACTTGAACCTGCCCCCCCCCCAACACATACACCCTTCCTGCACTTTAAAAAATATATATATTTTATTGATTTTTCACAGAGAGGAAGGGAGAGGGATAGAGAGCTAGAAACATCGATGAGAGAGAGTCATCCACCAGCTGCCTCCTGCACACCCCCCTACTGGGGATGTGCCTGCAACCACGATCCATGCCCTTGACCGGAATCGAACCCGGGACCCTTCAGTCCGCAGGCTGACGCTCTATCCACTGAGCCACGCCGGTCGGGGCGACACTGGGGCTTTTCGTGAGCTCCGCCCCCGGGAGGCCAGGAGCCAGGCAGGCAGAGCCCGGAGCGGTTCATGTTTGCTTTGCACGCGGCAGCCGCTGAGACCAAAGGTCCTGGGGGGGGGGGCGGAGGGGGAGAGACGGGGCAGAGGGCGGAGCTGGGCAGGCTCGGTGGGTGACTGGGGGGGGTCCCTGTGGAAGTCAGTCCCGATGCTCTCTCTGTGTCCTCTCCCTGGCCCACCCCCACCCTCTCTCCTCCGTCCCCACATCTGCCTCTGGGGGCCTCTTCCCAGTCCCTTCCCCAGCCTCTCCTCTCTCACCGACCTCCCCTGCTGTCCGCCTGCCGGGGGAGGAGCGTGTGGGTCAGGAATCCGGGCCTGAGACCCGCGTCTGCTGGCACCCCTGAGCCTCAGTTTCCAAGTGTGTGGAATGGGCTCGTCTCTGACACCGTGCACAGCGGGTTGGGGGGGAGGGCTCCCCCTGGCTCCCACGGCCAGCAGCTGTTTGTCCCCCTCCACCCGCTCCCCGGCCTGCTTGGGGGCTCCCCCTGGGAAGGGATGGCCTTGCCAGTGGGAGTCCGGAGGCCCGTGGGCACCCCCTAAGCAGGCAGACACACAGCACCTGTCCTTCCCTTTGGCGCTGGGCCCCTCACTCCGGGGAGGGTACCAGCTCTGTCTTTTTAAAATATATTTTACTGACTTTTTACAGAGAGGAAGGGAGAGGGATAGAGAGCTAGAAACATCGATGAGAGAGAATCATCGACCAGCTGCCTCCTGCACATCCCCCCCACCGGGGATGTGCCCGCCACCAAGGTCCATGCCCTTGACTGGAATCGAACCTGGGACCCTTGAGTCCGCAGGCCGACGCTCTATCCACTGGGCCACACCGGTTTCGGCTTCCAGCTGTGTCTCGCAGGAGCTGTCCGCCCCCTCCCTGTGCCCCCCGGGACCATTCTCCCGATGGAGCTGTTTTCCGCAGACCCT